>NC_046320.1:45948850-46262619 GCF_009819535.1 Lacerta agilis
GTCAGACTCATGTTGGTAGCTTCGAGAACACTGTCCAACCATCTTGTCCTCTGTCGTCCCCTTCTCTTTGTGCCCTCAATCTTTCTCAACATCAGGGTCTTTTCCAGGCAGTCTTCTCTTCACATGAGTTGGCCAAAGTATTGGAGCCTCAGCTTCAGGATCTGTCCTTCCAGTGAGCACTCAGGGCTGATTTCCTTCAGAATGGATAGGTTTGATCTTCTTTCTGTCCATGGGACTCTCAAGAGTCTCCTCCAGCACCATAATTCAAAAGCATCAATTCTTTGGCGATCAGCCTTCTTGATGGTCCAGCTCTCACTTCCATACATCACTACTGGGAAAACCATAGCTTTAACTATATGGACCTTTGTCTGCAAGGTGATGTCTCTGCTTTGTAAGATGCTGTCTAGGTTTGTCATTGCTTTCCTCCCAAGAAGCAGGAATCTTTTAATTTCGTGACTGCTGTCACCATCTGCAGTGATCATGGAACCCAAGAAAGTAAAATCTCTCACTGCCTCCATTTCTGCCCCTTCTATTTGCCAGGAGGTGATGGGACCAGGGGCCATGATCTTAGTTTTTTTGATGTTGAGCTTCAGACCATATTTTGCGCTCTCCTCTTTCACCCTCATTAAAAGGTTCTTTAATTCCTCCTCACTTTCTGTCATCAAGGTTGTGTCATCAGCATATCTGAGGTTGTTGATATTGGCTGATAGGTGTGGTAAACCTGTTGATGACTGTTAACGACTGCAATTGGTCTCACAGGAAAAAGCAAGGGGTGAGATGGCTAAAAATAGCTTTGTCATGTATAATGAGATAAGAATCCAATGTCTCTATTCAGACCAGGTCTCTCCATGGTTTTAAGTTTGGTAATAAGTTGCAATTCAGCAACTTCTATTTCCAGTCTATTTCTGAAATTCTTTTGTAATAAGACAGCTAAATTTACCCTGCACTGTTTTGTCAGTGGTTTCAAAACTACAATAAGCAAACATCAAAACAAAATGCCAGTTTGCAATATCACTTTGGGATTGTGATTCTTTTATGCCAAAGGAACACACAGAAAGATAGTGTAAGAACACAACCAGTCTGGCAAATTCAACTGTGCAAATGCATCAAGACTATTTCAGTCTTTTTAGGGGGTGAAATTAAATTTTTACAAAATTCTCCAGCAAGCGATCTTAAAAATATGTATTTGGGGGTGAGGAATTCAAAACTGCTATTATTTTTGTGATTGGACAACATTTAGGTTGATAGTCTACTATTGATTATAAAGCATATAAACTGCTTTCAGAAAACCAAATAATTTTATCTTCTGAAAATGCCAGGTAATGCTAATTAATTAATTAATATATAATACAACTGTGAGTACCTGGCAATCATTTTTAATTATTTCTGTGCCATTTTACACACATTTTACTTACGAAGCAAAACTAAATTATATTATATTGATTTAATCAAAATATATTTTGAATTCCCAAGTCATGGTATAAAATGTTAGCACCCCTCATCTTTGGAATTAGAAAGTTGAAAAATCCAACCTACCCTACTATTCCGGGCATCGAAAATAAAAGAAGAATAGTTCAGCGGTTTCTAAATTAGTATTTATGAATTGCACAAAAGCAAGATTAAGGTGCATAGAAACAGTGCTTTTGGGTTCTTCCTTTTACTTCTCTTCAGATAAATCCAGTGTTAGATGCTCTATCATCATATTTGGAACAGTAGCTCAATGTCTTTTAATGGGGGGAAATGCAATTTAGGATGAGGGTGAAGACGGAGAAAACGTTTTCAGCATGGAGGAAGTGGTTTGAACACATAATTGCTCCATTTGTTTTCGGGGCAGTGAAATGGGCATTCAAACCACATCCATTTCTGTCTTCACTCTTACAAAGCTCCTAAGAACACTTACATCAGTGCTGGTCTGTCATCTTTGGTCTGATAGCGTCATCTGTTTTGCTTAAAGGAAGTATTTTGAGTGCTGCCCAAGGTTATATGGTCAAATGTATCCATGCAACCCCCCCCCCCCCAGAAGCCATTATTCCAATCTTGGAGAGAATATAGAAATTTCCAAGGTATGTGGTGGAAGTGGTGCTGAAACATTTCAGATGAATAAATTATCTGTTGTGTGGTGGGGGTGGAATTAGATGAACAATTTTGCAACTAAATGCTGTATATACATTGGGAAGATGTCCCTGGGGAAAATGTATGACTTGAAGCCAGATCCTAGGCACGTTTAGTTGGAAGTATATTTCACTGTTTCCAACAGGCTTAACTTCCAGGGTGTGGGTAAGATTACAGCCTCAGCATATGGTGAAAGTGCTGGAAAGGAGACAAAAGGCTGTATCCAATGCTGCAGGAGCGTTTTGCAGGAGCAATAGGATGACTGCCCCCTCATCTCTTCCCCCCTACATAAACCCCAAATCCTCCAACCATCCGGAACTGGTTTTAAGTCTTCCTTTGATGGAACTTGCTGATATAGCCCACATAAATCTTAAATAGTTTTGTAGAAAATGGAATTTCAGGGAACTCTTTTTTGCTTTTATTGCACTTGGGTTGGGGGGGGGGGAAATGATATACAAGTTTTAAGATGGAATGAATGAAGGTAAACTGTGAGATAAAATGTAAAGAACAGCACGCACGCACGCACACACACAACTCTGATATGAATCCCCATAGATGGAAATGTTATAAAATTATGATAAAAAATTTGGCAGCAATAACTCAGGTATGATTGTTTTTTTACTTAAGGGCAGGCATGATGCCTCCTGCACTTTCCACCACTGCTCCAACTCAAGCCAGGTACATTTCAGGTTATCAAGTTTCACAACAGGAATTTGGAAGAAGAAGTCCTAGCAATCTTTGCCAAATCCAATGTCTCTATTGAGTGACTCACTCTGTTGCCCAGATTTCTCCTAATTTGGGTACAACAGTTGGTACCTGAAATAGACGTGATTAGAATGTAGATACTTAAGGCCCAGGATGAGTAATAAATCCAAAATAGCCATCGGAGCAGGACCAGCATGTGGGAGAGAATGAAAAAAGAGGGAAGTGTGCCAGCAAACCTGACAAATTAGCGAGTTCTTCGTGTAAAGCCTGCTGGGCCATCTTAAGGAGTGGCAGCAACAAACTAGGAAGTCTCTCTAAGCACGCACGTGCTCTGGCAAGTATGAGTGCATAAACATCTTTCCTGAGCTTCGTGTTCAGGAAGCGCATTGGGCTTCGTGACAAGTTACACCCAGAAACAGTGTCCTTTGGTTTATCTGAACACCTCTCATAGGACTAGGGTGCTGAAAAAAATGTGACTTGCTCTTCCCTTTTGTTAGGGGTGGGCTGTGGGTAGTGGTCCTGCGAGAGTCAGGAGTAGGAACTGGGAGCCTGGAGAAAAGGGCAGTCAGGTTCTAAGGTTAAACCAGAAGGCAGGATGAGAGATCACATCAAGCACCAGGATAATTCCACGCCCCTGTCTTGTGCAGCACTATTGCCAACAAACACTTGTTGTGGTTGGGCCAGGTGGACAAAAGACGAGGAGTCAGTGTGGCATGTCCTGTATCAGGAAGTTTTAAATGTTTGATATTTTAGTATGTTCTGATATGTGCTGTGAGCTGCCCAGAGTGGCTGGGGAAACCCAGCCAGAAGGGTGGGGGTATAAATAATAAAAAATATTATTATTATAACACCAGGCCGTTCTGCAGTGGGACTGAACTGAGGTTCATGCTGGTTCTGCAGCAAAAAGGTGTGGGAAATAAAGGGGGTTTATAAAGAGATCTGATGAGCACCCTCAGTCTTTGGAGGCTAGCTACGAAGAGTTTAGGGTCCTTAGCCTGGCTATGGAGCATCCTTTTGGATAACCTGCCCAAACTTGTGGGTCCCTGAGCAAGCTTGGGTCAGGTAGGTCTCTTTATTTACCTATCTGTGGGGTGTGGACAGGGAAATTTCTGGGACACAAAACAAAGGCATGGAGTGCCACATATGACACCTGAATTCAAGTTCCCGCAAACTCTGCTTTAAATTATTTGTGTTAGTTCTAAAGCAGAGAAGGGGAACCTGTGGCCTCCATACATTATTGGATTACAGCTATTCAGCTTATAAAAGAGCCCATGGAGTCACATTATACAATGTACAATTATTAAATAAATCAGTTTCTCAAAGTGAATGTAGCCCACTCTGTTGATGATAGCCGTCATAGAACTTCTGCAGAGAATCTGGAATTCGAGGAGTCACAATAGACAAGGCTTGTTGGAAATGCCGCCCCATAATGCATTTTGCTTGTATATCTTCCTGAAGGGCAAGAAGTGCAGCTTCCCTACAAACCGCAGTTATCTGAAAAAGAAATATATGTATTTAAATAACAAGATTTATTGCTGGAACATTTTATCTGCTGAGGACTGGTGGCAGAGGACAGACACAGAATGAAACAGAGGGCCACATTCATAATTTTCTTGAGCATCTATGGAAGCATCTGAAAAAAAAAATCGTTCCAAGCCTGGCAAAATCCACCAACAACACATTTACATCCTGATGTTTGTTATTGTAGTATACGCTGCCCTCTTATATAAATAAAATATGCATATGGCAGATGCTGAATTAAAAATCCACCAACTTATGCCAAACAATTGAGTAAGCATTCCAGAAACGACTATCAAATCTTTTGTGGCTGCTTTCCTGTCTCAAACTGTAACTTTAAAAAAAAAAAGGTGGAGGGAAGGGGGAAGCAGGGAGGAAAAGCATACAATTCAAAAGGAGAAGCAGGAAGGAAGAAAAAGTGTGGAAAAGAAGACTACTAATATCTTAAAGCCTGAGATGGGTTTTTAAGCTCCCTGGACTTCAGACAGCGGAAACAGCCTCATGTTAATGTCATTCTAAAGACACATTACTGTGGTGAAAAGCGCTTGAGGAATGAACAGGGGGACCATGATTTTCAGTGTAAGAGGGAAAACAGTGATTGATATTGACTGCACCCTTGTGTGTCTAAATGAAAGAGCCAGCTGAAATGCATTTGTCAGCCATTCAGTATATTTTCCTTGTTTGTTCACTTGCTGAAAAGACTTCCACCGCCCATGCAGGACTAATGGCTGCCAAAGTCTTTTAGTAGCTTTTTAGGGGATTTAGCATGTGTTTAGCATGCCTTCAGAGAAGAAGAAGAAAAAAAGCATGGATTTGGACATCTTTGTCAAGTTACTACAATATTGCTGTTAGTTCTGATCAGTGCTCTGCTGCTCTGCATTTTAATGCTCCAGAGCACAGTGAAGACATTAAAGCAAAAAAGAAAAAAGAATCACACACACTGCCATCTCACAGGTTAAAGTCTATGTATGCAAGTTAACGGAGGGAGCACAGCCACAGGAACCCATGCTTATTAATTCCTAAACTCAGAAAACACCCCACAAAGCCTGATAATTTCTCAAGTTAACACATACCTTGATATGTTTTTCTTGTTCGCTCACTTGTTTTTTTGACACCAAAAGGCAAACCTTTCACAGAAAGTCTTATTCATGCCATTGTATGAACTCAGAATGAACATGAACACCAAAAATCAGAATTGTGTGTGAGCAATATATTCTTCCAGTGGTCACATGAAGCACACTCACAACCAGCTTTTCTGCTACGTACTTCATGTTTCCAGTGATTACGTCAGGGGTTGTCAACCTGGTCCCTACTGCCCACTAGTGGGCGTTTCAGCATTTTAGGTGGGGAGTAGGGGGTACTATGGCACAAGCTGAATCCTTCTTCCATTGAGCACTGGCGGGTGGTAAGGAAATTTTACCATCAAGAAAGATGCATTAGTGGGCGGTAGGTAAAGAAAGGTTGACTACCCCTGGATTACATAATCAGTGTTACATGAAAAACTGGTAACCAAAACTTGGTTGCAACACTATCTAAGTAGGGGCATTTGAGTAACAATGACACATTAACAACAACAACAACAACAACAACAACAACAACAACAACAACCACAATTTATTATTTGTACCCTGCCCACTCTGGGCGGCTTCCAACAAATATTAAAAATACATTAAAATGTCGCACATTAAAAACTTCCCTAAACATGGCTGCCTTCAGATGTCTTCTAAATGTCAGGTAGTTGTTTATCTGTTTGACGTCTGATGGGAGGGCGTTCCACAGGGTGGGCGCCACTACCGAGAAGGCCCTCTGTCTGGTTCCCTGTAGCTTTGCTTCTCGCAGTGAGGGAACCGCCAGAAGGCCCTCAGCGCTGGACCTCAACGATGGAGGTGGAGACGCTCCTTCAGGTATACTGGGCCAAGGCCGTTTAGGGCTTTAAAGGTCTATCAAGCATCAGAGTATTTGGATTATTTCTGAGAGTCTGATCCAGTGTGGCCTGTGATGCACTGCCTTCACTGGAGAAGATGCTAATGAGGATAGGTAGTAGATGAATCTCACATGCAGAGCAAGGTGTTCAAGAGGGATGAAGCCTCAAAGTATAGAATGGGAACTAACTATGCCCTTGGAATTGAATGGAATCGAATGGAAATGCAGACAGCAGTGAAGAAAGGAGACATCTGTACTCCTATGCACTCTATCATGCACACTAACTCAAAGTACTGTGGATGACGTGCAGCAGCTCACAGCTTAGCACACGCAGCTGCCAGTGAGTGGTGGAGGCTCAGCACTGCAGGATGCAGGCAGAACATGCAGGCTCAAGCAAGACTATTAACCTCTAAAATTCCCAGCCAGGTCATTCATGCAGTTCAGCAAGCCTACTTCCCACAGCTTGTAGCCCTGAGAAAGAGGCAGTTGCGGCCAGCTGGCAGCAGTCATCCCATGTCAGGGTCAGCAGTGAGTGGTGTGTATACAGTACATGTGGGTGGGACACAATGTCTGCCTGTCTGTCTCAAGAAAGTCACATCCCACATGTCAGCATGCAGACTGAGAGAGCAAAGGTGCTGCTTCTTGCATGTTCAATTTCTGAAGTGCTTTCTATATGCTCATCTACAGTCTGTAGCTTGGATTACTAGTGATCCCTCCAACATGCATTTTCAGCTCTCGGTGTCGTGTATTACCTGACTATCTTTGACACAAGCTAAGCCTCATCTGTAAAATGGGTAATTTTTTTCCTGGAATGTCTTCAATAATATTACATCTCCAATAATATTAAGTATACAATAATATTAAGTATACAATGGTTGGTGACAGGAACTTTACACACAATCATTAAATGTGCTTCTTAGATGAGCATCTTCTGTGCATTTTGCCCATTAAAAATGGGATGCCAACCCTAAGCAACATATTGAGCCCTGCTGTTGGGCTCTATTCAGGTGCCAGAATGGTTTATTTCAAGGATCAGCAATCCTATCTATTAGGATTCAGCCAGTCAACTATTTTGCAGAAGGGAAAACACAACAGTGGTGATACTTGCTTTAAATGGCAAGATCTAATAATAAGATTATGTTATTAGTGCCTATCTTATTCCTGGGCATGTTTTGCAATACCAATCTTTGTGCGTGCACGCGTGCACACACACAAAACTAGAATATTTGACATTTGACATTTCAACAGGACTAGCATGTCCAAGCAAAAATGCCACAGGAAGAGAGTGCAGCACACATCCATGCAATAGCAGCATAGCCCTAGTTTATATATGTATCAGTGGGAAAACTGTCATTTATTTTAATGAGGCTTAGAAGACACCCTAGTTGTTTTGATCTCAAATTATTTTCTATAGTTACTAATGAGTAAAAAAAGAACACACAGAATAGAGACCAATAGTAATATTCAGAGAGGGGGTTCCAATTGTGTCGATCATTTTCTGCTTCCTAGGTGAAAAATACTCTCAGGTATCAATTATTATGCTCCTGAAGCCATGGACGGATAACCTAACAATTCATCTGCCAGGATGAATCAGATAAGATGAATAGCTGATTCAGCTTGCTTGAGTCAGGTCCATTGTGGTTTTAAGCACTAACTTTTTTCCCCCAAAGGGCTGAAAGTCCTTTTCAGTTTCTTTGTATTTGAAGTGCTCCAAAAAAAAAAAAACTTTATAAAGAATATCGAGAGACGGGGTGGGCAGGGTGGTAGTGGGGAGAAATGAGCTTCTGTGTTTAAAGTCTTAGGTATTTTTTAAGAGTGGCTTGGTTAATGCATCCTCTGCCAGGAACACCTGTGAACTATTGAATTTAATTGGGCTGCAGCTGGTGCAGATTGTATGTGCATCCAATGGCAGCCTGATAAGCCCGTCTCGTACATTGTGTTGCATTTTCCTTTCCCTTTCATTCAAGCTTGTCATCCCCCCCACCCCGCCCCCCCCAGATGGTTACAACAGACTGTGTGAGAAAGGGATTAGGGACCTGGAGCAGATTGGCATCCTGTGGTGGTTTGTGAATAGTGCAAATTGTGGAGCTTTCCCGGATGACGACTACCTGCAAGAGTGCAGGCTAGCTTGCCGCACACACACACTCCTAAGTATGTCTAAAAGTAGGATTAGAGAGTGGGAACATCAGCTTTCCCACTCAGCATGAAGTACCGTGAAAAGGCTTCAGAATTAGACCTTTCAAACAATGGTGAAACCCCAAGGGTCCAATCTGAAAACGTACCCCCCAACTCAAGTCTTTTCTGTGACTGACTCTTACTAAATCAGTCGTATGCACCTGCTTACATCACAAATAAGCCCTCATCACAAATAAACCCCAAATCTGACCCCGAATAAAAAAAAGTCAACATAAAGGAGGGGAAGTTTAAGGCTGCCATAGTTTCTTTGGACAAGGAATTAGGAGGTCAAAAATCATAATTTGTTACTTAAGATATCTCTCCTACATCCTGCTAAGAAACTTCATATAACCATCATTTTAAAAAGCCAGCTTTAGCTTCGGTCTTCTTTCATTCAACCCCCCCCCCCCCATTCCTGAGTTTTGGAGTACATTGTCAGCAATATCCTGATGACACACAGCTCTGCTTCTCTTTTACATCTGCAGGTGTGGCAGGAGATGCACTGGACCGTTGTCTTGCCTCAGCAACTGACCAGATGAGAGTCAATAATACTGAAAATCAAGCCAGATAAAAACCGAGGCACTGCTAATCGGTGGTTCCCTAGACTGGATGGATGGATGGAAGGTGGCCTCCTCTTGATGGGGTTATACTCCCTCTGAAGGAACGGGTATGAGACACAGGGGTTCTTCTTGATTATTGCTATTGCTTGAGGCTCAGGTGGCCTCATTGGCACAGTGCCTTCCATCCACTTCAGCTGGTGGCCCAGCTGTGGCCCTATATGGACAGCAATACTCTAACTTCTGTTGTCTATGCTCTGGTAGCCTCTAGGTTAGAATACTGCAACACGTTTTACATGGGGCTGCCTCTGAAGATGGTTTGGAAACTTCAGCTGGTGCAGAATTCAGTGGCTAGGTTGCTCACTGGGGCAAGATGGTTTGAGCATGTAACTCCAATTCTTCCTTGACTACACTGGCTGCCAATTAATTTGCAGGCCTAATTCAAAGTGCTGGTTATAACCTAAGGTATGAAACAGTTGAGCACAGCAGTACCCCAAGGACCTCCTTGCTCCATATGAACCAAGCTAGATCCTGCAATCACAATCCGAGGCCCTTCTTTATGTGTCTCCTCCATGAGAGGTCTGGAGAGAAAGTGGAGGCCAATGAATGTCAAAATTGAGCCCTTCTATTTGATCTTACTAAACATATTAAATTATTAAGCCTAGAGGAAAACACACATATAGGATCTCAGAATTCCAAACCAGCTTTGAAGAAATACTGAAATTCTCAACAAAATAGTAGTAATTTATGCCCTAGAGCCACAACTGAAGGCTAAGTGACTTTGGGAAAATATTGTCATATGAACTTAAGTTTACAGCTTTTGCAAATATCACATGTACTTTATAAAAATAAGATCCGCTTTGTGTCTATATGTATGCTTATCAAATATCCGCATGATACTTGTTTATCTCTACTGATGCTTATCTAGTTGTCATGTGTTTGCACAGACCTAGTAAATGAGAGACAGATGAACTGTGTTCCCAGAATTAACACATGGACCATGCAATAAACAGAGAAGATTATTTGTGTTAGGCTTTTTTATGGGGTTATGCCAAATCCTTGTACACTGCATAAAGGGTCTTTTAGAAAGATCATGTTCATTCTCAATCATTCTGATAAGAATTAACACCCACAGGGTATGTTCTGGATGTAGCTACAAGCTTAGTTTCCCTTTCTTCTGTTTGTGATTTTTCAACTATACATGAAACCTTTCCAAGCAATATATTAAATGTAAATTCCAATTTAACATTTGTAACTACAAGCTCTAAATGCAGCTGCTTTCCAAAACATACTGATTTGATACAGATCCCATCATTCTGGCAAAGGCATGGCAGGACTGCACCTTTAACAAAAGAATTCTGTAACAAAAACAAGTTTGCACATGCTGGGATGGAATATTTTTAAACAACATGCCCTGCCAAGTGCTAGTTTCAGCTGTATTTGTGGAACATAACTGCATACATGCCCTTCAGAATGAAACTACGTTTCATTTCTGGAACCCAACTTCAGAATAATTATTTTTTTGAGAAAACCTCTACAAATCAATCCACATAATCACTTTAATACCCTTGTAGTGTCTCTAGTACAGGCACATTTAAATACCTGGATATATAAGCTCTCGTGTGTACTGTATGTAGGGGGTATCGCTTTCAAGACTTGGCAAATCATAGGGTCATATATCTCAGCACTCAAAGGACCTCATTGGGAAACACTTGTCAGCTGTGGTCAGCACAGTTCAAGAAGATGATGACTGATAGAGTCAAAGGCAAGCTGAAAAGATGACAGAGTAGAAGGCAAACCATATTTTGAAATACTGCAGGAACCAAATATGGTTAAGCCTATGGACAAGAAGATTACCGGGTAAGTGGTGAAACTTTAAATAAAAAAGAAAGCAGAAGTTAAAGAACTGAAGTGCCCAGACAATGGGAGAATAGATTAATGTTCTCATAAATTCATATTCTTAAAATAAGGTCATCAATGCAACAAGTTGCTTAAGGAAGCTATACACTTTCTCAGCCCAAACTTAGACGTCCTATCACAGATCTCCCACATCTTCTAATTTGGCTATAACTCTTATTTCCATTGATACAATGTGTCAGAAATTAGAGCTAATTTTTATAGATAACATTTCCCTAAATACCAGGTTGTACACATACTATACTGATGGTATTCAGATTTTGGTGAAATCTGTGGCCAAAATAAGGACAGATAAGTGTCTCTAATTTCCAACTTGCTGGAAATTTTGGGTGGTTATAGTGCATGTGTCTTTTTCCAAGGAATTCATAAAAGAATTGCCAGCTGCAGGCAACCATCCAAAACACTTTCTGGAAAGCTGAAGAGCAGGAAGATTGCAAAGCTCTAAAATCATCACTGCCAGAATAGATAATGTTCCCTCTAAAGAGATGAAAGTGGCTGATTTTCTGCATTGGGCTATGAGCAGAAAAATGTGTTTTGGCCACAAGTTTGTATGCCATGATGAGAAGCACAACACCTCCCCCCAAATGTGGAATAAAAAATACAAGTCCAATTCCAACCCCCCACACCATCACTCTAAAGGCAGGAAAGAGGTAGCTGAAAGTGGATGACAATGTCAGTTTTTCCTCTGCTATTATGGGACTTAACAATTGTGTGTGTGTTTTCTTTGCACAGATCTTAGCAATTAAAGAATTCTTATAATATAGCTATTAAAAGAATGAAGTAGTATGGAGGTGGGGGGGGGGGCTGAACTACTAGATTGGCATATGGATTCTAAAAAAACTGATGCATCCATGCATGGCTTTGTCAAGAACAAACTCTGTTTATCTTTGTTTTTCAGTCCCCTACCTTGTCCAACATACACAAGTCAGACAGGCATAATACCAGTACATTTCCAAGACTGTATGACGTTTGTGTTATTTTTGTGCTAAAGAGATTTGACAACATCTTTGAAAGGATCAAGGGGATCAAGCTTCAGAGTTTCTGTTGGCTTCCTTCACACAACAGTTCTATATTTACTCAGATAGGAATGTTAAAGATAGGTACATAAAACCAATGGCTTATCTGAATTGTGGATTTTATGAGCAAGGCAGTGCTATGATTCTCCAAATATGAAGTGTAGCCCAGACCATTAGGACTTCCATGATTTTGAGTTCACATGGCCTTCCCTATGAAGCATGAGTCTCACAAACTCCATCCTTCTCATTAAGCTAGATTCTGTACTTGGAAAATGTGTAGTCATCAGACAATTCTTTGCACAGCTGCATTTCTTGTACTGTGGCTGCCTTGCAGCATCCATCTCCTAAGATAGAACCTGGAAGAAGTAAGGGAGGAATCAGAGGATTGGAAAGAAAGTGAGGGTTCCAGTCTTTGTGCCTATCCTAATAGCTTAGGTAGGATTAACAAGGTAGGGTTCTGGGTGTTTGCTCTTTTCCCACAACCATTCCCACAACCCTACCTAAAACCATACAGGGAAGTGTGCAGCTACCCAGGGAGGTAACATAGAGGCAACTCCTTGGAGGTGTAAGGAGATTAATTACTGGATTCCTTCCCCTTAGCTTTACTCACCACAGAAGAAATGTAGAGGAGTTGTCAATGATTATAATAATGCTATTATTGCATGGTTATTAATGTGGAGTTTATTGTATTGTATTTTTTACCTTTTTAAAAATTGTGATTTGTAAACCACTTAGATTTCTGTTGAAATATGAAGCGGTTAAGTAAGTTAACGAACTTAAGAATAAAGAGAAGAAGTGACAGCAACAGCTACCCTGTTTCATGAAGATGCACTTAAAAATGTCTGGCTTGTAACTAGTATAGGGCTTTTGTGAAAATATCAAAGAAGATAAGCAAATGACATTGAGAAAGACAGAGCAGATAGGGGAGAGAGCATGACCAACTGAAGGGAAGTTCAACAGCATTAGCAATTAGAAGCTTTTAAGTATAAACATAAAGATAACTCAGATTTGCAGTCACCAGATTCACACACAGGAATAATTAGAACTTCAAAATGCTAAAATGCTCTGCTAACAAACATGATGCACTAGTATCCATTGCTGGCGTCCTCCAAAGATTTAATGTACTGTATAACATTCTGGATTATTCAAAAACTCCTGAAACGAACATTTTCCAGTTCAGACCATTAAAGAGGAAGAAAGCAGGGGGATCTTTCACCCCCAAAACATATACAATATTAAAATTTCATTACCAAACATATATGTGATGTGCTTTCCAGAGTTAATTTTTAATTTCCTGACTATACCGCATGTGAAATTTTCAAATACTTTTGGCACTCGTTTCATGACATATGTGCACCTTATTGCAGGAAAGCGGAGTCAGCCCAATATGGAAGCCTCCAGACTAACTGAGCAATCCCTGCAACTGTAAATGTTTCAAACTGAGTTTCAGGAAACGACAAAATGTTACAATCCAAAAAGGATTACAAATGCAGTATAATGGTTGCCACACTCTTCCCAAAATCAGCTCCACAATAAGAGAAGGCAGGTGTTTTAGCCAGCTTACATACAAAACTGATGATTTTCTGTTTGTGTTTATAAAAGCCATAATTCATAACTGACAGAAGGCTGTAGAACTTGGCACCTTCCCTCCTACAAAAGACTTCCCCCATTTATTCAATTTATTTTGCTTTACTTTAAGTCACCCTAATTATGCCAGCATCTTCAGCTGATGATTGTATTAGTCCTGAAACAGTCCCTAAACAAATGAGAGCTTTGACTTCCATTGTTAAAAGTCCTGCTTCCAATTTTTGGAGTAGGAAATTAAATAACTTACAAATGAAATACTGGGCTTAGGACCAAACATTTGAACATTGCCCTGTCCTTTTCAGAGCAAGGAGGAAGCGGCTGCTGCAGAAGGGACAAGCCAAGAGAAATAATGTTTAACCTCAGCCCCATGTGAAAGTGATTTGAGATAATCGAAGGAGTCTGCAAATATGCTAAAAATGGGACCACATACTAACAGAAGAGCTTTACCAGGAAGTGAGAAATGCACTGGACCCTTATCATCACGAGAGCTATGTGGGGAAAGTGCTGCTACGGCAGGAGCAATAGTGAAGAAATCTCTTTTTAATTTAAAAGTACAAGATTGTGATAACCTGTCAAGTCCTTTTCCTGTGTCAAGGCTTGGTATACAAAGCAACATGGATTTCAATTACAGGAACAAAGGCTGCATTCCTAAGCATACATAAAAGCGTAAGAAGAACCTGCTGGATCAGGCCAATGTACCCATATAGTACATCATCCTGTTCTCACAGGAGCCAACCAGATGCCTGTGAGAAATTCTCAAGACAGACCCAAGCATAAAAGTACTCTCCCCTCCCATGGTTTCCAGCAACTGGTATTCAGAAGCATTATCTGACTGACTGTGAAGGCAGAGCACAGTCATTGTTGCTAGTAGCCAGTGAGAACCTTACCCTGCATGAATTGGTCTAATCCTCTTTTAAACCATCCAAGTTGGTGGCCATTGCTGCCTCCTGCGAGAGTAACTATGGATTGTATGAAGCAGTGCTTCCTTTTATGTCTGGTATCTTCCAACATTCAGCTTCACTGGATTTCCCTAAGTCCTACTGCTCTCTATCAATTTTATCCATGCCATTACAAACTTCTATCATGTCACTTTTTACTCACCTTTTCTCTAAACTAAAACGTTCCACGTACTGGGAAATACAACCCTACAACCCATTAAGTTCCATAGGACTTTTTTCTCAGTAAACACACACAAGGTTACACTGCTAGCTTATTTTTTAAAACGTTAGACTAATTTCCATTGTTGAAGAAGTGTGCAAGTTTTCAAGTTACACGGGATGTTTTTAATACTCACGTTTTACAGGTGAAAGCCACAGATGCTGATATTCAAATAACACAAGTTCAGTCACTATATATATATATCTGTATAGTACTATTTTACTTATTTATTTGACTGAACAGGATTTCATAGAAACATAGAATCACCGAACTGCAGAGTTGGAAGGGACCACAAGAGCCATCCAACCCCCTGCAATGCATGAACCTCAACATGCGGGCCAATCTGAAACCATACTGGACCCTGCTTTGCTTTGCAAATGTGCTAGCAGTTTTATTCCTGCACCACTGCTTAGTCATCAAAAGCTCAGTTTGGATATTAAAATTACTGATAAAATCAGATGCTAGAAACAAGTTAGTCTAAGATTTTTTGAAATGTAAATAAATTCAGCAGTTTTAAAAATAAGAATTATAAAGCACATGCAAAATTTTCATGACTAGGTAAGGCTTAAACAAAAAAGTTCTTAAAAGGTAAAGGTAAAGGACCCCTGACCATTAGGTCCAGTCATGTCCGACTCTGGGGTTGCAGCACTCATCTTGCATTACTGGCCAAGGGAGCCGGCATACAGCTTCCTGGTCATGTGGCCAGCATGACAAAGCCGCTTCTGGCAAACCAGAGCAGCGCACGGAAACGCCGTTTACCTTCCCGCTGGAGCGGTACCTATTTATCTACTTGCACTTTGACGTGCTTTTGAACTGCTAGGTGGGCAGGAGCAGGGACCGAGCAACAGGAGCTCACCCCGTCGCGGGGATTCGAACCGCCAACCTTCTGATCAGCAAGCCCTAGGCTCTGTGGACAGAAAGTTCCACAAAGTAGGTACTGCCACACTGAAGGATCATTTCCTTGAAGGTGACAAACATAATATTGTCACTTATAAATACTTGGTATTGTAACTTAATTGGAAATCAGATTCCCTTGCTGATCTATCACACCAGAAATCTAATATACTACCAGTCATAAAGGACAAAGTGGTGGGGCAAAGGCTTCCCACGATGACCAAACAGATGGTTCTAGGAACCCCATAAGTACTGGTAGATTTCCGTCTTGCTTTTGCTCTCAGCACTTGATACGCAGCAGCCCATTGGATCCAAACTTGTAGGTGCCAAATAACACAACAGATGTGGGGATCCTATTCTAGCTTTATTTTTTTGCCACATTCAATCAAAGGCAGAAACTATCCTTTTGTAATTTAATATTTGAATAATTTAACAGTTAATATTTTTCCATATGGTACAGAGGACAACTTAAAAACCAAACATAAAAAGTAGCCAAGAAAGAAACCATCTGGGCAGATAACAGACCTGAATTTTATTGTATTTTGGTCTATGATGGTATCAAGCATGCAGGTCTTACAGGGTGATAAACTATTCCCCCCTCCCCCAGAATGTTTCCACCATAAATTCATTTACACTAATGCCTGTAGATAAGCTGGCATAAGTTGTTTTAGTATTCAGTTAAGCAGCAAATAATTCAATTTTGGTTGTGGGAAACTATTTCCTAAGTACCTCCTGCTACACACTGTGCTAGCAGTGGTTGTGTAAGAAATTAATTAAAGTGTTCCTGTTGCAAAACGTTCTGGAGGATGAACAAAAGCACAGTGAAATGCAAGTAAACAAAGGAGGGTAAAATATGCTTACCAAATGTTCAATGTTTTGGCTGGGCTGTGTACTAATTTTTGCATTAAAGGCTTCCATAATTAAAAACAAAATAGCAGCAGCAGGAAGAGGAGGAAGTACAATCAGCAGGGACAGGCTATCCTCAATTCAAGACCCGGGTCAGGATCCTAAGAGCTATTAGCCTGGGTCCTATTCTCTCTACAGCCAGGGCATCTGGCTGGGGGTTCTGACTTTCTGATTTAAACATCTAACCATAAGGATGCATCATAAACTAGTTTTTAATAATTCCCTCTATTTAGTATGGGCTGCTGCTGTTCCAAGTGGGCAGGAGAATCTAGTTTATGGAAAAACTTGTACAGTTCTTTGGATGTGTACCCTAGTGAACCGAACAGGATTCCCATGTGGAACCTAGACTGTTCTAAGTGTAGTAAAGGAGACATCACCATAGCTGTCAAGTTTCAGATTTGAAAATAAGGGATCAGCAGTCTCACCTATCCCGGGGACAGTCACATGTCAGTGGTGGGCAGAGCCAGAAGCAAAAGTGGGCGCAGCAGCAATGTAAACTCCAAGCGGGCTCGGGCTCGGAGCAGAGCAAAGAGGAGGGCAGCCAGCAAAGAGGAGAGCAGCAATGTGCTCCGTGCAATGGAGCCCCATCGTCTTCTTGTCTGATCCCATCAAAACAGGACAGGAAGCAGCAGCTGCTCAAAGGCAGCCAGGCTCCGCCTGCCAGCTAACCCTATTGGCCGGCTGAGGGGCTCGGCGGCAACGGATAGGGGCTGATGCAGTGGGAGGAATACGCCCCCCTGTAAGCATGGGAAACGGCTCCCACTTGCTTTGAGGGCTGAGGCTTTTCTCTCCAAGTAGGCGAGATCTTCCCACCCAGCCCCTGGCCAGCAGGGGAGGAGCTGCTTCCATTAAAAATGGGAAATTTAAGGGAAATAAAAAAATAAGGGAGAGCAGCGGGAAACTGCTTAAAATAAGGGAGAATCCCGGGGTAACGGGATACTTGACAGCACTGGACATCACGCTTTTAATTAAATTGAACACATTGTTATATTTTCTCAGAATATTTATTTTCTCAGAAAAATAATGTACACACACACACGGTTCATCTGGAAGCTGTATCATTTTTCTGGTTTCATAAACATAGGATGACAAGTTTGTACTCATTAGTCAAGGTACTGGAGAACTACTGCTTTTGCATCTGGGCATTATGAAATTCTTTGTTTACATGCTGTTGCTTTGTTTATAAGGTGTAGAAAGAGTACTGACTTATATCAGGGCATTGTAACATTCCCTCCATTACATTCTGTTAAACATTCTGTTTAACCATCTGGCGTGATTTAAAAGAACAAGGATTCCAGCATCCATTTCTTTACTACAGAATGTATGATCCACTGGCACGGTGGGATTCATTTCCAGATAAAGGATTACAGGCAGATTGCTTTCTTACAAACTTATCTAAACACTGTCTGCTCCACAACATCAACACAATATTTGATGAGTAAAGCTGTTGGCAACACTAGTGCAACATCACAAACCATTGTGATATGGCAGGGCTGCAGGCAGTGCCAATTTTGAAATCCATAGTAAAGTTGGGATTAGTACAGATTTTCAAACCAAAGGTGACGTTCATATGCCATTTCAATTGCTACACTCCCTGCATGATGAAATTATTATGTACCTTCAATCTACTTTAAAGCTCTTTGGGATCAGACAAAAGATCCATCTAGTCTACCATCCTGTTCCCCACAGTGGTCCACCAGAAGCTTCTAGGGACATGAAGGCAATCTCACTTTCCCATTGTTGACAACAGCAAGTGGTACTCAGAGAGGCCTTTGATTCTAGAGGTACTAATATTATTTATTTGATTTCTTACTTTCATTTACCACAAGGTCCCAGGGTGGGTTGCAGCAATTTAAAATACAGAATTAAGATCAGTTTAAAACAAATACAGCCCTAAAAATATATGGTAGCATATAGCTATCATGACTTGTAGTCACTGATAGGCTTATCCTGCATGAATTTGTCTAATCCTGTTTTAAAGCCATTTAAGATAGTGGCGAATGCTACATTTTATGGCACCAGTGTCTTTAAATTTTATACTTGAGTTTTGTATTAAATTTGCATTAATTTTGTATTATACATACATGAACTAGGCAAAGCTAAGCACTCAATGGGTAAATTAGAATATGTTGATAAATCTCTCCCACTGCAATCAATGGTATGTATGCGCAATTTGGGTTGCCTCTTCTCCATAGTCTCTACTGTGCATCGGCATGAGTTGAAAATAGCAACATAAAACAAGCTTTGTTGAAAAGCTCCCCGCAACCACACCTAGGGAGGAACTACATATCTCAACAAGATATGTTCCCAAACTTGTTTCCTAAGATAATGCAAATCTCGCTTTATTGGCCAAGGGAGCCAGAGTACAGCTTCCAGGTCATGTGGCCAGCATGACTAAGCCGCTTCTGGCAAACCAGAGCAGCGCATGGAAATGCCACTTACCTTCCCGCCAGAGCGATACCTATTTATCTACTTGTACTTTGTGCTTTCGAACTGCTAGGTTGGCAGGAGCAGGGACCAAACAATGGGAGCTCATCCCGACGCAGGGATTCGAATGGCCAACCTTCTGATCAGCAAGCCCTAGGCCAGGGGTCAGCAACCTTTTTCAGCCATGGCCTGGTCCACCGTCCCTCAGACCATGTGGTGGGCCGGACTATATTTTGAAAAAATAATAATGAACGAATTCCTATGCCCCCCCAAAATAACCCAGAGATGCTTTTTAAATAAAGGTACACATTCTACTCATGTAAAAAAAAAAACCAGGCAGGCCCCACAAATAACCCAGAGATGTATTTTAAATAAAAGGACACATTTTACTCATGTAAAAACACACTGATTCCCAGAACGTCCGTGGGCTGGACTGAGAAGGCAATTGGGCCACATCCGGCTCCCAGGCCTTAGGTTGCGTATCCCTGCCCTAGGCTCTGTGGTTTAACCCACAGCGCTACCCACGTCCCAAATGGGGAGCTTAACTTTATCCAAATACACACATTTCCCCCTACAAATGCCCTCCAGAAGCCATTATCTCTGGTCTTGAAAACCAGGTGGGGAAATAGGGTGTTTTTTTATAGGGAGTGGGAAGCTGAATGCTAAATTGGTGCGTGCAGGAGAGTTAAGAGCACACACATGCTGTCAATTTTCCCATTACAGGACAAACAAACCCAGAGTTAGCAACCCCAATCCTTGTCTTGAAATGTGCTGTTCTACCTCTGCTTTATTTACCTACTTTGTGTATGGTAGTCATACCATATGCCATTACATAGCTTTATGCAAACAGTGTATGCAAACTCCACTTTAAGTTGTTTGAACTTCATTGTTTCATTTCCTTTTACCCACACTAACTCGCCAAAAACAGACCACTGAAAAATTGTACATGGTTAATAATATTTCATAACCTTCATATTTTTATCAAACTAATGAAGAAATATATGACTCTGTGAGCCTATGTTGAAGTGGTATTGGTACCCTCTGATGTGTAACAGCTTTTAGATGGATATGCTATCTTAATACTTAACAGTGATGTGTATTGAGGGTTCACTTGGGATGGGAGGATGTTCTTTCCACTCACTTTATTCCATCATGCAACTCTTGGAGATCTATGGGAATCTCCCTTCCACTTTCCTGTCTAGGATGTATGCTCCTTTATTTTTCCATAAGACAAATAATGTTTGGAGCAGCCCATTTTGCAACCAACCACTTTTGTTCCAAAACATAACCACCTGCAGTTCCTTGTTACTGGGTGTTTCATGATCCATGATTAAACTGGGATGATCTGCACAGGAATCTTGGGTGCACTCAGGGAGAGTGTTCAATTTCTACTTCTCATACATTTACATGACCCACCATGTCTGTATTGCACATTCCCTTATTTGCCCAATCAATACTACGTGCAAAACAGGATTCAACAAATATACCATTGTGAATACTAGGAATGCTTGCAGTAAATACAAATCAACACCTGCCATTCTGGTTCAGAAATAAATGTATTTTTAAATGGCATTAGTAGTGCAAAGCATATTTTTAAAAGATTCCTATCAATTGCAATTTTGCAAGTCAGTTCTGCAGATCAAGCATACAACTAGTTTCTCTAAAACATTCCCTTTGCTATTTTGGAATTGCCCTTCTTGAAATCAATGGCACATGTAAGCACTATACCAAGCAGAAGTAGGATGGAGAAATATACATTGCATGAACCAAATATAAGTTGCATGAACCAAAAATGTTTCTTGTTCTTTCTTATGCTGCTGCAGCAACATAAACAAAATAGTTTCAGTACATTAGCTTCTCAGAAAACAATATGCTTCTTAAACCATATGGCTATTGTGATGATGTTTGTAACATGTAGCCAAATCACACAATTCAACTTGAGCAATTGTCTACATTATATAGACTTCTGGCAACTAAAAATATTTCTCAGTACTAGGTTTTTGGGTCAGTTTACACTATACTTTAAATAATTGATTACATAGGTATGGTTTATTTTAAAGCATTATTCCTCATCATTTCAGAATCGCACCATCAGGTAAGCACACAAAAAGCTGCCACATGATAATTCTTGGCAGAATAATACTGCCATTCATACATTTCTGGCTCTTCTACAATCTCACATCTGAAGCTGTACATGGCCAGAATAAATATAAATGCTTCAGCTTTACTCGTTCTACTGAAGTATTAAGTATTGAACTTAATGCACCTTAACCAGGTTATAGCTTTGACCATGCACAGTTAAACAGATTGAATGAAATATTGAAGAGTTAACAGCCACTTATTAAATACCCCAAATGGGGTTTACAGTATTTTTACTGACTTTCATTGATTTTACTGTTGTAGCTGCACCATATATGTGTGGCCTTGTAAGCCCCTCCTTAAAAAAGATTGCATAAAAGTATTTTAAATAAATAATAAGCACACATTTTTCTCTGTATCCACACTCCTTTTGGTTCAAATTGTGAACTTGGGCACTTTTCTCTCACATGTAATGTCTTTATTCATACAGACAATGGGTGAGAAAAGCTCTAACAGGATAATAGCTTTCTGCTTTTGCAGCAGGAGAGCCCCCTTTTCTCCTCCTCCTTGGACCCCCAAAATCTACAATGGAAGCAGAGGGTCCCTTCTGTGCAAATTTTTGGGACATGCAGGGGGCTGGAAGGAGAAGAGAAGAGAAACCGGAAATCTCATTGTATATGCAGATTTCCGTTGTGCAAGCAGTCATAATTGGATGTCGCCCAATGTTATTAAATTCTTTTCTGGTTTGTTTTCTTAACAAACAGTGAAGTTATATGGGCAGTCACCTGCTTTAGGAAGTGTGCTTTGTGAGCCCAATGTATGAACTCATTCTGTACTGTACCGCAGAACAGGAGGAGAAGCAGCAGCAAAACAAAGATGAATGACTGCTACCTAACATCAAACTCAGAATGCAAGCCTGTCTGTTATCACAGCTCTAATATTAGTGTGTATATTTGCTTCTGCTGCCAAATGTTATCAGTGTTGTTCTGACATGCAGGGAACAACCTGTTCTACACGGATAATAACTGGGTAGGAAATGGCTCCCGTTTATCTATGTGACACTCGTAAGGTAATTTTATCCACCGTGGATATCATAACGTAAATGATGATCATTTGAAAACACTTGGGATACTTGGGTTTCTGACAAAACTAAAGCCCTATCTTCAATCAGAAATGAGCAGGAGGATGTGATGGTAGATCTCAAAATGCCTTGGGTTATCAAAATATTTGAGGTATGAGACATGCACACCTGTTCTGTTTTGTATAGAAGTCTCTCAGAGCTGAGGGCTGAAGCATAATATTGAAAAAGACAAAGTGGAGAAGATCTGTGGCTTTCAAATTAACTCAGAATTGTCAGTCAATAGTCTGAACTTGATTTTTTTAAAAAAACCAATGCATAAAACCAAGTAAGCAATTGGGTTAAAACTGGGAAATCAATAAAAATAAAATTGGCAAAAAAGAAAAGAAGAAAAGGGGGCAGGGTGTAATAGGCTGTGCATGTGCCCACTGCATGCTCTGCCGATGTGTGCAGAGGTCAGGAATGTACCCTGGTGCAAAATTGCCATTGTCTGTACCACATAATACTACTTCTTTTAATTACTGGTATTTATTTTATGGGATAAAATGAGTAAAGAAATTAAGGCAATTTTTTCAACGGCATTACAATTAAGTATATCCTTTCAGACAAGAGGAAAAGCAGTACTGGATCTAGAAAGGCTTCAGTGTGGAAGCCCTGTTGAAATGAATGAAATCTGGCAGAGCTGTTCTTGGTGGGTGGTGGCCAATATGCACAAGCAAAATGCCTTCACAGTGGATGAACCAGCGATAAAAGCTGTGGTTCCACGCACCTTCACTATATGATAACGCTAAATATCTTCATATCATGACTTTAAAAGGTCTGCAGACATGTTACATTTGGCTACAGCCTCTGTACATGCAGGAACAGCCAAGTCCAGTCAGGAAGTTTCTTAACTTGAAACGCTCAATTAATTACTGCAATATATACAGCACAGATTTATGGCTTATCAGGGAAGAAGTTCAAAACATAACATCTTTTGTGACAACCAAATCTTCATTTCCCCCCAGAAAATAATTATATTCTAGAAAGAGTTTATCTGAATAAGGCAGATGACCGATTAAAAGGCAGGCATTAGAGGATGAACAGATTATAAAAGGCAGTATTAAAAATGAAAGCCCACCCCTCTCTCAACCAACCATCCAAACTACCTGGCATAGTTTATCACATATCAGAGGACCTCAGGTTAGTTTGCATGATTTTCCACATACTCATTTAATCCCCACAACCCTGTGAGGTAGGTTAGGCTGAGAGGCAGTGACTAGCCCAAGGCCACCCAGCTGAGTGAGGATTTGAGCCTTGGTCTCCCAAGTCCTAGTTCAACACTCTATTACACTGCACCGGCTCTTATATTCTCATCCTTTAGAAGAGAGGTTAGTGCACTGGTGTTTTAATGTGTGTGTTTGACTGCACTTTACAGCTTGCCTGTCAACAAATGGTGCCAAAGCAAATTACAAAAAAGTCACAATTAAAACAGGTACAATTAACATTATAATAATAAAATAAAACCACAGAGCAACCCATAACCGTATGGCTTGATCACATGGCTTATTGTTTGATCTTGTTGAACTTCATTGCTTGAATCAAATGAAATGATCTGTTTATTTTAATGAAGAGCCATCAATAAATACCTATGTGGTTTTTCAGCTGACAGTGTCAACACATTTGTGAAAGGTAGAAGTATGAGAGCCCAGAACATGTAGAGGTTACTATCTTATACAAATATACATGTTTCTTTATATGCAGCACTTGGCCCTTGTGACTGGGAATTTCATTTAAACTAATAACCCATGTTTTTTTTTAAGCAAGCCAATACATATTTTTAGCTTTGACTATGCAATGAGGCTGAGACCGCCAAAATTCCACTGATTTCATTATCCTTCTCTATTATTTGTACATTAGACTACCTCTAATGAGGAAGCCCAAGAGAACCGTTTGGTAATTTGGAGTGGATGTAGAACAAAGCAATCTGATTTCTGACAAAGACGGGTGTGTGTGTGTGTGTGTGTGTGTGTGAGAGAGAGAGTAATGTAAATTGCTTAGAGCACATTACTAGAGCTTCCTTATAAGCATTTTTTTAAAATTATGAAAATGTATTTTAGCCTATCACTGAAAAGCTTGGGATACCTTCTTTACAACTGCCAATAGCAGGTGCTTGACCATACATACAAATAATGGTGCCTGTAGTCTATAACACGGCATAGTTCAAGACCAAGCAGTTTCCCAGAAAAAAATACTAAGTCTTCATTTTTGTGTGGGCTTTTGGTTATTGGCTTTCAAATCAATATAGCACATATGTATGCTCTTGCTTGCTGTCAAGCATAAACTCTGCAAAGCTTGTACTTACAGCACTATAAACTTAAAGAGCGGCAAGTTTTTCTGATTATTTGGGTTACCTAATCTAGCATAACCATGAGCATAATCAAGTACCTTGTAGCTTAAAAATCCCTGACAGAGGCTAACTACTTAAGAAGCAAAATAATAATAATAATAATAATAATAATAATAATAATAATAATAATAATAATCCTTCCAGTAGCACCTTAGAGACCAACTACCGGTAAGTTTGTTCTTGGTATGAGCTTTCATGTGCATGCACACTTCTTCAGATAAGAAGCAGACCCTCTTCAAACTACAATACACACCCAGCACTTTGGGGGAGGGGATGGACAGACTAGGCCAAACTGGTACCCAGGAACAATCTACTGTAGTAGGACCAACTTAGAAGGCAAAATGACAGGCTACTGTTGTCACAATTTCTAGCTGAAGCCACTCAAACATATCAACAATGATCTATCTATAGCACATCTTGAAAATGATACTTCCCTTTCACAGGTCTTGAGTGGTAGCACTGTACTTGCTTACTGACAGCCCTCAATCTAAAACTGCTGCTCATTACTACCACCAACAGGTCACATAACAGAGATATGGACCTAGGTACTATAGGAAAGAGATGTCATCTTTGTCTACCTACTCTGGCATCAGGACCTTATAATATGCTCCACAGCATCAGGCATTCATACACCTGATCATCTTCAGTGTAATATATGGATATTATTATTATTATTATTATTATTATTATTATTATTATTATTAACCTTTTCCCAATACGGAATACAAGGTGGCTTACATATAAAAATAAGAATTGCTAAGAGCATAGAAATAACAATCATTAAAAACAATTAAACAAATATGACACCAGAAATGACAGTAATCTAAAGCTGATGGGGCGTACATTTCAATCTCTCCTGGCAATGTGTTAAGGGGCTTTCGAGTGGCAATCTTGGAACAAAGGAACTTCAAAGGGAAACTGCAATGTGAAAAACGATTGAATTCATCAAGAGGGTCAGTGGACTCATTTGTGGGCTCAACTGAGACAAAGGATAATTAGCACATTGTGTGTGTTTATTGCATTATCAATACCAGGATGTATTGTGTTATCAAATGTTTTGTGAATTACCACTGTTAAGCAGAGGCAGTGATGATTACTCAATTTTCTCCATTTTATTTCCCTCAATTTTCTCCATTTTATTTCCCTCAATTTTCTCCATTTTATTTCCCCATTTACAGTTTTCTCTAATAAACACAAGCCATATAGATAGATATTGGTATTGAGTGCGGGGATTCTTCGCTGGAGCTTCCCGCGTGCAGGACAAGGTCAACTGCACACGGGATACCAGTTGCTGGGGGATCTGCGGCCAGCGTCTCACGTGCGTCCTTGCACGGGCGCCGGCCAAGCCTGCGGATGGGACGGCCGGTAATTCCGGAGCTTAACTCACACCGCGCCGTGAAGAAAGCTGTCCGCCAGGCTGAATCTGAAGGGTGCGTGAGTAGTTCGGATGAATGAGTGCCTCGTAGATGTACCTGCAAGCACTTGCGACCTCCTAAGTAGTTCCCTAAGCAAAGTACCCAAATAAAAGGTGGCCAAAACTGTGGCCAAACAAAAGCACTGATAAACTGCAAAAAATTAAACTAAGACGAAATGAAGACAGACAACCATGGTTTCTTTTGATGGCTTTGGCTAACCCGCGTGGGCTTTTACTTCTCTCTAAACCTTGTCCTTTCTAAGCCTATTTAAGCTAGCTGACCCTTTCCCGCCAATTCTTCCGCGATCTAACCTCTCTACCTCCTGCACACTCTTCAACCCCAACCAACCCTCCAAAAAACCCACGGTCTAAGACCGTCTATCTTTCCCGGCTTAACCTAACTATCTGTCCAACACGGGGAGCCGCAGCCTTTTATTGACAACGAACAGATAACGTCATGATCAATACTTTTACCAATCAGAACACTGTTGCTGCCCTTGAAAAGGGCGGGAAGCAGATTAACTGACCATTAACAAGTTTAAACCTTCATAGCCAAAAAGTCTAAGCGGAGGGATCTCAGTGGCAAGATGCCTACTGAATCCTGCTTTCACTTTCGCTTTTACTTGGAAGTATACATTAAATAGTGCACATAGTTAACATTCAAACAGGTACAAATAATTGCAGGTGCAAGGGCACCCACGGAGTGTATTCCCACAATTGAGATACTGTAATTCAGGATAATACTTCATGCATCTGACGAAATTGGACTGTAGTCTCCAAAAAGCTTATGTTGTAATAAGTATGTTACCAAAAAGCTCTTTGCAATTTTCCCAACAGATATGTATCCTAGAAAACCTTCAAGGAATGAGGCTCTACAAACTTTTTTTTGGTGCTTGTGCCACTGCAGATGACTTTACAGTTTTTCCTATTGATTAAATTTCAGCAAGGTAGACTTTGTTAAATTCATTGCTTTTCAGTAGGTACAGTGTACACTTTTTTCTCTTTTTGCTTTTGTCTTTTTAAAGTTTGAAAGTTTAGTACAAACAGATGTATGCACTAAAAATATGCAGTTAATTTAGCTTTTCTTTCAATGATATTCCTTTTAGATCATTTATCATACTTGCAGCTTTCTTCTGAATTCTTTTCAGTTTAAGAGCATGTTTTTAACAGAACTGGGGTGCCCACAACTAAATAGTACTCCAGATGGGATCACAGAATTGCCTAGCTGGATTTCCATTCTCTTTCTGAACTCTATCAAATATTCTATTACGGTACCTTCCACATAAAAATATAAATTTGGTTACAGCAAAACCATCTCAATTAGCACACTGCCTTCAAGAGAAAAAATGGATTTCTATTGAAAATGTTTTTTAAAAGGGGAGGATCTTTTTCTAAAAACCTTGAATTTAATAATAAATAATGCATGATTAAAAAATTAATTTAAAATAGTGTAAAATAACTGATGGGAAAGACTTTTCAAAATGAAGTCCCAAGAACTACTGTTCCCACCACACCCATTTTTACACCTTGGCCATGCCCACTTTGACATGAGGACCCTGCAGAGTTGATCATGGGTTAATGTGGCTCTCAGTTTGAAAAAGGTTAGCCACGCCACCTACCCCCACAACATAAAAGTGCTGCATGCAGAAAGCACCAGGCATTTCACTATTTGCTACAAGAACTAAGATTATGATAAAATTAAAAAAAATTCCTTCCAGTAGCACCTTAGAGACCAACTGAGTTTGTTCTTGGTATGAGCTTTCGTGTGCATGCACACTTCTTCAGATTATGATAGTAACTATATCTTGAAGAGAGTAAAACTGCTCCCAAGGAGCATGAAAAATTCTCAAGGCTGACCAGTGTAATTTGATTTGTATTTTTTTTTAAAAAAATGAACTTGATAAAATAAATATAAATAAATATTAAATCTGCAACTTACTTAAAAACAATTTAAAAAACCAGCCTGAAAAAACAAACAATAGCAACTTCCGAAAGAGACCATTTCCTTCTAGAATTAAATTCCCAACGGCTTATAAACAGCAACATGTTTTTCCTTTACTGGGAACCACTGCTAAGTCAGAGGACAATAAAGAAGCATGGCCCCAGGGAAGACTGGGACGGAAGGGGGGGAAGGGGAAGCAATGCTGGATGATAGATTGCTACTTTCCGACTTTCTTTTGTAGCCTCTACTAAGTGACAGCAGCCCCCGTGGTGCTGGCGACACACTTCCTTCTCCTACATTCTACACAGAAGAATTTTTGACAACTTTATGTGAACAAATGTTGGACGGTGGGGAAGATGGAGGAGATATAAAATTAGTAAACAGCAAGTGAAGACTTGTGAAAATCCACTAATGTGTATTTCCTCCTTTGCAGTATAGTATTCATACCAATTCCATATTCTCAAGCACATACATGTATAAATGCCTACCTGGTGGTTAAGCATATTACCCAATAGGTTTCTTGACCGGGGGGGGGGGTAGGGTATCCAGGTTGGTTTTTTTAATAGTACGGAGTTCAATCAAACAATCTTATAGGGAAATCCCTCACCTTCTGGCCTGATTCTGCTAACTCAGAATCTGGACAAGGATACAAGGATGTGCACTCATTTTTCCAGTTGTGGGCCATTCCTCCTCCAGGCCAAAGAACTCAATTCAGTGTTTCTCTTGTCTCCAGGACTGAGGGGAAAGGGCAAGTGTATCCTCTCTCTCCTCCTTCCTGGATAGCTGACTGCTGCCTCCTTCACCAGTGTGCATATACAGTGGTGCCTCCTAAGACGAAATTAATTCGTTCTGCGAGTGCTGTCATCTAGCGAAAATTTCATATTGCGAAGCACCAACGGGGGAAGAGCGGTTTGAAAAAAAAATTGCGAAAATTTTTCGTCTTGCGAGGCAAGCCCATTGAAAAATTCGTCTTGTGAGACAGCCTTCCGCTAGCGAATGCCTTTCGTCTAGCAAGTTTTTCGTCTAGAGAGGCATTCGTCTAGCAGGGTACCACTGTATCTGGAAGAGGCTCACATAATTCCATTATTACTTGACACTAGTGGTGGGGTGGTCGGGGGGGGGCAGGAAAGAAAAGTGGAGAGACAGACTCAGTTCTCTGCTGGCATCACACATGCATTCTACAGATACACATCAAGCAAGTTTATCAAGCGTCCTATCCATTTCTTTATAGTACAGCCACATGACAGAAATTTGAGCTATTGAATGAAAGATACATTCAAAAGTGCAACAAGGCCCACACATTTCTTAATGCTTCATGTGTGAGAGAGGCTGATATAATGGATTATAATAAGTATTGTTATACTACATTTTTCATGTGCTGACTCTGTATGAACAGTCAAGGTTGTGTTGCAAATGTAATTGAGAGTGAGAGAGTCTGATGCTAAGTACAGTGGTACCTCGCAAGACGAATGCCTCGCACAACGAAAAACTCGCACGACGAAAGCGTTTCACGATTTTTTAGGTGACTCGCAAGACGTAATTTTCTATGGCCGTGACTCGCAAAACGAAGGCATTTCGTTCCGTGAGGCATTCATCCACGAGGCATTTGTCTTGCATGGTACCATGTATGGCAGAGCGTGGAGTCTTGCCTGGCTTGTCAGTGAGGAGAGCTGCGGCGGGAGAGCTGCAAGGAGAGCGGCGGGAGAGCCGCTGTATGGCAGAGCGTGGAGTCTTGCCTGGCTTGTCAGCAAGGAGAGCTGCGGCGGGAGAGCGAGCGGGGAGAGCAGGCGGCGGGAGAGCTGCAAGGAGAGCGGCGGTGGTGGAGGGAGAGCGGGGAGAGCCGCTGTATGGCAGAGCGTGGAGTCTTACCTGGCTTGTCAGGGAGGAGAGCTGCGGCGGGAGAGCGAGTGGGGAGAGCAGGCGGCGGGAGAGCTACAAGGAGAGCCGCCTGCCCGACAACAACACTCCCCCTCCTGCTTCCCCTCAGGCACAGCTCAAGCTCGGTCAGGAGGACAATGCCGGGCAGCCCAGCAGAGGCGGAGCTGGGAGTCGCTGCGAATTAATTTAATCTTGCGAGGTACCACTGTATGTTTAATTGGAAAGTCAATGGGGCTTTTTCCTAAAAAGATTGTAAGCGACTCCTGAACCAGAATGGAAATGTGATACAGGAATACTTCTTTGGATGTTTGGGGGTGGGGGTTGTAGTTCCCAAAATAAAATTATCCCCAGTGCTCAGCAACAGGCATGTTCCCCTATGAATTTTGCAAACAGGTTATATTTTTTCCTTGATTTTTATGAAACAAACAAACGAAATATAGTAGAACTCTGTGCAGAGTCATTTCCAGTGATAAAACTGTCTACATTTTCTTTACTGAATAGAAGAGGTGGTTTAAATCAGCAGCGTCCTTCCTCGTGACTTACATTTAATCAGATGTGCTTTAAGGAGTTGAGCTATGCTCTGCAATATGACTTTACGGCAACCCAAAGATGCTTTCCTGACATCAAATAAGTACATGGTGCAGCATGAGTGAAAGTTGATCAGCATTTTGTTGTGCATGCTGTGTGCCACTCTTGTGAGTTATTGCTCGGCAAGGAAGATAAAATTTACACCAAGTCCTCTAGGTATAAGTGATAGATTTGTAGTTTCTACTCACATTTAATGTCTCTTTGGTAAGCATGGTTATATGATATGCCATATAACATGATGCCAGCCTTGGCTCTCACACTATAAACTGTCTGCCATAAAGTTAAGACTGTCTCACATCTTAATTTTCCATAAACGTATGCACCTCAAAGAGATGCATTATACTAGAAAGCAGGATGTTTCAGTTTTTATTGTTCTCAGCAGAATGTTTCACACACATGCTCGACCTGCTCATGAGAGTTGTCTTTATAACTACTTTTGAATTTAAAAATGAATTTGCTTTAGAATTGGAAGGAGGAGATGATAACTAGGCTCTGGTTTCCAGAAATGTTTAAATGGTAATTTCTTTCGTAGAAATCTTATAATTTATTCTATATATTTCCTCCACAGTTTGAAGAGAAAAGATTTAGGACAAAGCAGATCAGTCGTCCTTTTAATTTGAAAAGAAAAATGATGTAATAAACCTCTTTTAAAAGTCAGATTTAGAATAAGGATCAGCATACGTGCTTATTAAAAGAAGGAATCAAGTCTCTATTCTGCCAAGACATGTTTAATCTAAACTCACCCTTTTATTGTAGATAATGTATGATAATTATAATTATATTATCCTTTCCGGATAAGAGAGTTTCCGAATGACAGAATTAGCAACCTGACATCTGTCAGGATTCACATGATTTCATTTTTACTTGCAACAAACAGTTCTTTAGGGCTTCGTGTGCAATTTTAATTACAACACCAGAAAGCAAATTAAGAAAGCCTATGCTGAGCTTTATAGAATAAGCAGCGCCAGTTTTATTGAGACAAATTCTGCGCAATTTAAAGCTGGAAATTACTAAGATGAAGCGACCCCTAAGAAACGTACACCACTTTCCCTAAAATATCCATTTTTTAAATGATAATTTTGAAGTAGTGAATCAAAGCTTTTATTTTATACGAAACAAGACGTAACACTGCAGCTACTGAACTCCTATAAGTAAAACAGCTTGGTGCCTAAATAACCTTTAAAAAAGACAAGTTTTAGAAATCATGGCCAAGTTTAAAGGGCTGCATAGGGAACATTATTATTATTATTATTATTATTATTATTATTATTATTATTATTATTATGTTTAATGCAGTCTCCACGCAAACAAACAAACAACAATTAATTAATTAATTAAAGCATTAAAATTATAGCATCATTTTACATAATCTTAAAGTATTAATGGTCAATATAAGCTCTCCACAAACATGTTTGCAAAATTGGTGGGATAAATTTGCTATTTATTCCCCTTATGTAGGAAAAGAAGGGGGACCAGACTTCATCAAAGGTGTCTCTCTTTATAACACCTTTTGCTAACCCTTCTAAGCCCAGTTAGGGCATAGGGAGCTTTTTATAGGCATCAAGACCCTTCTGATGCACCAGCTTCCTACCACAATTCCCTATACTACCCTGAAAATCACGAAACCCTTTAGAATGGCATGATGCAGTTGTGCATAAAAAAGAGGAAATCCAAGAAATGCATGCACAAAAATATTTGGTTACTCGGGACTTCTGGACCCTGAACCTTGTGATTAAGCAAAGAACTACCCAACATAATACTGTATCATTAACACTACCTTCTAACCTCATTTCCAAGAATCTTTAGAAATTCTGAAGGCTGAAAGTACAGTGGTTCCTCGGGTTAAGAACTTAATTTGTTCTGGAGGTCCGTTCTTGACCTGAAACTGTTCTTAACCTGAGGTACCACTTTAGCTAATGGGGCCTCCCGCTGCCGCTGCGCGATTTCTGTTCTCATCCTGAAGTAAAGTTCTTAACCCGAGGTACTATTTCTGGGTTAGCGGAGTCTGTAATCTGAAGCGTCTGTAACCGGAGGTACCATTGTAAGCTTAAAACTTCTGTTCGTTGGCATAAGAAGTATTCCTTCATTTCAATTGCTGTTTCTGTGGACTGATGAAAAGGCGAGGAATGTAAAAATTAAACACTGTAAGGTGATTTATGCTTTCTACCTTTTCATTAGCTCATCATCTTCTCTAACTTTTGTTCCTTCAGTGGAAAGAAAAGAGGAACATTTGTGCTCAATATCCTGCTGCAGACTTGTTACATCAAAAGGCACACAATCAGAAATGTTCAACGCAAAGTTGATCAGAATAGAAGAAAAAAGGTTTCTCTCCCAAATGAAACTAGAGATTACAGGTAGCAAGGAAACTAATAACAAACACACTATGAGATACAGGTACTTCTTTATTTGGAGGACTGTGGGTGGAATTGCCTGCCTCTGACTTCCCTGGCAAGTTATTTCTTGTAAATAGGCTTTCTTGTCTAAGCTATGCAGCTATTACTTTTAAAAACTACTTTCAAAGCTAGTCAACGAGAAATCTAAACATGAGGCATAACTAGGATTTTCTTCTTTTTCTGGGATAGATGGCAGTCTGATTTGGATACTATGTTTCCTCACAATCTTTTCAGAAGAAAGCAACCGAGTACAATTTTGGAGAAAGACTGTTTATTTGGGATGTCAGTTATATTGGTATTAAAAAACAAACAAACAAATTAATTTTCAGCAAGTTCATGCTACTTGAATAAATAATTCTTTAAAAAAAACCACAACCACCTCTTTTCTAATTCCATAATATTTGATTACTCTGGAAAACTGCTTTCACTGTGCAAAATCTGGTAACAATTTCAGATAAATATTGACTGATTATCACTTTATACTCTCTTACTTACATGGATGTATCTATGGAAGAATGGGAGGGGTTGTTGTTTATTACATATATGAAAAATGAAAAAACAGTAAGGTGCATTAAAAATAATAGTTCAGCACTACATGAATAGTAAAGTATTTGCACTGCTTACAACCCCAGTGGGTTGCAATAATTCTGCTTTTTGCTATAAGTGGTTGCCATAAATCAAGTATGAAGTTATCAACTAAAGTGATTCCTTTTTGTTGTAAAATGTAAAATGCTAAGGCAGGGAACTAGAGATATAATGAGATAAAGCTTGTTAATGAAACTAGGCAATCGTCTGAAAAGCTCCTCTAAAAGGCTCTAAGAAACGGCTATTGTGGTTTTCATATAAACATACACACACATATAAATGTAGTGTTATAGATAAATCTAGTGAGACAATTTCTGGGTGTTAGTCACAGCTCTATTGGCCTCCACCACCAACTCTGAACAACAAATGGTAAGGTCAATCAGTGCATATATACCATATGCACACACATTAAATATAGATCTACCCACTCACTGTGATCACTAGATAAACCCCTCTTGGTTGTGCTTTGTCCTGCAAATATTCATATTATGACCACCTGATGACAGGCTTTCTTTGTGGTGGCCCCCTTATGGAATGGTCTCTCCCGGATATCTGGCAGGTGCCAATAGTACAGATATTATATTCGCTAGTAAAAAAATGTACCTGTTTACTCTGTCCTTCCTGTATCTTTTATATGTTATAGTCATTTTTATTGTTCCTTAGATAAAGCAGATGTAAATCTTTATACTCTAATGATGTTTAATGTGTTTTAGTGTATTATATTATTTTTTATATTATCTTGGTGACACCTGGTTTAGAGATGGATTTTACATGATTTAAATAAAGAAATATGAAATCACTATAACGAATAGGGATTTAATAATGGTAACTCAACTGTTACTGCTGCATTGGTCAACTTTTCACTTTGTACATCACTGTAATCCAACGGACAGCTGTTCTCTCAGAGCACATCTACATATGACTGTCTCACATTCTCAATTCAGTGGACAACTAGAAATATACAAAGCAGTTCTTGATAATACACATACCACAAGTGGGGTGCCACAGGGTTCTGTCCTGGGTCTGTTGTTCAACGTCTTTATAAACAACTTGGATGAAGGAATTGAGGGGATGCTCATCAGATTTGCAGATGACACCAAACTGGGAGGGGTAGCTGAGTGTTTTCTTGATTGGGTCAAAATTATTATCCACTTGCATGGCAGAAATTAACATGAAACTCATATGGAAATCACCATTTGCTATGGTCCTTGATCTTTCTGCGCAAATCACAGCATGCACACATTATTTATGTACTGTAATCTGCACACAGGTTTCACATTAAGTGCTACACAGAAATGCTTTCACTATAGTTTTTGGTTCTTGTTTTTTAAATGTGTGAAGAATTTCCACAGGTGTCCCTAGGGTCCTTTGTACCATTGGTAAGGAGCTGTACTGGTACCGTCACCCCAGAAAAAAATCACTTTACCGCATTTGCCACATTTACTATTTTATGTGACCCAACTACTCAAAGTGTCTGCAATGCAGACAAGGTGAAGAGGAAGGGCAAAATAATTTGCATGTCTTTGTGCCACAGTGCGCAAAGGTTGGGAAGCTTCTCCCGCATTTGATCTCGCCCTGACAGCGGTGGCACTATACCACACACATACTGTATACATCATACATGCCATAGTCTGATAGGTGATTTTTGCATGCCATCTCCCCCCCCCCCCCGGCCAGTTCCACCAGCTACTAGGTATGCTTCTGATATGGATTAGAAATAGACAGATCTGACCAACTGACTGCACGGCCTTGACAGCAATTTGTTCCTCAATGTGTAAAATGCCATTTCACTTATGATGTTATGAGGAGGAACACAAACAAGATTACAATTACAGGAAATCAAACATATAGTAATAATTATTAGGATTTCACACTTTCATATATGGCACTGTGTTCTTACCTCTGCTCCTGAATACTTCTGTGTTTGTTGGACAAGCTCATCTATGTGGACCTCCTCAGACACAGGCATGGCGGAAAACTGGATTTTAAATATTTCTTTACGAGTGGCTGCATCAGGCAGAGGCACGTATATGATTCTGTCAATTCGACCAGGTCGCATCAAAGCCTAAGGTGATTTTAAAAAATCAATTTATTGGATCAGAAGGAAGCTGACAAAGAAAATGACTTACAGAATTATTTTTCTCTGATTGTTGTAGCAGCTTTTTGACATAGGAATTAACATCTCCATTGCAAAAGTTACGTAAGATATAATGCACAACAGGAAGCTGATTTGCACAGTGGCTTTCTAGTAGACATACTGAGAGCAAAACAGACACCTATAATTTGCACTCATCTTTATATGCCTTTTCTAATATTTGCATCAGGTAAGTAACACAGGAAGAAGTAATAAGTGTAGCACCTAACGCAGGATTCCTGCTAAAACAATGCAGCCCATGCCACATTCTCCATAACATATAGGCCCAATTATTTGTTTGTTTGTTAAGAATTATTTGAGCCAGTTTTCAGAGGTGAAAAATATATAAACAAACACGAATTTAATTGCAGCCAGTATAAAACAATAAAGAATAAAATAGTACCATAAGTAAAAACAAAAGAGGCAGTCAAAATACCAAAGAGACTACCTACTGATCAACTTTAAGACTTGCCTGGGCAAATAAATGAGTTGTGACATGGTGTCACCACAAGGTGCATGTCCCTGACCCTACTTAACATTACTGACTGCTGCTAGCTGGAAGTGCACAAAGCATGGTGGATGTTTCCCATGCAGTGACTTCTCATGAACACCAATCCTCACTGAACCAAGGCCCAGTACTAATGAACTCCCAGTGACACAAGAGTTGCTGCAACACTGCTGCTTCCTTGGAAACCCCAGACAGGTGATGCTCACACAAGGAGGAATTGCAGCACCATCATATCCAGCATGCTTGTGTTCACAGGATACAACCATGTTGTGGTAGCTCTCTTGTTGCCATAATAAAATGAATAGGGGGCTTTAGGTCACATACACACCATGTATTTAAAGTACTCTTATGCCACTCTTAAAACAGTCATGGCTTCCGATGCTGAAAGCTGATAGGAGATCCCTCCCAGAACTACTATCCCATGGCACCATTAATCAACTACAGCTCCCAGGGTTTTTTTTTGGGGGGGGGAGCCAAGACTCTTGTAAGAGTAGTACAAATGTGGTTTAAAGGTATGGTTTGAATATGACCTTGGTTGTCAAAAGGATTGCAGCTTATGGGCCATCCTGTATTGGATAATGCACATCAGACAATGCGCACAAAGTGAATGTGGCAGAGTCACATGATATCCTTTTAACTATGTTTAACCTTGTGGAATTGGCCCCATGGTGATGGCACAATTGGGGTGGGTAGTATTCCAGTTGTCTGAATCCTTCCTTATTTCATAAATAATATGAAAAAATAATTTTAATTTGCTGATAAACACTGCCATCTTGTTAAAAAACCAAACAAACAAACAACCCCACATCCACAACAGCTTGCATGCAAATTCAGAATTTTAAACACATTTTCAGCTGGATGTGTTTAAGGCACAGCACGTAACCCAAGTTGTTTTTTATGTTATAGTTCTCCCTTGGGCAGTGTAGTTTGAGTTCCAGTTGACTAGAGATATTGCACGGTTGTCCTGGGCTCTCAGCCAATAAGACTTTTCCCAGCCTGATCATGTCAGTGAAAGTCACGCTGAAAAATAGTAGGAAGAAGCTTTCCTTCCTGCACAGCATTGATCAAGTTAACACCCTTCCTAGAGTTTCTTTAAAAAGACTATTGTGAGTACTCTGGGGTGGAAAAAATGTATTGTGCATGCTAAGAGATGTCCTGTTATTTTTAAAACAAAAGCGCACATATTCTCAGCTAAGGAAACTATACAGCAAGTTCAGTGCAGCCGCCCAAAGGATCATCAGAGTGTTTCCTTAAAGTCTAAACAAGCTAGGAGATATAACTGCCAGCTCATTGTTCAGTCAAGTCACATTTATATCAGGATGCTGCTTTGGAATTTTTAACATTTTGGCACACATCCAGTATCCCTTTAGGTGCACGCAGTAGGCATGCACACTTTTTTAAAAAACAGCAGCAGCAATTCAACATGGCTTATGGCAAAGGCTACACTCTCCTGCTTCATTCTCTTAAGATTTCTGAATATAATTGTGGGAGGGGGGCAGGTTTGTGTGCGCACATTTTGTTTTGCATAGCATCTAAACTTGAAGGAATGGGGGGGGGAGAAGGGTCACTGAATAGCTTTTATTTTCCTTTTCAGGGGGGGGGGGAATTGTTCTCTTTCACCCTCCTCCTTTCCCAAATACTTATAAAAGGATGTGGCAGGAAGAAACAGCGCCCACTGAGTAGAAATCAGGGTGAGCCACAGCAGGTGGAGCCTGATCTAATGAGAGGCAGAGCCAACTAATTCTAGTCTTCTCCCCAAGACGTGTTGAGATTGGTGGGGCAGTGTCCCCCCCCCCCCCAAATGGACCAGCCTCTATTGGAAGAGAAGGGAAGAGACAGAGCATTCCAATTCCAAATCCAGTACAGTACAAATACTAACTGGAATAAAAAGAAAATCCACACTGAAGGCTTGTTGAAAGAGGAAAGTCAATAGGCACTGAAAAGACAAGAGAGATAGATGGCACCCGCCTTAAATCTAATGGGAGGGAGTTCCAAAGATACTTCCACAGTCACCCTGATGCTGACATAGTGCAGAACAGACCTCTTGATAAGATGTTATCTCCAGGACTCCCTCTCCTTTAGAAGGCAGTGATCAATTGGGTACATAAGGGATGAGATTATCTTTCAAGTATCTTTTATATTGAGCAGTACAAAATAAGAAAACATATTTTTGGCCTCCCAACTATGTTCCAGATTTAGAAGCTAGTTTATTTTCTTCCAGAGAACCCAATGGGAATAGCTGAGAACTGAGTCGGCTCCTATTTTCTTGATCCTTTTTTTTCATCTGTTTAATTGCTCTGTCTCCTTGCTTAGTAAGAGCCAAACAACACACCATGTTGGGGATCCACAGTTAATATATTAAATGCAATTTTGATATGCTAATTAACAAGTGCTAATTCACAATCCCTCTCCTCCTCTCTCTCTCTCTCCCTCCCCACCCCCCTCTGTGTGTGATTCAGATCAGGGCTATGGCATGGGAAGAACTGCCCTTTCCTAATCATATACCCCTGGGGTGGCTTTTACATTGCAACTCCCAAACAAGTAGTTTGTATGATGAGAATATTAGGAGATTATGACCAATATAGAATGTTGGGAACTGACTATTTTAGACAGAGACAGGAATAGAATTATTTTAAAGAATCAGGCTGTACAACATTTCTGTCATGTCAGCCTTGCTCAAGACCTGAAGCATTGTGCAAACTGACAAGAAAAGACTTGATGTGTTTGACAGCAGGTGTTCAGGAAGAATCTGCAGTATCAAGTGGCAGTACTTTTGTAAGGCACAGTCAACAAAGCAGAAACATTTTACATGGCTATTACCCAAAAGTATTAATAAAAGGTTGGGGGGAGAGAAAGAAAGAGAGAGAGAGAGAGAAAACAACAGGTGGCTTGATGTTCCTAGCAAGATTTGACAACTCAGGAGGGCAGATTGATGAGATTAATGTAAACAAATAAACACATCAATTTAGCAAAGAGTAAACAAGGGTCTATTCTGGATTTATGTGCATCCAATAGTTAAATGAGATTTGTTAATATTATATTGCAAAACAGGTTATCACAGTGGACCAGAAGAGTAAGGGTCACAAATCGGGTTCTACCATGAGTAAGAGCACGTGTTGCGATCGGGACCAGGCAAGACACATTCCCTTCCTGTGGGGGTGGGGCCGGTAGCCGGCCTTAGTAGCTACTGGTCAGTTAGGAGTTACTGGGCAAAAGTTAATGTTGCAATTTGTGATGGACAGCTTAGCGTCCTATTTAAGCCTCAGCACGCAGGGTGATCCTCTCTTGGCTTCGGCTGCTGATCACCCGTCCCGCCCCCCCTTTTTCTTAGGCCTCTGTGTTGACCTTGCAACTGCCTGTCATGGGGTCGTCTGCTTTGCAGGGGCCCAGTAGGAATTTGTCCATCTGGCCGATTGGCTGTGCCTTTTGGTTTTGCCTACTGCAGTAGCAAATTGTCACAACTTGTAAGGTTGGCAGTTAGGCATTGGTTCCTGTGTGGATTGCTGGTTTGGGCGCTGCCCATCCAGAATCAGGTTGATGCTGGGAATTCCGTTAAAGGAATCCGGCGACTCTTATGCTTTGTCCGAAGCCCCCGGTAGGGGTTAGGGCCATAAGCCGAGTCCCCGGGACCACTGGGGAGAGGGACGCGTTGCTTCCCCCCGGTCCTTAACTCTACTCAGCGGCATTCTCCCAATCGCTGGTTTTAGGCCAGCCTCTGTCCCGGTGTGACAGTAGTCTGAACCAATGCCTACGCAACCACTCACCAAATTTGTATTTAAATAAAGTTGTGGCCCTAAATTATTTGCCAAAAACCCAAACCAAAAATGATGTCTCCTGTGTCAAGTCAATGGGGGGTGGCTTGAGGTCCTCGATACGCAAATCATGCACTTAGGAAAGGTCTCCAAGAGCTGGGTTTAAAGAATTAAACAGAGCTGGGGAAGTGACAACAGAGTGCTACTTAAAACCCTAATGAAATTTGGCTGCAATCCTATGCACAGGTACCTAGGAGTAAAGGTAAAGGTAAAGGGACCCCTGACCATTAGGTCTAGTTGCGGACGACTCTGGGGTTGCAGTGCTCATCTCGCTTTATTGCGAAGGGAGCTGGCATACAACTTCCAGGTCATGTGGCCAGCATGACTAAGCCACTTCTGGGGAACCAGAGCAGCACACGGAAACACCATTTACCTTCCTGCCAGAGCGGTACCTATTTATCTACTCTCACTTTGACGTGCTTTCGAACTGCTAGGTTGGCAGGAGCAGGGACCAAGCAACGGGAGCTCACCCCATCGCGGGGATTCAAACTACCGACCTTCTGATTGGCAAGCCCTAGGCTCTGTGGTTTAACCCACAGCGCCACCCGCATCCCTACCTAGGAGTAAGCCCCATTGAAATAGATAGATATGTCTAGGATTGTGATGTTATGTTAATGCTGTACTACTGCTGCTTCTCCTCTCCTGTAGAGTTATTTTGAAGGAGGAATGGTGAAGCACCTCTAACATCAAATAATGGATGAATGAGGACTTATTATTTACTGATCTAATATTAAGCAACAGCACACACAGGCTGGTGAAGCACAGCAGACAAGCAACAACGAACACAGCCATGGGGAGGGTGAGAGCAAGAGAGAAGGTACAAATATCAAGGCACATATTAGACATATGACTTGCAGTGCCTGTTGAAGACATTCCTCCTTCAAGGAGCTGTTCTAAGTGGAGATTTTTAAAATACTATTCAGTATCTGTACTGGATTTGAACTGATTATATATGTGTATGTTGTTGTTGTTTTAAATTGTGTGTTTGTGTGCGTAATTGTTTCAAATGTCTTTACAGACGCAAATTTGTAATAATTTTTTTAAAAATGCAATCATTCTATGTATTGTAAATGTGTATTATAAATTGCTTTGGGATAGCTCATGGTAAGAAATTCATAAATCAAATAAATAATAACATTCAAACAAGGGTGGTGGTGATGTCACTGAATCAACATGGCAAACTGGGAGCTTTTCTTCCAGCTCTGCAAAAACCTTTTGAAATGGCCTGAAAATGATGACGAAACCTGCCACAAGATTTAATACTGATTTGTTATAACCCAGAGCAGTCAAGGTGCAAAGAAAATAGATATTATCAACTACTCAATCATTATTTTAGTGCACAAGGCCTGGCAGCCCAAAGTGACTCTAACAACCTGATAATGGCACCAAAAACTCCCTAGGTTGTGGAAAGAAGATCTGGTACTTTTCAAATGTATTTTTGAACAATTTAAGAAGGAAATGTCTGCTGACGCTAAATCCATTAAAAGTAAAGGTAGAAAGCATGAAGGATTCCATTATAGAGATAGCAAAAACCACAAACAGCATTCTAACAGCATGCTAATGTTTTCTTTTTGAGTCAGCTTAGGGTAGCCACCCCAACCTAAAGCCCCAGATGTTGTTTGACTACAACTGAAATCACCCTTTGAAGAGTCGATTTAACCAGAATAGGGCAGTTTTAATCATGTTAAGATAATACCAAGTGTGGAACAGTTTTAATAATTAAATATATATATATATATATATATCTTAATAGTGAATTTTTATGTGTGTTATTTATTCATAAAATATGCTGGTCAATACAACAAAAATCCAAGTTTACATAAAAACATTCAATCAACTTGAATTGAATGTTGAAAAAACATTAAATAAAACTTACTAAAAACACGGGGGACATGGGTGGCACTGTGGGTTAAACCACAGAGCCTTGGGCTTGCCGATCAGAAGGTTGGCGGTTCAAATCCCCGCGACGGGGTGAGCTCCCGTTGCTCGATCCCTGCTTCTGCCAACCTAACACTTCGAAAGCACACCAGTGCGAGCAGATAAATAGGTACCACTCCGGCGGGAAGGTAAATGGCATATCCGTACGCTGCTCTGGTTCACCAGAAGCGGCTTAGTCATGCTGGCCACACAACCCGAAAGCTGTACGCTGGCTCCCTAGGCCAGTAAAGCGAGATGAGTGCCGCAACCACAGAGCCGTCTGCGACTGGACCTAATGGTCAGGCGTCCCTTTACCTTTACTAAAAACAAGATAAAAACACAACACAACTATATATCAGAAAAAAACCGTGAACAGTGCACAAAACAAGTCTAGGTAATCTTAAATGTTTTAATGAGACATTTAAAGGTCCCCATCTCACAAATTACCCAACGAAGGGGATTCCTCTATTACCAAGAAGGCCTGCTTCCAAGTTGTCACCAAATGTCGATCAAATGGCCGTGGAATGATTGGCAGAGTCTCCTCAGAAGTTCTTAAAAATCACCTTGATCTGTACTGGGAGGGGGTGTCATTTGTTTTTTAGTGTGTTTTTAAAAACTTAGGTAAAGGTAAACGTACCCCTGACCATTAGGTCCAGTCGTGGACGACTCTGGGGTTGCGGCGCTCATCTCGCTCTATAGGCTGAGGGAGCTGGCGTTTGTCTGTAGACAGCTTCCAGGTCATGTGGCCAGCATGACTAAGCCGCTTCTGGAGAACCAGAGCAGTACACGAAAACGCCATTTACCTTCCCGCCGGAGCAGTACCTATTTATCAACTCGCACTGGTGTGCTTTCGAACTGCTAGGTGGGCAGGAGCAGGGACTGAGCAACGGGAGCTCACTCTGTCGCGGGGATTTGTACTGCCGACCTTCTGATCGGCAAGCCCTAGCCTTGTATTATTTCAGAAAACATCTGAAGCCAGCCCTGTTCAGAGAAGTTTTAATGTCTGACATTTTATTATTTTTTATATTTTGCTGGAAGCTGCCCAGAGGTGGCTGGTGAAACCCAGCCAGATTGGTGGGGTATCAACAACAACAACAACAACAACAACTCCAGTAGTGCTACACCCATCCATTGCCCCATTCCTAGCATAGCACAAGAGTAAAATAAAATAGACACCTTGGACCAGCAGAAGTGTTGCATACTGTTGTATACTGGCATCCATGTGTGCTTTTGCCTGCTCAACACCAATAGCCTGCACAACAATCTCTCCTTCTTTCATTAACATGGTTACATTGGACCTTACCCTGAGTACAGGTAACTCACAACTTACCGTACATGCATTTAACTTGTTCACGTTCAGCTTTATGTGCTTGGCATGCATGCATAAATAAATGGGTGTAGAAAGGGGGTGGGTGTCTGGGGGAAAACCACATTGGCACCCACCCACCATTGAACCCAATGTGTTTTGACTATTCGTGATTTTGGCTTTAGATGCAATTCCCAGAACATAACCCCAGAATAAGTTGAGAATCGCCTGTATAATAATGATGCAATCCTTTACCCATTTATTTGTAAGTAACTCCATTAAACGCCATTAGACTTACTTCTGAGAGCATCTAAATAGGATTTCCCTATAAATTTCACTTCCTAGCCCTTGACTGCAGTTGTTGGCCAGATAACGAATCTATCCCTGACTTCTAGTATTTTTTTTTTTATCAGAATTTATTGACATTTTCACAAAATAACACAAACCCAACCCACACCTACAAATATCAAAACAAATACAAATACACATAATGTCAGGATTCTTCTTCTTGTCTGTATACCTTATTAAAAAAAAAAAATTTCTAGTTCCAAATCTTGACGTTTGACTTCCCCCGCCCATACACCTTCGGTTTTAAAACAATACACTATTTCCTTAACAACTTTTCTCTATGAAAATTTAACTTTACTTAAAAAAGAAAAAACACCTTTGTCTTATTCTTTGCATTATAACCTAGAACTTAACCAAATATTCTTACAGCTAAACTTATTTCTTCTATCATTTATCATGCTGCTTTTAACTTAAGCTCAATATCTCCTTACTTATTTAACATAGACTTGTACTTAACAAACTTCACACTCCGATTTCGGATACCATGGCAGACCATCTATATTATACATTAATTAGTTCAACCCACTCCCCTTCTGTCCATTATCTTCTCCTGTCCTTCACCAGAACCAAGTCTCCAATTATATTCTTCTAAATATCCACAGATCCAGGTTGCAACCACAACGAACCCTGCATCGAGCTCCAAGATGTTCGTCCTCTCCATTCTGAGTTTCTCCGTGCCTTTGTGCCATGCTTCTTCTTCTTGTAGAAATCTTAATTCTATGTCCCTCGACCCCGAGCTGCCACCTCGGAGTCTGGATATTAAAAATCTTTCCGTTCCAGGGCTACTGCCACCCCCTGAAATCGGTCCCTGTTCCATTCGGATTTGCTCAGCCATCTCCAACCATCGTTCCAACACATCTTCCAACTCTTTGCAGAAGTCTGTTTCCATTGAATAAAACTTTCGAAAAGCCTCCTCTGTGGAAAACAAATTCTTTCCATTTATAATCGCACTCAAGGCTCTTAGTTTTCGATCAAGCAGTTCCAGTTGAAAGACAGTAAGTTTTTCCTCCTCCTCCCAATCCTTCAATGCCAACATAAGCGCAAAGTCCAACATCTTCGGGGGGGGAGGTGGGTATCAAGTTACGTTTCCTGTCTTTTCCTTCCTTTGTCTGAATTTTTTCCTACGCAAGTCCAAATCGCCGCCATTTCTTCCGATCCCGGAGTATAAAGACCAAAACTTCAAATGGAGATATTTTTTCCTCCGTTAACCCCCAAAAGGAGATCTCAACAGACTCAGTTCTCAAATGCCAAATGCTTTCTATTGATTGTTGTAGCAGCAGTCACTTAAAGAGTTAATTTCCTTCACCACCCGAAGGGAGAGAGGCGGGCTGCCTTTCTTCTTCTTAATCCCAGAGCTTTCCCGGAATACAAAGAGTCAGTTAATTACTCACAGCTTCTGGTTTCTTAGCAACTCCTTAATGACAGGTAGAACAGAGACGCTCATCACGGACTTTGCCGCCGCATGTAAACATCCCGGTTGGGGCATTTCCCCTAAAGCCCGGCTCCGTGGTCCCTTCACCCCCACTCCCCCTTTACAGGGGGAGCGGGGGAAGGGTTCGGAGCGCAACGGGCACAGCCGGGGAGCCCAGGGCACGGGACGCTCTTCCCGTGCCCCCACCGAAGCCCCGCTATGCGGCTGCAGGGCTCCTAACCCCCGGAATGAACTGGGTGCTTCGCAGCCGAAGCAACCCAGGACCGTCCATAATGGCGCCAGCCGCCGGAAGCCCTGACTTCTAGTAGAATAATTTTCAGTAAAGTTAAAATTAGCTGAAAGGGGGCCAGGGGACGACTCTATTAATAGGTAATACCCCTTTAAAAAATTGCACATTTACATATGAGAGTCCTCTGGTCTCCCAGCAAAGAACTGCTAAGCCTCAGGAATGCTTTATTATTATTATTATTATTATTATTATTATTATTATTATTATTATTATTATTATTATTATTATTTTAAAGCAACTTTTGAGGTGGGGGTTTAAAAGAACCCCTTTAAGAAAAGATAACAATTATATGTAATGAAACCTGGAACCAGACTCTTCTGGCAATTAATCACCCAGGAGCCGTTGCAATCCTGCAGGCTGTTTTTGACAGATTCCGAGTTCTTTACAGGAATCACCAGGGATAAGATGTGCCTGGGCTGGCTTCTGACAGCAACTGCTCATATATAAAGTGCTCAAATTTTAATAATAGGGGGAAAGATACACAGACACGCAATATGCATATGTGTGTGTGTGCATGATCATGCACTAAAACTGTTATCCAAAATCCAGAACAACAGTTTAACTCATATTGGGCAAGATTTAATTTTTTTAAAAAGAAATCTTTTCTTAGCAAAATACAGCTCTCCATCACTTAACAAAGATACTTCCTGTTTTCAAGCAGTTTGGAAGGCATGACTTCCAACCCAAATACTTAGTTTGGCAAGCTCTTACTGTGTTGATAGATGCTTTTATAACCACTTCATTCCACCTGAAGTTTCAGTACAAAAGCAGAGTCCTTCCACACACCCACTTTCTCCTTCTTGGGGTGGGGCAAGGGAAGAGAAGGAAATTGAAGGAATGTTATCACAGCGGTGCAATAATAGAGGTTACCTTAACACCAGCAATATGTGGACATGTACCTTCACAAAACGACACATTTGAAGGAGAAAAATGACGCTATTTGCAAGTAAAGAATGAACAGCAGATCCTAGAGCAAATACAAGTATTCAAAGGAGGACTTGTGCACAGCTAATGACTTTAGGCTTGTAAATTAAGATGAGTTCACTGAATACAAACCAGTCTCATGCTCAAACACTGCTAGAACACAGGACTGTCTCCTCACAGAAGCAGAAAACATATTTAATTAACACTTCTCTTTTCACAAATCCTTTTCTAGTAAACACAGACACAATCAGAAACAATCATCCTTCTTTCACTGATCATCTGCATCTCTCTGTTTTGCCCAATCTGAAATCAATGGGTTTGTGCCAGTAAATGAAGATGAGAATCAAAATGTGGTTTTAAAATCCCAGCTATAAACATATGACTAACTCATTTAAGTTTAAAAAACAAAACAGACAGCAGCCATTCTTGGCAATCCACTTGACTTGCTTTGTTTGGCTTCCCTTGTTCTCATTCTCTCTCCCCACAACAAAGGAAGGAGAAAATATGTGATTCCTGTTTTTCTGAAGGAAAACAGAGTAACCTTAGCTGAAGAACACAGAGAAGAGGAGGAAATACCAAACAGATTACAGGCAAAGGCAGGTGATTTACAAGACGGAATAGCACTACAGGACAGAACCAAAATATGCAGAGAACTGTAAAGATAAAGGTAAAGGACCCCTGACAGTTAAGTCCAGTCACAAACGACTCTGGGGTTGCGGCGCTCATCTTGCTTTACAGGCTGAGGGAGCCGGCGTTTGTCTGCAGACAGTTTTTCTGGCTCATGTGGCCAGCATGACTAAGCCGCTTCTGGTGAAACCAGAGCAGCGCACGGAAACGCTGTTTACCTTCCCGCCACAGGGGTACCTATTTATCTACTTGCACTTTGACGTGCTTCCAAACTGCTAGGTTGGCAGGAGCTGGGACCGAACAACGGGAGCTCACTCCGTCACGGGGATTCGAACTGCTGACCTTCCGATCGGCAAGACCAAGGCTCAGTGGTTTACACTACAGCGCCGCCCCCCCCGGTGTCCCATGCAGAGAACCGTAGAAGGGGACAAACATTTGGAGTCTCACTACAGTGTGTCGTCCAGAAGAATTAGCCACCACTTAGTTACTGTTTACCCCTTGTGCAGATTGGTAAAGGGGCAACCCCAAGTTCCTCTACTCCTGGTCTTCAAAAACAGTATTTTAGTTATGTCCTAACTAGATGCATCCATCAAAACTGTGTACATTCAGGGTTTTGGCCCTAAAGTGGCTGTGGAAGAAAGGGAGCTCAATAATTTGGCATAGACTAGGCACAGCCAACACATGCTTGGACTACACAACTTCCCTTATCCTTGATCACGCTGCTTTAGGATGATAGGAATTGTAATCCAAAAACATCTGGAGTCAACCATATGTTGCCTATCTCTGCATACACTCTTAAATCAAACTCCTTTAATGTTCAGTGCCCAGACTAAATTCCAGAGAGACTTAATTTCCGGATCCAACACATACATAACACACCACAGGGATTATTATTAAATGTGCTTGTACCTAGGCAGGGTAATCAGGGAACTCCTGTCACATCTCCAAATGACTTGAAGTGACACATTTTTACAAGTCAACAGGGCCAATACTTGTGGGTAGGTAAGTATAAAAAAGACCCAGTTCTAACACTCATTTTCATTCTGTAACATAATTCTTCTGGGAATGGTACAAACACAGGAGCTGCATGTCAACTGTTCCCTTAATCGCTGAATGATCCAACAATGCTTTGCATGAGAACTGTCAATAAAACTACCTTGTGAATCGACCATAAGGTATAACCGGAAAGCCAAACATAGGGATGGGAACTGGCAGCCTTGAGACAAAGCTGTCCCCCAAAGGGGTTGGTCACTTGGACTCACAGTTGTTCAACACAAAAGTGAAAGTAGAATGTGGAAATAGAGCAACTTTGGTGGAATCTTCTCTACCACTTTTTACCTGCTTGTAAAAGTGGCTCTCTGACAAAGCTGGACACTTACATAAGTCCCAACAAGTGTGTAAAACAGACACCGTTACCAGATTCCTGAAATACTTTTGGACAGGTGAGAATAAAAATGCTTTTAAATAGCAACTTCATCTCTTTCAGAGTATTGTTTGTGAAGGACAAACACTTTCCAAATGGAAGCCTTTAACGTTACTGAGGTCCAATCCAGACAGTACATTTTTTGTTCATGAGAACCTTCTCACTGTCCCTGGGTATGTACTCCCATGGACAAATGTGATGAATAGACACAACAATCAGAGACAAAGTCTGTAAGTTTTTCTAGTTGCCAGGATCAGAGTGGTTACTGCTAATCACTCTGTTCACAAATCTATGCTTGTCTACATTAGTTGGGAGTTTTTGGGACAATGAGAACTGTTTGCACGGGCAAAAAGTGTACTATGAAAGCCCTGGGATTTCTTCCAAGTCTCAAAATTATTTTCAAAGACTATTTCGCACATGTGGGGAAATATTCCTACTTCAGGAAAAATGTGATTTAAAAATGTAGCTTGTGTACATTGACTCCACTGACATTATAAGGTTTACAAATTAAAAGCATTAATAACATAGGTCACCAAGACCTAAAATAAATGGAAGAGGAAGGAAATCCATCAATTCCCACAGAAACAATTACTACTAGATCAGTGCTACCAAAGTTCTTCCCACAATAGCAATACATCTGCAGAACAGAAACCTCCCGATTCTGATATCTGCTCTCAGCACAGCTGTGTGCAATTCTGCATAACAGCTCAAGAATTTCACAATTCAGCTGGTTTCATAATTTTTGCAAGATTTACTATCCCACTTGACAGCCATGGGATTCTCTGCGAGCAGAGAAATTCCCAAGACAAAAACATTGGAACAAACACCCAAATGCTGCATTTTGTCCTGCTCGCCTTCCTCCCTGCACATACCAACTCCCTATGCACAATTCCAGCCTGCCATTGGCCACATAGTACATCATATTTTATTTCAAAGGTGGAAGTCTTGGTGACATCAATTCAATCATATGCTCAGGACAAGCGGAACTGCTGACACTACAGCTGTGCATAATTATGGGGTTCTGCCTTGCAAATAAATCTGGACTTTGCTAATTGTCCTTACTCTGTTTGGCAAAAGAGAAAAATTAGATCTAAGCATGCATAGCATTCTGCAGCGTGCCTACACCTTTAGGGTTCCCCTATTTTCAAAGTTATTTGAACTGCTTCAAAAGAGATGACAAATTTTTAATTGCATGGTCCAGAAGAAAAGAAAAACAACTTGCTCCATGTGAAAGAGTTGGTTAGCATATGGTAATTATTCACAGCATTCCCCTTACACACACTCGCTCACTAACTAACACCACAACCTTGTTTCATCTGCAGCTGTGGAATTTCATTTTCTTTTTCTTTTTTTCTTTGCCTAAAGAGAACTCTTCCCTCCACTTCATAAGCCATAAATCTGTTGAAACAGACCACTTGGGAAAAATCTGCATTCCAGACAAAAGGGAAAGGGGTATTATTGGAAAAGGGATTGGTGAGCGCATTTACAGCTCACTCTGTAGAGCTATTAACCAAATCTTTAATGGCAATCACAAAACATACTATAAAACAAAGTTAACACTATTCCAAGTATATACCTACTATGCAACCGTATATTTTAACCTGCACAAGGAGAGAAGCATGAGAAATCATACACTACACAAAATATAAAGTATGCAACTTATAACCATTAAAATCAATGAGTGTTTTGGAGTAGACTCCAAGCAGGATGTGGCTTGCATCCAAATTGTAATAAAGTCATTGTTATGATACTAGGCACTTTGTAACTTCCATCCACAAAGACCAGAGCACTTCCAAAAGCATCAATTAAACCTCCTCTAAATAGCTGCACTTTTTTTATGCAGACAGAGATGTAAGATGGCTTAAAATGTGATCCTAAGCAGCATATAATGGAAGTTCGACTGAAATCAATAGGACATTCAGTGACATAATGACTATGATCCAGAAAGCATGTTGCATGCTACAGAAAGGCTTCTGCTAATGGCCACTGCTGACAAAGTGATCCAGATTACTGTGCGCTTCTCTGGCTCACAGCCAATGCCTTTAGGATCAGGGCAGTAGTAATGATTTACTTGAGAATTTACATATGTAATGGCTTCAGGCTGAATACATTCAAGATGAAAATTTGTTTTGATACAGGGTGGCCCGTTGTTGTTGTTGCTGTTGTTGTTAATAGCATTATCATTATTATTATCATCAAATAGCTTATACAAGAAATGACTTTTTATAAGGGTCTAAAAATATGTCTCTTATTAACATTCAAATCAAAATATACCAACACTTATAGCACTTAGGAGATAATTATCCACTTCCTTTTCTTTCAGTTATACAACCTGATCTGACAAAGTGGCAACAAAATGTTAATAGTAGCTACAACCTGTAATACAACCTGCATTAAAACTACATTTTAATAACATTTGTCCCATTTTTGTTTTTATTCTAATTTTGACTGGCAATAAAAATATGCAAAACTTGGTTTTCTGCCACTTCCTAACTTCTGAAATTAACAAAAAGTACAATATTAAGGTGGTGTTTTTGTTGTTGTTGTTGTTTTTTGTTTTAAAAGAGAGAGTTAGCATAATTCATTTCTGGAATTGTTTCCCAAATTTATAGTTTATTTCATTAAATTTCAATAAAACAGGTTTAAGAGGTAATAAATAAAGCAAAAGCATTTAATCTCTAAGCATGAATTTAAACAGTACCTGTGGCCCCACATACTCTTAATGTGAAGTAACTTAAAAGCAAATCCACAGGAATTATTGTCAAACAAAGGCATGATTATCAAAGCAAGTCATTTTACATTAATTGCAAGTTGTAGAAGGCAAAACACATGCAATTTATTCTGCCGCTCTTCCAAAACAGTTTTCATTCAGGAATGCCAAATAAATGGACTTAAAACACGGCACGTGACTATACAATTACATAGGCTCTTTACAGGTGCCAAGTATGTTGCATCACACCTATACTAAAATCCCCAAGGGCTCCTGTCTTGAAGGAATTAACTGGTCTGTTAATCTAAAGAAAATCTTTTACATGAATCCAGGAGCTGCATTAAAAAAAAAAAAAACTATAGGAGTACAAATCATGGAATTTAAAATCAATATTATTTTTAATACTACCTTTTCATTTCAATTCCAAAAGCATATCCAGACATTCAAAATAAAGGCGAGTAAGAAATTTCAAATCTTTGATCAAACAAGATGTGATAGCAGAACTGCCAAAATCGTGTCAAAAGGGAGAACACAGTTACATGAAGTTAGACCACTGATCCATTAGCACAGAATTTTTTTCACAGCAAACCTCCTGACCTAGAGCAATCCAGATTTTTTGAGCAACTTCCACCAACTGTAGCCTGCATGACTGGATTGTGGGAGCTGTCAAGGATTATGAGAGATGTAGCCCAAAACATCAGGACGACACCAGTTTAGAAGTCTACGCTGCCTGAAAGTAACTTTCTAGGGCTTCACATTAGGAGTATTTCCTATTTCAATGCTAGGGACTGAAACTGACTACACGTCTGTACAAACTGCTAGGCAAACCCACCCTAAAAAAGCAACTATCCCAAAGATGCAGATGTTGACCTACTACTAACACTTTTCCGAGGGGAACTGATTGCCTGATCCCTCCTCCCATTTAAATGTGATTCTTGGATAATAGAGCTTTTATTTTGCAGTGGAACTAATGCCTACACAATCCTCCAAATAAAGTTTAACCTGCCTTGCTGCAACTAGAGCTAAAGAGTGATTAATAAATGCATTCACAGTCAGAAAGTTAAACCCTATCCTAAACAAACAGAAATGGGAAGTTCATGTGGAAGATGAATTGACAGAACAATGCATATCCTTTTCTATTTCTTTTATAAGCACCTTATTTAGTCCCTCAAGGCAAGCTGCCCAGCCTTTCTTATTGTCTGAACATGTTACCGTGAACACTTCAGTATCTTCCATATATAACACAATGAGAGGTTGTCCTTGGCTAGTCTAACACAATTTTAGAAGCAGAGACTGGGATACAAGCCAAACACTTAAGGCAGAATCCTGAACACATTAAAGCTATTCCCACTGCTGCTTGAAAACAGCAGTTTTAGATATGAAAAACTTTCCAAAAAAAAATCTACACACTGTTTCTCCTTCAGACCAGTAAGGCTGAATACATTCCTGTGCTGGAAATTAAGTGCAGCATAGACCATTCCAAAGGAAACTCTATGGCAAGCATCCAATGTGAAGGTATAAACTTTCTCCCCTAGAGTTTATTGGAGAACAGTGATGGAGAGTAGGCTAATTTGGTCAGTGTAAAATTATTGGGTCACTGGCAAAGGATGGAAATGGGAAGCTGTTTAGGAAGCAGTGCTCAATACAGAAGAACAAAAGTAGTATGGTTTGATGTGGTGTGATCTAAAGGCAAAAACATTGGTGTAAAAAGTTGGGTGGGGGGCCTCATTTTGTCACCCTAGTAGAATTTGTTCCTTAAGAAAACAGAAAAATGAGACACAACCCTAAAAACTCCAATCAACTTAAGGTTCTGAACATTTCCACATCACCTACATCATGTTTGATCAAATTCATCTCATTACCTTCTGCACCAACATTTGTCAATATTTTTGCACTTTTACAACAATAAACACTACAAATCCCATGGTGCAATGTTTCATGAAATACAGACTATCCATGTTCAATAAGCATAATATGCAATATCTTTATTTATTCTTCTGTAAATATTTATAATAATTACAGTGGTAGCTCGGTTTTCAAATGTCTCCGTTGACGAACGTTTCAGAACTTGGATGCTGTAAACCTGAAAGTAAATGTTTTGGTTTTCGAACGCGCCTCAGAAATTGAACATGAAATGTGGCTTCCATATTGAGATTTCTATTTTAAGGTTTCCGTTTTGAGTTTTCGAACGTTTCGGAATGGTCTTCCGGAATGGATTACGTTCGAAAACCGAGGTACCACTGTATTACATTTATATCCCACCTTGATCTTCAAGGAGCTCAAGGTGGCATATATGGTTCTCCCTCTATCCATTCAATCCTAACACATTGTGAGGTTAAGTGAAGAGGCAGTGACTGGCCGAAGGCCACCCAGTGAGCTTTATGACCGAGTGGGGATTTGAACCCTGATCTCCCAGAGTTCTGATACAGATTTTAACATTCCAGAGAAAACAAACTTCATGTTTCCAGTTCTGACAGTGGGACAGCTTGGTACAGGGAAATCTAACCTGTAAAATTTATTTACACTATTTAAGAACTGCCTTTCAGCAACCCTTGGGTGGCTTTAAAATAGGATTAGACAAGTTCATGGAAAATAAGGCTACCTCCACTATTGGAGATTGTATGCTTCAGAACACCAGTTGCTCTGGAGCAGAAGTGCAGAGAGCGCTGCTGCACTCAGGTTCTGCTTAGGAGCTTCCCAGAGGCATATCGTTGGCCACTGAGAAAACATGACAATAGGCTAGATGGGCTTGATCCAAGAGGGCTTGTTGTTATAGGAAAAGCAGTAGCAATCAGCAAAGAGCAGCCATGCCTCCACCAACTGAGTCACAGCTGCATACTGGGACAGAGAAGGGGACGGGATGAGGCATTTTCACCATTTCACCATGACAGCAGGAGCATGGATTGGCTCTGCCAGCACATTTGTGCCCCCCCCCATCCCATGCGTTATGTAGCAGTGGCTCAGCCAGGAGGTGGTCAAATGAGCAATGCAACCTCACTGCACTGCCTGATATGGAGGAAAAGCAAAACCTCTGCAACTGAATCTAAGCCAACAAAACAAATAGAAAATACAGAAGAAGAAGTGTGCATGCACACGAAAGCTCATACCAAGAACAAACTCAGTTGGTCTCTAAGGTGCTACTAGAAAGATTTTTTTTATTTTTTTTATTTTGTTTAGAAAAAACAGAGATACACTACAGATGTACAAGGAAATGATCATTAGCAGGAAAAATTGCACCCTGGAAGGAAATATTTAAACTGTTATTTCTTAACAGATTTTCCTGACATACATGGACCCAGAAATAGAGCTCACTAGTAGATTTCCCATGCCAAATTTTGGACGGTTGGGATGAATCATTCTGATTCTTAAAAGAACACAATGTTCAAGCTTTATAATGGTAGGATGCTGCTTTTACCCTCCACCTTAACTATAGGGGTGCTCCCATTCCTGTATAATTTTAATTTGAATAGCTTAAATCCTTAAGGCACTTGTACGATAGCAGAGTTTATAAAGAAATCTAATCCAATGAAATGCATGCAGTTTGACACATAAAACTTTGAGACTTTAGTATTCATTTCCAGGGGGAAACTTAACCCTAATTTGTATTTAACTCTTAATGTGATGTACAGGGGTTAACACAGTTCAGTACTTTTCCTGGTAACTTTGGAAGAATGTCAACATTCAGCTACCTTTGCATAAGCATCAAAACCGAAAAAGTTAGCTGAGGGGAAGAGATAGTGGGTGTGGATTAACAATGGTGAGTCATATGAACATTGCAAGCAAAAAAGTGTTGAGCCTTTGATGAGGTATGTGAAGAATGAGCCACAAAGTAAAAACTTTCTCTGTGGACGGCATCCTAAGAGGTGGAAAGGACATGCACTCATTTTTGCATTATGCTAATGAAAAATAGCATGCAAAAGTAAACATAAAGTTCCCTTATAAGCTACAATCCAATGCATGCTTTCTTGACAGAAAGTTCTAGCGAACTTTCAGGACTAAACATGCATTGTACTGAAAATGATATACAAGCTCATAAGCCTGGGTATTAAACATAAAGTTCCCTTATAAGCTACAAACCAATGCATGCTTTCTTGACAGAAAGTTCTAGGAACTTCCAGGACTAAGCTTGGGCATTAAAAAAAAAAGTCCATGAGCAAACGTCAAAATTTAGAATATTCTTTAAACCCAGCCTTGGTGTTTCCTCCTCAAACACTGTAAACTTCCAGGAAAAACGTGATGGAAAGATTTTCTACCATAATAAAAATTCAGAATAAGCTTATTTGCTTTAAAGTATAGCTGTCAAGTTTTACCTTTTCTCATGAGGAAGCCTATTTGGCATAATAGAATTTCCCTTAAAATAAGGGAGAACTTGACAGCTATGTTTAAAGGCGATGGCAAAAACATCACATACAATGACAAAAAGGCACAGAATAAAAATAGTGTCTAATTTTTAAAGAACAAAACCACATTCTACTGAAAATGCAAGCATTTGTTGGAATTAAAGTGGAAATTGCTGCTGCATTTTAGCTCCATTAATGCCACCAGAAGAGACAGCAATGAAAGGATAAACCTCTTTGCATGGAGCTTTGCGCATGCAGCAGAGATTCTGGATCAGGATTATATTCTACCCTGCTTTAATAAAAACTATTTCAAACATGGAACCATGCTAGTCTTGCTCAAAAACAGCTAAAGTTTTCAAAATGATGCATGATTGGAGCACTGAACAAACTGCAAGAGATCCTAAAAGTTTTAGGTGAAAATTTGTACACCAGCTGACCCAGGGGTTGGCAACCTAAGGCCCATGGGGCAGAAGCGGCCCATGGAGGCCGTTTAACTGGCCCATGAGCCGCTAAACCGGCACAGCGTGGCGCAGGGACTCTCTTCCATGGCTCTGGAAATCACTTCTGTGTATGACCAGATGCCGTAAATCGCTTCTGCGCAGGCACGGTTTTCGGCATCTGGGCATGTGCAGACATGATTTCTGGCATCGCACTGTGCGGGCCCGCCCCACGGAGGATCTCCGCGAGAGTGATCCAGCCCATGTCCGGTAAGCCTTGCCGACCCCTGAGTTGACCTCTTGTAAGGAATTGCAGTTGAGGCTCGGTAAGCTCAAGGCTAACACCAATGCTATCTCCATCGTTATTATGTGTACAAAACATATATGATTTTATGTACATGAATTATTACAAGATTAAAAAACCCCAAACTAATTAAGACCAGAGCATGACTAAACACACACACACAAAAAAGCCATCAAAAGGAATTGCAATACTATTTGATGCTTCTCTTTTGGCAATGTGCCTCCCCCAATTTCTTAGAGGAAAAACAAATGTTTCTAACAACACATGCATATTTAAACACTGAGGCTCAGCAAGGCCAAACCCAGTTCCATGAGTAAATGTCAACAAGCTTAAGTTATGCACTGAACATTTCTTCCAAAATAATTTACATTTTTATCTCTGATAATTTACCCATAAGATGAAGCCTGATTACATGTATCATCTTCCAAGGAATGAGTAATTAGATACACCAGATAACAGAAAATCCACTGAAATCTTCAGTTATTTGTGTCAATTGATTTCAGTGGGCCAGCTCAACAGCAGATATCACCCTAGGTCAAGCATCATCTGAAGGGACACAAGTTTCCCATCCCTGTCCTAGGTGCTTTGCTTTGCAGGTGAAAAGGGTTTGTGGTCTTCAGCTCAATAGAAATGCAAAGCACTTCTGGTCCATTTCTGTATACATGAAGAACTATAACAATTCTAAAATAAATAAATAGGCAATATTATGAGACTGAAGAAAGCAATTCATCAGGTTCTACTATGAATCCATTTTCATTATGTAACTTGGACTTGTGAGCATATTTCTCTATGTCACCTTAGCCAGAACTCTGTAGATTTCTTTCTTTAATTTGCTCTAAATTTTCTTAAGGTATCCAAAGAACTGATTTGAGGAAGGGTGGTGTTTTTTACATAGATTTTCTAGTTCTCTCATTGCTGCATTTCAAAAAAACATTAGCCATTGAAGGTAGTCCATACATGAACCCATACAAAGGTGTGGGGGAATGGAACTTAACTAGATTTTAATTCAAAACATAGCATCATAGACAAATTGATGGATTATTGCACTAACAACGGCTATTAGCTATTATTACACATAGAGCAGAAGTGAGTAAGACATTGGAGTCCAACAACCTCTGGATGTATCATAAGAGCAATTTAGCATGAACCAGCATCAGATCAGAGTGGCTGGGGAAATCTAGCAAGATGGGCAGGGTATGTATGTATGTATGTATGTATAAATATATTATTATTATTATTATTATTATTATTATTATTACCTTCAGATGCCTATTCCCATCAGCCAGTATGGCCAATAATCAGGGATGATGGGAGTTGTAGTCTGGGAACATCTGGAGGGCCACAGGTTCCCCAACCATGATTTAGAAGAAATGCAACTCTGCAAACCAAATGCTACAATGTAAACTTCCTGTGAACTCTGTTTGGCTGCTGTTGCTGCACTGCAGCAATTTTGGAATTACCCACCATGGCAATTCCCATTTACACCTAGGAATGTGTTTTAGATATGAATTAAGAGGCTTCTAAAAATTGCTATTAATGGGTAAACATGTATTTTGTGAACCTATAACACTTATGTATACATATATACAGGGACACATGTTCATAGCTTCTGTTTTCCAAGCCTCAACAGGAACTGAACTCTCTCTCCGTCCCCCCGCCCTTTATATTTTACATAGCAGAAACCCTCACTAACCTCTCCCATCTCTGCATACAAGGGAACATGAATTCTCAGGTGCCTGGAAGCCACAGAAGTTTGGCAAAGTATTTGGCTCCATTTTAAATATTATGCTGATTATACAAAGCATAGAGAACAAGTTCTACTTTGTAAATACAATTAACAACTGTTAAATACATGCCATTGACACTCAAATGTCTTATTTTAACAATTTAATCTCTGAGCTCTTTTGGGATTCTCTCTCTAGCTCTTTTAACCAAATAAGGAAATAAATGATGAATCTGCTGCCTTATCTTCTGCCTGCTCTCAAAACACACATGACAAAGTTCCCAAAAGGAGGCCAAGGCTTTGAGAAGTGGAAGCTCACATGTGGGCTCAAAACATGTGTTAAAACATCTGAACAGGTAACTATTTTCTGAAAAGAGAGTCAGGTTTTCTTAGTGGATCCCAACTTGGATATTTCGGTCAAAGAGCTCATCACCATCATCCTTCCTGTGGCTCCAAGTTACTCCATAGTAACCAGGTTCATAGAGAGAAGTCTTTCTTTGACTTTGACAGAGCAAATCTAAAGGCTGAAGTCAGGAATACAATTTGTGAGTGACTCTGGGCATAAGGCAAAGGAAGAAGATGAAAATGGAGCTGGTGTGAGCATTGATAATGTGTTTTGAGAGATCTAAGAGCTATGATACATTGCTATCAATAAGCAAAAGGGGTGGATACTGGAAGCAGAGAAAAGAGAATAATAACAATAGCAGTCAACAGATAAAGGCAAGGCAAGATATGAGGCAGCTACTCATAGCAATACTCTGTTACACAGAAAGAATCACATTCATATGTCAGGAACAAAAAAAGAAGTGTACTTATTGCTGCCCTATCCAAAACAGTATCTCATGAGGCTAAAGAAATAGGAGATCCAAAAGGCCTTAGGCGGGCAGTCTATTGCACTTGTGGCTCATTCTGAAAGCAAGGTGGAGGGCTAAGCCAAAGCACACCAGATTCAAGATGGGAGGCAATCACACCTCCATGGGGCAGTGCTTGTGGGTCTATCTCCTAGCAAGTGAAAGATAGCTGCTTTAACCAAAAATTATCCTCATGCTCCTGCTGCCAAGGGATAGTCTTAAAGTCATATTTTGGTTTCAGTGTTGTTTCCAAATGAATGCTCAGATGAACATCCAAATGACCATTCTCAAATGTGTGACCTCAATAGCACACTTATGCGCTTGAATGGGGGTCCCCACAAAAAGTGCCACTGAGAGCCCCCTGATCAGGCCTGGTATTTTAGCATGGGTGGGGTTACAGGTAGGTAGCCATGTTGGTCTGCCATAGTCGAAACAAAATAATAATAATAATAAATTCCTTCCAGTAGCACCTTAGAGACCAACTAAATTGGGTGGGGTGTTAGGATACCTTTTGTTGTTAATAGTCCTAATCTGCATCAAGGGAGGTGGGGGATTTGCATTACAAAAAAGAGGTCCCATTCATTTTAATGGAACCTTTTTTGCAACAAAAATTACCTGCATGGAGGCCCCATTGAGGACCACAGAACAGCAAATGGTTTGAGGCCCCCAATGCACGCATATTGGGATCCAAATCCAAACCAGAAGGCACACTAGCAATTTGTGTGTATGGCAGAAATCCTGCACTCAAGAATTAAACAATCAAGGTACTGTATAGCCTGACCACGCATTACTTTTTAAAAATAACTTCCATAATGTTGTACCTATACTCAAAGGTTAACTATAATTTATTTATGGATGAACTATTTTCTGGTATTTCTTTTTGTTCCCTGACAGTGCACCTGCCCAGTCTCGCCACTGGACCACTAATTCCTATTGAAGAGCTATAGATGAAACATCTTCAATCTAGTGCAACTCCCATTATATCTGATCATTGGCCATGTTGGCTGTGGCTGATGAAAGTTGAACCTGAAAAGCGCCAGGTTGCTGAAGACTGCTTCAGATGTATGAAAATCTAGCTCTGGTGGTGGAACTTAACTCAATGACTTGTAGGAACCTTATGCTTTGCTATCAATCCAGTCTATTTTATGAAGTGCAAACCAAAGTTTTGTAACAAAGGAACAGCTATTCTACAAAGCACAGCTGTATTGTTTCCTGCTGACAAAATATGAACATGGGACCTGGCATTTATAAAAATTAAACCCCAATTAGCTGCAGGCACTTTACATGAGCCCTAAGCTATCTTCTGGCAATACAGTCAGGTGAAACAGATACTACACCCCCTAGATAAATAGAGCTGAGTGAGGGAGTGAAATGAATTGCTGACACTTCCGGGTTTGAAAGGAGACAGCCACTGCGTTCAGCTCCTTTCCAGGTCAGACTGGCTGTCGCCACTAATACTGACAGGAAAAGTGAGCAAGATGTAACTTGGGGAATGCTTACAGAGGATGATAGGGCCAGAAAAAAAGGGGAAAGACCAATGTATCGGACCTGCTGCACCCACTTTTTGTTCCTGTTTCCGATGAAAAACAAAAGTTCTTATATAAAGCCAATCACTTAGGAGTTCAATATTAGCATAGGTTTCAGATAAGGTTGCCAGGTCTTCTGGAGTAACTCAGGAGGTAAAGCTTTTGTGTTTAGTGGTGGTGTCTAATATATATATATGAATTCTGAGGTCTCTTCTATTTTATATGCAGTGCACGATTACTCTTTTACATATGTTTACAAAATCCCTTATGGCTTATAATAGCTTCTGAACCATTTAGCGCAGGGGTCAGCAAACTTTTTCAGCAGCGGGCCAGTCCACTGTCCCTCAGACCTTGTGGAGGGCCGAACTATACAGTATTTTGAGGGGGGGGGAAAGAACGAATTCCTATGCCCCACAAATAACCCAGAGATGCATTTTAAATAAAAGCACACATTCTACTCATGTAAAAACACCAGGCAAGCCCCACAAATAACCCAGAGATACATTTTAAATAAAAGGACACATTCTACTCATGTAAAAACACGCTGATTCCCAGACCGTCTGTGGGCTGGATTTAGAAGGCGATAGGGCCTTAGTTTGCCTACTCATGGTTTAGCCGGTTTTATTGCAATCAAGTGGTATATACATTTAATTAAATCAACATCCAGCCTAATTTTAATTTTAAAAATTCCTGCCCATGCTATTCTGTATAACATGTAGCATTTATCTGGCCCGCGGTGACCCCCGCCGCCTGCTCTTACCGGTGCAGTGCGGCTGCCCACTTCTGGGTCGGAGGAGCACCGGAAATAGCTTGCGCGCATGCGCAAGCGTCATTTCCGGTGCACATCTGGGTCGGAGGAAGCCCGTGCACATGCACACAAGCTATTTCCGGTGCTCCTTCCACCCGGAAGTGTGCCAGAAATAGCGTGTGCGCACACATATGGGTGCGCGCTCCCCTGCCTACCAGCACACCGTGCGATCGGTGCTGGAGACACTGGCCCGAGGCGCGGTAATTTTGCTGACCCCTGATCTATGTCATCCAAGGTAGTGGTGAGGATTGGCTGGAAAGAGTTGGATCCCTGAATAAATCAATAGAAAAGCAATTTGGCTCAGAAGGCTCTAGAGCAGCTTTACCCAAACTGGTGCCTTCTAGATGTTGTTGGAAAACAACTCCCATCAGAACAATTACAGATGATATGATAGGATCACACCACTACATGTGGTGGACCTGCAAAAAAGTGGCCATGTTCCGGGAGTCAGTAGTTCATGCCATAACAGGGGGATGCGGGTGGCGCTGTGGTCTAAACCACTGAGCCTAGGGCTTGCCAATCGGAAGGTCGGCGGTTCAAATCCCCGCACTGGGGTGAGCTCCCGTTGTTTGGTCTCAACTCCTGCCCACCTAGCAGTTTGAAAGCACGTCAAAGTGCAAGTAGATAAATAGGTACCGCTCCGGCGGGAAGGTAAATGGCGTTTCTGTACACTGCTCTGGTTCACCAGAAGCGGCTTAGTCATGCTGGTCACATGACCCAGAAGCTGTCTGCGGACAAATGCCGGCTCCCTCAGCCTACAGAGCGAGATGAGCGCCGCAACCCCAGAGTCGTCCACGACTGGACCTTAGGTCAGGGGTACCTTTACCTTTATGCCATAACAGAACAAAACAGTGTTAAATCCCTGGAGCTGGTTGTACTCAACTTTTACATGGGTGATAACATGAACCTTCATTTCAAATATATTATTGGTCAGTTATTGATGGCAGCTAAGCTAGTAGCAGCAGGCTATTGAGAATTTCTGGAAGGAGCACCAATTGTCATATGGTACAAGAAAGCATAGCAGTTAGTTTTGGTAGAAAAATGGGACTAACAAATTAAAACTTGTGAGGAGTTTGAAATGAAATAGTCCATAGCTACAAACATTTGAATTGGAAACATCAGTTGATAAATTTGTTACCAAGAATGGATTGTGAAGACTGTACAATTTATAGTCTCTCTCATAAGAACCTTGAGACAGCAGAAGCAGGTCAGTCATTACTATGTATCTTCTTGGATTTTAAAAATATTTTTATAGTTTCCTCATGCTACAGATAATCAAAGAACAGTAAAACAAACAAACCGTTCCCTGCCCTCGGCAGGAAATGAGATTATAAATTGCCATGAGGCCAGCAACCCTTAGAACGACATAATTCCAGTCATTTATCCAAATGAATAAGCAAATTATAATTTAAAATTACACTAGTCAGAAATTTTGCAGTGAGGGAGGTTCCTTCACATTGTCTTTTGCTGTATGCATAATAAAGATATACCAGTCTATTGTAAATGTGTCATTCTCTGCAGATATGTGTCCAAATCTGCAATTTACTTATTTCATTCCTATCCTACCTTTCCTCCTTTTCATTAGCCGGATTTGAGCAACCAGTTTTAATGAATTTATTTTCTCCTTAACTTCCAATGAGATCAGGGACATTGTTTTTGTCCCTCCTCTTCATTTTATTCTCACAACTCTGCAAATTAGGATGAAGAACAGTGACTGGCCCAAAGCCATTCAGTTAACTTCACAACAGAGTGCTAATTTGTTACCAGTCTACCTTCCTATCCACTATATCAAACCCTCCAACATTTCTCCAATGAAAATAGGGACGTTCCATTCCATAATGATAATTTTACTGTTTATACCCCACACATCTTACTGGGTTGCCCCAGCCACTCTGGGCAGCTTCCAACATAAATAAAAACATAATAAAAGATTAAACATTAAAAAACTTCCTCATACATCGGATAATAAATGTTGGAAATGTAAATAAAAAGAAGGAACCTTTTAGCACATGTGGTAGACATGCCCCAAAGTAAAAACACTTCTGGGAAAAGATTTATAATGAGATGAAAAAAGTGTTAAAACACACTTTCATAAAGAAACCAGAAGCCTTTTTATTGGGAATAGTGGGGGAGGAAATCCCCCAAAAGGACATTACATTCTTTTTGTATCCCACAACCTCTGCGAGGCTACTATTAGCTAAGAACTGGAAGAGCCAAGATTTACCAACTATAGAGGAATGGCAAATGAAGATGATGGATTTTATGGAACTCGCTAAGCTGACAGGGAGACTGCGCGACCAGGGAGAAGAGATGGTGGAAGAAAACTGGAAGAAATTTAAATTATATTTGGAAAAAAATAATGTAATATTTATTAAAGCTTAGGGAATCAATTATAGGTTTTCGCAATTTACCCAGGAATTAGGTAAATTTTAAATTGAAATAAATTTTGGTTAAGAAGGTAATTTGTTAGAAACTGCCAAAGAAGATTAGGGAATTGAAATTCAGAATGGGGGGATTGGGGGAAGTCACTTACTGATGTAAAGAAAAAGTTGTGTTATTGTAAGAAGAATTTCTTTTTATTTTATTTTTTATGTCTTTTTGTGTTGTATTTTTCTTTTTTCCTTCTTTCAAAATGAATAAAAATTATTTTTTTAAAAAAACTTAAAAAACTTTCCTATACAGGATTGCCTTCAGACAGCCCTAGGGATGGATAGCTTCATAATCTCTAACATTTATCCAATGAAAAAAATGGACATCCTAAGGAAAAGTGGGACATTGCAGGATCAAATCAGAAACTGGGATGGCTTCCCTAAATCAGCGACGTCCCTGGAAAATAGGGATACTTGCGAGGGTCTGCTATATCACACTGACAACATCCCATTTGTAAATTACATACGGAATACTGTGACACACCTCACATGACATTGGACACTTGTAATTCTATAGCAGTACATGTATTTAAAGCAAAAAATTGATGCTGAGATTTGAGAAATGGTTAAACCACTTTCATCAGTCTCAGATAAGTGCAATTTCCAGTACAACAGGTTCTTTCGAATATGAAGCCAGTTCACGACAATTTTGCTCTGTGTAAGAGGAAACTACACTTTGTGGGGTGTAGAATCTGGCTCTTAATCATATTTATTTAGCATCTTGAGAATTAGGGTCACAAGAAAATGGTGAGCCTTTGCCAGCTTCTGAAATAGATGCTTTAAAAATAATCTCACAAAGTATACAGAACACGGACAACTACTTGATGATGGCTTTACTCTGCCATTCTTATATTTCAATAGCCTAGGATCAAAATGCTGTTAGCTTAAGACGCGTTAAAGCTCTAACAAATTCACTTGTTCTCAAAAATCATGTAAATGCTAAAATAAGGTTTGTGCCTTAACTGACATACCTTATGTTTGTTTATATCCCACCTTTTTGCCAGAACTGAGAATCAAAGTGGCTTGCAAAATTAAAACCAACATGTATAAAACATGGATTATAATTTTTTGCTAAAAAACATATAAAAGATAATAGTTAAAATGTAACAAAAGTTTAATAGAATTAAAACAATGTAAAAACAAATAATGCAGATAGTAAAAACAGCACAACACTATTAAAAGCCCTTTCCTTAAAAACAGTCAGTTTTCAAAAGTCTACTGGGATAAATCAATCTTCACCTGCCAGTGGAAGGACAATGAGGGAGTCAGTCTACTCTAGCCTCTCTAGAAAGGGAGATCCAAAGTCTGGGAAAAGGCAAAGCGAGAAAGAGAAAGAGAGAGCGGTCCTGCATTCATGGACACATATACTCTTCCTCTTCAAAATTACTCTTCAAACTACTTGCCGAGCAAGTCATAGCTCCCTGGAGCTTAGATCATGACATTTACTGTGGACAAGTGCAGGGTTGAAGTGGATGCACCTAGTTCATGCCTGTACTGAACACATCCAAAAATCTGTGTAGGCCCACTAAAAGATGCATGGATATGAAGAGTGGCAAAGATTCACACTAAAACCAAATGAAACACAAAGATGTGTAGAACAAAAGCCAGAATTCAACTGTTGTGTATCCTGACTTTAAGATGACTGGATCTTTCTTCCTCTTAATGTTTGTCTACTGTGCCTAGCTCAGAAGCCTATCTAGATTGGCCTCTTTCCCACCAGGCCTGCAAGGCAGTTGGTTGCAATTACAGGCATCTCCACACTTAATAGTAACACTATTAAGCCTAGTTGCTAATTGTGAAACCTATGCGTAGTCTACTTTAACAGTCTAAGGAAAACATTTTACATCACATCTCTTAATGGCAAGTGATAGCATTCTGTATTTATTAGTTTATTTAAAAATGAATTAAATGTGACTGATCGCTGTTTACGATAAAAAGCTACCACTATAATTTATTGTTTTAAAAGGAGTTGTAGAGATTTTTAAAAACCCTAAATATTAACTTTGCTGTGCACACGAGTTTTCTCTCCATCTGACCCAATGAACCTCTACTTGTAACCCTATACCAGAATATGCCTCCACTCTGTGTTTCAGTCATATTAAATGCTTTACAGATTTTAATCATCTATTCATTGGTTGCAAAGTAAATATTATATCCCTTTCCTGTAGGCAATCAGATACCACAGTGATTTAATGGAAAAACATGTTGGTGCTTCATGCAAAAGGTATCTTTGCTGAAAATGGGTTCTTGATTACGGTAAATGAGACTTAGCACACCAGTCAATAATACTGAATGGCTTTTGGAAACATCTTTCTGAACTAAATTAATTAAACTTATGTGAAAAGTAATTGTCCAATATGAAATCAGGATCAATGATAAGTCAGGAACTTCCTGCCTGTAGCTGCAAAGGATTCTACGTTCATTTTTTAAATACTGTACCAACTGCACAAACATAAAACTGTTCCTCCTGCTGGCTGCTTTGCTTACTCATTTGCAGGAAGAATTTAAATACTTTTCCCTGAACAGATAATTTAACGTACCGGTAAGTTCATTGTGCTGTGTGTGCACACAAGGATTATAACTTTTTGACTTTTTTTTTCAAAACCAAAAAAGATTTCCTGTATCATAAAGGGTTGAAATTTTGCTTAGAAACACAAAAAAGGGGATTAATTATTCTCAGCTGTGAAAAAAGGTCACTCCAAATTGAAAAGTTGGAACCACTATACGTACTGCTACTACTCATAAGTATTAACACCTTTAAAAATTTTATGGAACTGTTTAGAACTTTTACAAATGCCTGGAACTTCCTAAAACTGTTCAGAATGTTCTAGGAGAATGCAGATATTGGTCTATAGAAAGAACACGCAATCAAAGTGATGCTGGAACTTTATGGTGCTTAGAGCAGAAACAAAGATTTATTCTAAGTGAGGGGTTGGCAAAGTTTTTGTGGCTTGGGCCAGTTCACGGTTCCACAGATGCCGTGGTGGGCAAACGCAATTTCCGGCGCTCCTTCTGGAACAGAGGAGGCCTCGTGCGCAGCTTGCCAATGGCTGCAGAAGCTTCCTGCAGCCAATTATGTTTGCTCACCTAGAATTTAGGTCTTAGATAACCAATATTCTACCATTTGAATTCATGGTAACTAATGCAAAATAGCAGGTTTCTGCTATCCATATATATCAGCTTACTCCCCCCCCCCAACTAAAAAATAGCAGCTGTAACATTTAGCCAAGGTATTTCAACCTTTCAGTAACAGTTCTACTGGCAAAGTATTAAGAAAAGAAGTAACCTTCCCAATTTTTTTTTATTTTCACCAGCTTCCTCTCACCCCTTCTTCAGTGATCATGGAAGAATTTTTCTGCATTTCTCCTTTTGGTTACAGACTAGCGGCTCTATTACACTATAGTGAATAGACTACTTTGTTGTATCATTTTTCTATCCAGATCTGAATCTTTCCTGTGTATGTCTAACAGGCAAAGTAAAGGTTTTGAAGGCTACCTCTAGTCTTCCCTTTCCTCCCCCACTGGCCAGACTTCCTTCCTCTGATTAATAGAGGTGGGCTAATAGTACCTTCATTCACATTGATAAAAAGAGATCCCGTGACAGCAGACATTATTCACATATCCTTACAAACGTAAAAACACACCCAAGTGTCATGCCTTCTGTAGCTAGATTGTCTCCATTTTTCACACAATCCCCATAAAATTCTATGCATTATAGTGATAATTATGCAGGATGAATATAAAATAAGGAAATGGAGGCAATTCTCATTCCCAAATTCTTTCATGTGTGATCATGTAACCTCCCCCCTCCCAGGATTAGAATTTACCTTTCTGCTTTACATAGTCTATTCCTTCTTAGTTAAATATAAAGAATCCACAGCTTACATAATGTTTCGTCTTCCTGGGAAGCATGCTACTGTGTCATGATGCTAGAAATTATTCCAGAAGTGACTTCCTAGATTCAAAGGAGTAAACGTCTCTCACAAATAGCCTCTAGAACCTGGACTTGCTGAACACTACTCCCATGCCCTTAGGTAAGTAATATAATTTATTTTAAAATGAAACAAGTCTTAAAGAGCTTATATCAGTTTCAGAGTTAAAGGCAATGGCCTTTCCACCATGCACGAGTGGAAAGGGCTTCTGTGTAGATGGTTTTCACCTCTGACTGCAACCTCATGGCACACAGTGAATCCCACTACACCCACCCACACCTGTACCAGCCTTTTTGCTGAGCTACTTTTCAGCAGCACAAGAGAGTGCAGTTGGAAAAGGGAAAACTAGAAAAGCACCAGCGCTCACATAGTATCCCTTTGGACCCCATTCATCACCTCCACCATATAAGAAAACAATTGTATGGAAAAGCCCTCCATATAACAACAAAAAGCACAGACATCCATTAGATTGCCACAGACAAGAGAACAGAAGGGATGCAGGGCCACTATAAGAGAACAACATCTTTTGGTTTCTCTTCTTCTTCCACATTGGCTGGTCATTAGAAGAACCTGTATTAAAATTTGCTCATTTCCTTGCCACCATCCCACACCTATGTTCCTTTTTTCCAATGTCTTCATAGATTATAAACCTGGGGGCAAGGACTGTTTTGTTTGTCATGTTAAGGAACATGCTTTGGGAGCCTTCTTTGGCTGAAGATCAGGAAAAAAATGGACATAAATAAAAATAATAGTAGCAGTATGCACACTATTATCTACATTGGTAACTCATAAAATCAATAAATGTTATGTTATTATTTTCTACAACTGAATGTAGCAAATAGTTTAAAAATAAATTGCTTAAAATAAGACAGCAGTTCTCACCCTACAGTCGCTTAAGTCAACTGCATTTAATTTAGAATTACAGCCTCAGACAGGATCTATTGTTACTTCCAGTTCTGATAAGCACAAATCAGTGATAACACAAACTAACAATGTCCTGACTAAAATTAAGGCTCATTGAGTATTGGAATGTGTGAGGTCCTCCTTTTAACATCCCAATTTACTTGGGACATTTGAGGATGACATTCTTGTGTCATTTGACCCATATGGGAGGAAACAAGGGTAGGTCATTAGAAGCTACTTGTATTTACAACCCTCTGTAAAACACAATGAATACAGGAAGCTTCCCACTGAGATAAAGGCTCACAATTTCCAGCTAAAAATAAACAAGCAGCTATAGTCTCATCTGCTGGCAACTATAAAGGGAGACCGCAAGTGCCAAACTGACAGTAAAAGAACGCTCTGGTACATTCTAGAAGCAACTGGGCCACAAAGCAGTAATCCTAGGATCAGGGTTGTTTTGTCATTAATGTTCGGGACTAGAGCAGAATGCACAACAGAAAAGAACTTGAGTTGTATCCAATGCTAGCTATATTCAAGGTAGGCTTACTGAAATTAATGAACATGACTAATCTCGAAGGGATTATTCCAAGTAAAATTTAGCTAGACACAACCCTGAGTTCACAAAGCAGATTTAAAATGAGGTAAAGTGAATGGTTTTCCCAGTAGAGATGTATAGAAGTGAGAGCTGGACCATAAAGAAGGCTGATGGCAGAAGAATTGATGTTTTTGAATTATGGTGCTGGAGGAGACTCTTGAGAGTCCCATGGACTGCAAAAAGATCTTAAGGATTCTTAAAGATTCTTAAGGAAATCAGCCCCGAGTGCTCACTCGAAGGACAGATCCTGAAGCTGAGGCTCCAATACTTTGGCCACCTCATGAGAAGGGGATGACAGAGGACAAGATGGTTGGACACTGTGGGAGGCAGTGGAAGACAGGAGTGCCTGGCATGCTCTGGTCCATGGGGTCATGAAGACTCGGACACAACTAAACGACTAAACAACAAGAGTGAATATATGATTTCTCTCACATTCTTACTATACTTGCTTACTATACTATACTTGTTGCTAAATCCATTCTTTCTTTTTCTTTCTTTCTTCTCTCTCTGTTTTTTTAAAAAACCAACAATCCAAGAAATTATTATTTTTGACTTGGGGCAAGATTTTCAAACATTTATTTTTCCATATGGACAATTAACCCAACTTGGGCAAATGCAACCAAAATGTTAGGTCAAGGCTGACCTTCAAATGTAAGCACGTTCATTTTAGTGCTTTGTGATGTCTACATGTTGACTCTGCCTGCTTATATATGCTGTTCTCACCAAGTTCTTGGATGCTCTTCCAATATGCCTGGAACTGTCCTTCAATGTGCAGTGCTTCATTATGTGTCCTTATCACCCTCCCACTGGCTGGCTGACAGTAAGAGGGGCATAAGAACATGCTGTCCTCTTCAGCAACACTCCTCAGCTGATTTGTTATTGTTCGTCTCCTGACATTGTGGTGTAATATACAATTAGCAGTATCATAATCAAAGAAAAGCACATGCATATACAAATAGAAAATGCATTTCAAAACTGCCTTTCAAATAGTGTATACTGAATAGCAGCTATATTACCAAATAGGGAATAATTATTATGTTGAGGTGAAACCCCATACAAAATCCCGAACCCCACCATAAAGCAAGATGTCAGCTTTGTTAACTGATTCTTGTTTCTTATTCAAACTGTCCCTAGATTATAAACGACACAAACTAACGAAGCAGCTGTTGTAACTAACGCCAGTGCCACAGCTGTCCCTTCATGCTTGCCATTATCTCTATTTGTGGACCAAAACTCAAACATCATCTAGTGCCATAAGCAATACAGCCTGTCGTTAGAGACTTCTGGCCATTTGTACACACTAAATTCAGAGTTACGGTACTGAGGCAGGCATCGTAGGACAGCATCCAAATGATCACACAATTATTTTCATACCCAAGGGGAAATTTGGGCTTCTGCTTCTTGAACTGAAGCTCCCCACACCACAGAGCACATTACTTCTGAAACTGAAATCTTTGTGACGCAAAATGGGGAGAAAAGAAAAGAAAAAGTGAAACAGCCCACTTGCTGTTTTTAAACCAGCTGTTTACAAAAATGCATTTGGCATCTAGTCCGTTTCAAAATACCTGCTATAATTTTTAGAAAATCTATAGTTGAGGCATAATGCTTTCTCTTACAAAATTACTCCCGTGCTTAGATCTTTGCCAAAAGATGTTTGCCTGTCTTTGTTCCTGAAACTTCCCATAAATTCAAACCATTTAACTCTTTTAAGATAGAGGAAACACATACTTTTCTAAATGTTTCCAAAGCAGTTTTAAAAATAGTAGTTGAAGACACAGGGATCGTGCCCTAAGGTCAGGAAGACATCAGACTTTTGCTTTTATAGTGAAAACTCACACTTGACTAAATTATGGTGATGTCTGGGGCAACAGAAGTGGTAGTCTAAAACATTTGGAGGGCACGCAGTTGGTGAAGGCTGGCATAGAGTCACTGATAACATCTGCATGTCACAGTAAGCCATATAGTTAAGGGCTTACTGTGCATGGGCCAACTGAATCCACTCCTCACTGCTGCTAACACAGGAGAGAAACAAACCACAATCCCCAGCTTCCATCCCTCTTACACTAATTCATTCATCTTCTCTGCAATCTCATCCTCCTTTAGCACACCAAATAGGTTGGATGCACAGGAAGCTCCTCTACATACAACCCAAGATTTCTAATATTCATGCCAAAACACATTTTGGTTTCAGGTTTGAAGTTTTGTTTGGTTTCTTACACAAGTTGATTTTTTCGACATACAGCATGTATTTCTATCCCCTTTTGAAGAGAAAAGACTACCTCAAAATACGACAGTGCAATGATATTGTCCATATACACAGCAGTTAAATGCCCCAAATCCCAAAACAGGCAGCATTGCTAAGCATTACCAAGATCGCTCTTCAGAATGGTGCCTGTACTGCACATGACTGTCATGAGATGTGCTGATGCCATCTACCCTCTTTCTAAAGAGGGGTTACAGTAGATTCATTTCAATTTAATGAAACAAATGCCAAAGGAAACCATTCAGACAAAAAATCATTTAGAAAAGGTTGTAAAAGAAAGTTATAGGGGGATGGGTTCGTGTCAAGCTTATAATTAACTGCCAGACTGAGCTAGGAAAAAATGGTGAAATATACAGCTTATAAGTTTTCACTAGGGACACAGAGACTTAACTGCAGTCTGAGATAATAACAGATGCCTGTATCATAAATCACAGGCACTTCAGATGATCCTATACAAAGTCCACCAGAAGAATTACCGGGAAGATGACTGACATCCAGTATAAAATTATGAGCAAGTACTATTTATTACTATAAATTCAGTTTGTATTCCAACTACTCTACTGGAGATCTAGGCACAGTACACTGGCAAAAAGTCCTTAACAATGCTGTATGGCATTTTAATGAATGTCAACAAGCCAAAATTAAGGTACAATTTCCAGTATTCCATTGTTTTTAGGAGATGCCAAGTTAGTAGAGCACAAGACTCCTAATCTCAGGGTTTTAGGTTTGAGCCCCAGTTTGGGCGAAAGACTCATGCATTGCAGAGGGTTGGATTAGATGATCTTCGTAGTCACTTCCAGCTCTAGAATAAAACCCAATCTAAAATCTTGATATGATTACATTTATGATAAAACACACAAATTGAATTGCTGGATAGGCCAAGATTTATCAAGTTCCAAAACGGTTTGCAGCCATTTGTTCCTCAATCATCGTAGTGATGTAGCCATTCTCTAGTTTCTCCTCATTATGTAGTAATCATACATATATTCCCTCTGAATGCAGGCATTCCATTTTTAGCCATTTAATAACTTCCTGTAAGTCTTGGGTGAAAGCCATATGGACCTAGAGTCTTGTTACTTTTTAAATTTCCCAATTATTTCTAAATTGTCCTTTCCTGCCTGTGTATGACAATATATCTGAGGTGCTATCAGTGGGAAGGGGGGAAACTGTTTTGATACAAATAATCCTCCAATATCTACTGGTTTTAGTGTGTAGCAGTGAGTTATAAACTTCCCTGACTTCCTTAAACCTATTTGATCACAATTTGGTCTGCTTAAAAAAATTGTTTCCAGTACCCCAACATGTAAAATTCTAAGGAGAGATGTTAGAAAACCTGTTGCAACTAGCTTTGATCCAGTGGTACCTAGAATGAATGGGAAAGCATTTCTGCGCAGACAAGACGAAAGATCTGCACTTCCCACCATTTCCCCCTCCTCTATCTGAAACACCCAGCCCCATATCCCACGACATCCCTAGGGTTTCCCAATTCTTAAGATTCACTTTCCGGGAGTCACAAGGGTCTGCAGCACTGATATGGAGAGAGAGAAGCCATAGTTACAACTATGAATCCATTACCCCAGGCATGTCCAATAGGTAGATCATGATCTACTGGTAGATTGCCAGGGATTCCAGGTACCTGTAGATCCTGATTGACCTCTGGCCCCTCAGCGATCTCCTTACAAAAAAGCAAAAAACAAACAAACCCAACTTGGGCTTCCTAAAAAAAAAGCTCCACAACTTTGGGTTGTTGACTGCCAGTCTTTTTACGACAATGCCAGTTTTTTTATACTGTGAGTAGATTGCAGTCTATTGGGAATTGGACGTCCTTGCATTACCCCATTGTTCTAATCCTTAGGATCCAACCCACTGTAAGAAAGAGCAAGGTTGTAATGAATGAAGAAATACAAGACAATTCAAAACCAACTCCTAGGGGATGGAGAGAAAACAATCCTGCACCTGTTTAAGTCTCTTAAAAATTAAAATCATGAAATCTGGGGGGGGGGGGGAATGAATAAAAGCACCAAGCTTTAACTATTTTATAGAGCTAAGTGAAATTCAACAGACTCCAATCTGAATAAATCAATAATAATAATAAATGTACTCTAGGTGGAAATAGCAAATTAAGATATTGTTCCCCTTAGGTATGGTTAATTGGTTTACTATTCTGATATATCATCCAAGTAGTAAGGAGGGGGGGGGGGGAAATAGACTCCATTTTTTTAAAGAACATTTTTTAGTAAACCTTTTTTTAAAGCTAGCAGAACTTATTAAAATAGAATTTTGCTGGGGCTTGTTGGAGTTCTAGGTTGTTTTTAAATTGCAAAGATCTTGTCAGTTTAAAGACAAGTCAAGTTCCCACATGAAATATTAATGTTCTCATTTTACATTGGTGGGCAAGTTTTATTCCGACAAGCCGCAACATGCTGGCCAGAGCGCTTTGCTCTGCTGGAGAAATGCTTGATATTTTTTTTAGATCAAGATTTGAAAGGAAAAGAAAAATGCTCACTCGCATAGGCTACTGGACAGTAGGAGCTAGATTCTCGATATATTTTAAACGATCTGGAAGAGTCATTGTTCAGTGCACTGCAAAAACTTCATTCAGAGCACATGGTCCTAGGGAACAGCCCATTAAATGGAATAGCACAGTAGCTGTGTTGTCAGCTGCTTATTGGACACAGAAGGCAGGACAAGAGAAAAAAATGGTATTATTTCAGTTTTCATCCAACAATATCTCAAATGATTAGGGAAGGAGTTACAATTTAAGAACACTAAGACTGTTTATCCCCCAAAATCACATACTCTGAGAAAACTAATGTTAAAATGTATGAGCCAGTGAGCATACAAAAACTGCTTGGCTAACTATAACCAGCAAAAAATTGTAGTAATACAAGCCACACAGCTCCTACACATCCGTGTCTCTTGTTTTGAACGGCAACTGGAAAACTACCACACTAAACATCTACAGACTGCTGCAATTACTTTGCAATGTGCAAAAGTAGAAAGTCTCAGATGCACCAAATCATACACACCAGACACACAAGATATAGAAAACTGCTGAAAATGCAGAACTAACTGAATAAACCCAAATATCTAGCACTGTGCAAGAAACACATACCTGGGCCAGGGCCACTGAGAGCAGATTCAGGTCCTGGTGGGGGGGAAATCCTAAGATCCTAATGACTAATATCCATAAGCACTCACACGATCGTTGCTAAACTTGTATGTATAATACAACACAATGTGTATCACACAATAACTTCATTGTATTCACATAGTGTTCACTTATGAGAACATAAAAATGTGACTGTGCATAGTAAGATGAGACTGCACTATCATACTGTCAAAGCACATACTGTAAGTGAATGTTCATATAGAGACGGAAATACTAAAAAAAATACTGTACTCTGTTCACGGCCCAAGCAGTTATTCAGAATTATGAGCACACTGAACATAAAATATATATTTTGTTAAGAATTACATTGAACTATAGTTATATTCTGTTCCTAATATATAAGTAGCAGTTATTTCACTGATTAGAGCAGGGGTCCCCAAACTAAGGCCCGCGGGCCGGATACGGCCCGAGCGAGCCAACTATCCGGCCCGTGATTACCCCCACCACTGCCTGCTCTTACGGGTGCGGCGCGGCTGTCCATCTCCGGGTTGGCGCAGCGCCGGAAATAGCTTGTGTGCATGCACAATCGTCATTTCCGGCGCAATTCCGGGTCTACGGAGGCCTGTGTGCACGCGCACAAGCTATTTCCGGCACCACTTATGGGTGCACGCTCCCCCGCCTTCCAGCCCACTGCGCGATCGGCGCCGGAGGAACTGGCCCGAGGCTGGGCAAGTTTGCCGACCCCTGGATTAGAGTCTATATTGGCTGAATACTAACAAAATTCAGTCTACTATTATTATTTTCCTTGAAATTCACCAATTTTACAATGGATATAAAAAAGAATATATAAATAAAGATACTGAGCAATACAAAACATATGCAATATGTGGTCCCTTTCTGGACCAATGGGCCACAATAATTTGTATCTGCTCCCCGCTTACCAGCCCAGATCTAGGCTTCTTTGTACAACACATCCAGATAAACAGGATAATTCTGAATTAAAATTCAAGATGTAATAATAATAATATTTATTATTTGTACCCCGCCCATCTGGCTCGGTCTCCCCAGCCACTCTAGGCGTCTTCCATCAAATATTAAAATACATTTAAAATATCACAGTTAAAAAACTTCCCTAAACAGGGTTGCCTTCAGATATTTTCTGAATGTCAGGTAGTTGTTTATTCTCTTGACCTCTGATGGGAGGGCGTTCCACAGGGCGGGCGCCACTACCGAGAAGGCCCTCTGCCTGGTTCCCTGTAGTTTTGCTTCTCGCAGTGAGGGAACCGACAGAAGGCCCTCGGCGCTGGATCTCAGTGTCCGGGCTGAATGATGGGGGTGGAGACGCTCCTTCAGGTATACAGGACCGAGGCCGTTTAGGGCTTTAAAGGTCAGCACCAACACTTTGAATTGTGCTCGGAAACGTACTGGGAGCCAATGCAGATCTCTCAGGACCGGTGTTATGTGGTCCCGGCGGCCACTCCCAGTCACCAGTCTAGCTGCCGCATTCTGGATTAATTGCAGTTTCTGGGTCACCTTCAAAGGTAGCCCCACATAGAGCGCATTGCAGTAGGCCAAGCGGGAGATAACCAGAGCATGTAGAGTCATTTATGTCCCAGTGTCAGTTTGTTAATCTGAAGAGGTAATGATCTCAACTAAAATATGAATAGGGTGCAATTATGCATTTTAAATCAAATCTAAAATGACTAAATAGTCCTACATACATAGGAGCAGAATATCACCATGTGACATTATACCTTTTTATAAGGTTGGTTTCACCTGCTCCGATTGTTTACTGGTATCTGATGTGAGGTTTTGAAATGCCTTTTTTGGTCTTAAAAGACAAGACACCAATATGCATCATACTTTTGCTCACGGAAGCGGGGCCAAATGGCTCCAATTTGAGATCTTTGCTATTTACTGTTTATGGACTAATTAGCTTATTCCCTAAACCAAATGTACACATGGAAAATTGCCATTAAATGGCTAATCCTAAAATCCAGCATTGTAGCCAGAAAGAACAGATCCTGTCCAGGAGCTGCCCTAGCACAGCAGTGTTGTGAAAATTTGTGCTTTGAATCCAATACAACCTGCCAATCAATACAGCATGCAAATGGCACACATCAGCATCAAGCATGCAACTACATATACCTTTGGATCCACATTAAAGGCTTGAATGAAAAGATGTGGAGCTGTGGTTTCATCAGAACCCTCTCAAAGCACCTGGTTGCTAAGGTGAGAACAGCGAGTCCACAAATTCTCACCATACAAAGTACTATAGTACATGGCACCAATCGGCCCAGTTAGATAAGCATCCAAACCAGTTTAGATTATTGGAAACATGCCATTCCTAGAACTCAATTCCTTCCCCTCCTGTCTTATCCTCCTTCATGAGAAAGAGGGGACAGTGAAAGCTTCTGCTTTCACTTTAGAACAAACCAGTGTCACATTGCATCTGAGCTCAGGAAACCATGGGTTTGTTCTCACTAAAGGTAGTGAAAAGTATTAGTTAATTTCAGTTTCACATTTCTCCCAATACTGTATACACGTTAGTATACAATTTCCCCTGATATCATGTACTTTCATGTTACTTCACTAATAATATAGCATTTTTTGCACGCACTTTACCTCCTGCATTACTTACGATGATGAACTTCTACACATTTTTAGGCTCATTATACTTTTTAGTATTATAAAATCCTATTATATAAGGGCCCTTTTATACATTTCCAGTGTTTAATTTTAAAATCAAACGTTGAGAGAAATAATTGCAGCCATTACTGTTTACAGCTTTGTTTAGTCTTGCTTATGTCAGGAGATAAACACAACATGTTATACTTCCTGGGAAATATAAGCAACGCATGCAAAACAGTACAATTAATCTAAATATAAATCAACATTAGAATCCTTCATTAAAATTATTCCATGACTTAATTAAAATGTCACAAAACACCAGAAAGTGCTGCCAACCAAGAAGTTACAATATGCTATAAGCATTACCGTATTTACGGAAGCAATCGCATGACACTAGCCCCAAGAGCTTTAGGAAATGAAGTTAAACCAAATACATTCCACAGTGCACTCTCATTTGTCCCAGCTCACTGAATCTACAAAGTGTCAGCCAGCACAGGATTAGTGCAGGCTATGTAGTCCACAGAGCAGATACAACTGTCATACGCTCAAAAATCATGGTTTACAAACCGGATGCCACCTCCCCGCCCGTCTTTTATCCCTTTTCTGGATTTTTCTGCGTCTCACAGCACTTCTCCCCAATCACATCAGCACAGCTTCAATAGTGTTATGTTTGTTTTTGATTGTGATGGGGGCAGAGATGGCTTTATCACATAGAAAGGTGTTCACACCTTGACTGGAGACGGAATTAGGAATGATTTAAGGACTCCAATCGATGTGAAGTTGGTTTGAGAAACAATGCATGAAACAGTAGGGTTAAAAGAAAAAGTACAGGATACACATGCATTTTGGATAACCTCATGTTAATTAAAAACCCAGCACTGGAAATGAAGTGAGTGCACAGTAAATGGGAGTATGAATGCAGCCCATCTCTCTCTCTCTCTGGAGAATATTCTCCACTCTTTGGTAGCTGCTAAACTTACTTGTTTTGAAGTAAGCCTTGTAATTTTGTTGGAACTGATTTTCATGTGATAGCAGCCTTATTTTAATTTCCAGTTAACAATTTAGTCATAATTTGTATGTGAAAAGTGGTTTTCATTCAAGTAATCACAAGAGTTCTGCAACGAGCAGGGGCACTTGTCTCGCCTTCTGGCTCGCCACCTATGGCTTCTATTGGGTTAGACAGGCTCTCAGAGAAAGCTTAACACTCGCTCTGTCAGAATTCTAGAACCAAGGGTCATCCAATGAAGATGAATGGCGGAAGATTCAGGACAGACAAAACGAAGCGCTTATTCACACAGTACATGGCTAAACTATAGAATTTGCCACTACATATAATGATTTTAAAAACTTGGACAGCTTTAAGAGGAAATTAGAAAAAAAATCATAGAGGACAAGGCTATCAATTGCTCCTAGTAAAGATGGTTATATATTGCCTTCAGTATCAGAGTCAACATGCCTCTGAATACTAGGTGCTGAGAAACAACAGTAGGAGGAGGGCTGTTGCATTTTTTGGGTTTCCCATAGGCATCAGCTGGAAAATAAGATGCTAAATTAAATACAACCTGATCCCAAAGGCTGCTTTTAGCTTCTTTTTAATAATGTTGATTTTGTTCAGGAAGCCCAAGATTCAAAACACTGCTCATCTATGAATCTTTCTATTTCTCAGCCTAACAAACCTAAATGAGTAATTCCATCAAAGCTGCCCTTTGTCCCTTTGAAAGCAACCGGGGGTACAGGTGTACTAAATGACAAAAATCTCTCCATTTTAGTTACCGGTATTCTGCCAATCACAACCATTGCAACAGTATGAAGCAATGTATTTCAGTCAGTTCTACCATGTGCAATGATTTAAAGGTCATTATATTTGAAACCCTCAGGCCACATTTAATCAGCTAAAATGAAAAGACCAGAAGACTGTAGATTATTGCATCTTGCCTTCGTTTCCTCCTTTTCAAACTACATGATGGAGTGTAAAGCAATGCACATCTTGCTCTACTGAAAGAGAAGTGAACTCTGGTTCTCCCAACAGCTGACAAGTTATGTATCCTCTCTCATCACTACCACATTAAGGCTGAGGTTGTCACATCCATCAGGGTCTTTCTGCAACATCTGTCAAAAAGCAAGGCATTTATTAACACTGAACAGGATCGGCTTAGCTGGGCCTTAAGCTAATGGAAGTACTGAATTGTAAACAGGTAGTGCTCTAGGACACAATGTGTCAAAGCAGCAGAATTTAAACAATGATATGTAAAAGAAAATGAAAACCTAATCACCTGGAAGTAGACTCTAAACCATTTCAGAGCATCAACCCACCCCTGCCCCCAACAGAGGGAGCAATGCTGAAGATTTATAGCCTGACACAATTGACTGAAGAAGCAATGGTTGCTAATAGATATCCATACCCCCAGATGCTGAATTATTGTAGGGAAATGAAGGGTTTATCACAAACATGTGTTTGTAGACATGAGAGGGCTCATTGGATATTCTGGGTTACGTGCTATAGAAGCTGGAATACCTTCTTTCCACACTTTTGTGGAATATAGTGTTCTAGTCATCTTCTCTCACTTCTTGTGCAAAGAGGTACGTTTTCTTGTTATCCTTTGTCTCCACTAGGTTTGCTTCTAGAGGCTCTAGAAACACTTTAGTTCTGATTAGTGGAACTCTTGCAAGGTGAGCCTGTGGACCAGACTCTTAGCCCCCTTCTCCAATAGCACAGCCAGGTGTTCTTGCATGCTATCGTGTTTGGCACCATCATTCTAGCTGACTACTGCACAGCATCAAATAATGAGTCCGCTAGGAATGCTGCTGAGATGATGATCTTGTACAACCGATCCTTGGTTACCAATCACATGTCAGCTTCAGCAGATGCCATGTCTTTTCCAGAGAAAAAGATGTTGGTTGTAGCTGCTCAAATAGCAGCTGAAGAAGCAGGCTATCTGTCAGGCCCGTCTTAGAGGGATCGGCCGCCCTGGCGCAGCGATCCCTCGGCGCCCCCAGCCTGCCACCTCTCCGCCCGCCTCCCTCCCGCACTGGCCGCCCCTCGGGAGGGGGGGGTGGGCGAGCGGGGCATGAGGGGCGTGGCGTTGGAGCGGGCGCCCGCGCTCCGGCGGGCGGAGGATGAGGGGCAGGCGCTCGCGCACTGGCGGGCGGGCTGCAAGCCGGCGGGCGGGCGGGCTGCAAGCCGCCGCCCTCGGCTCCCAGAGCCCCAGCTGGAGTGCTGGAAGGTCGCGCAAAGCCCTGCGCCGCTTCAGCGCTCCAGCTGGGGCTCCGGGAGGCGAGGGTGGGCGGCTTACAGCCCGCCCGCCCGCTGGCGCGCGAGTGCCCGCCTGCCCGTGGGGGCGGGTGCGGGTTGGGGAGCCCGGTATGCCGGCGGGCTCGCGGGGGCGCCCCTGGGGTGCTCGGCGCCCTGGCGCGCCGCACCACCGGCCTCTATGGATGAGACGGCTCTGCTATCTGTATGAGAAAGCAGGACAGCAGAGTACCGGTATATTCATGGCTTCCTGACACTCCAGCTAGGATTTTGAGGCAAATATACAGGAAGCTCTGCTGCAAGCCAGTGTTGCCTGTTCCGCTTGAATCACTTTATCAAAGACTGCCACAAAGGAGCATAATGGATGGTTTATTGCTCCCTTGTGGGAAAGCTGCTTTTGCACTCTTTGACAGAGGAATTGAAGGGCTATCTCCTTCCTTCTAGTTATCATGCAGCTCCAGGAAAAAAAGTGGAGATGAGAAAGGTTTATAATACCCCAGTCCAAAAAATAATAATTTACCAATTTCTCTTCTAATTAGTGGGGGAGGGAGATACTTTAAGTGTATGCTTTGATGTTATTAATGTATGAAAATGATTTATCAGAGAGGAAGCCAAAAAGTAAAATCAAGTCACCAAGAATACTTGAGGGCAGAATGCAATAGTAAAAAAGAGCCACAGGCAACAAAGGAAGCTATATTAAGAACTTTTCAGATGAATTCTAATGAATAGTGTTATTTTCTTTTGTGAACTTCAGTGTGGCACCAGAACTACACTTGAAATACAACTTGCTCCCATCCGAAAGTTTTTTGGGGGGCTTTCATCCTTGGAAGCTCTATTGCAGACACAAAGCCCATGCAGGATTTCATTTCACTATGAATTAGTGTCTAACATTGAGAACGCCTTTCATCATCGGCTTGTATTGCCTTCAGGTGCCTATAAATTCCTTTCTGTCTTTGTGTAGCACTTGTCTATCAGGATGTGTCATCAGTTTTACTGCAGGCAAGAGACAGACACACCTCTTCCTGAGACACAGACAACACAACAATTACCACAGCCACTTCGCCTTTGCCTTTATCATATCAAAACAAAATAAAAAATAAAAAAATCCTTCCAGTAGCACCTTAGAGACCAACTAAGTTTGTTCTTGGTGTGAGCTTTCGTGTGCATGCACACTTCTTCAGATACCAGATATCATTCTTTTTTCTTTTGTTTTGACTACGGCAGACCAACACGGCTACCTACCTGTAACTTTATCATATCAGTTCATCATCAGCTGCTAGTCACCCAAACCTTGCTATGGAAGTTACAAACTTTCCAGGATCTCAGCTTAAGTGCTGCAAACTCTGTGGCTCAACATGAAGCTACTGAAGAACCTGCAACAGTATCAGCTGTCAAAACATAGAATGGATGGAAAATGTAACACGGCTCCAGTGTCAAGTTCCTATAATAAGCAATTAATATACAGTGGTACCTCGGGTTAAGAACTTAATTCGTTCTAGAGGTCTGTTCTTAACCTGAAACTGTTCTTAACCTGAAGCGCCACTTTAGCTAATGGAGCTCCCGCTGCCGCTGCGCCGCCAGAGCACAATTTCTGTTCTTATCCTGAAGCAAAGTTCTTAACCTGAAGCGTTATTTCTGGGTTAGCGGAGTATGTAACCTGAAGCGTATGTAACCGGAGGTACCACTGTAATCGAAAGCTCACTGCAAGCAGAGGCTTCCCATTGACTCCTAGAAAGGGCAAATGCACAGATATTCCCCACTGCACATCAGGACATGCCACTGGAGAAGAAAATAATGTGGAAGTAATGACATTTGTTTGAGTGCTGTATTTGGTCAGATTAAGAAAACCAGTTAGTTTCCACCAACTCTTTAAAAATGTGGTAGTAATAGAATTGTAGAGTTGGAAGGGACCCCGAGGATCATCTAGTACAGTGTTTTTCAACCTTTTTTGGGCAAAGGCACACTTGTTTCATGAAAAAAATCACGAGGCACACCACCATTAGAAAATGTTAAAAAAAATTAACTCTGTGCCTATATTGACTATATATAAAGTAATTTTTCAATTTTTCCCACGGCACACCAGGCAACATCTCGCGGCACACTAGTGTGCCGCGGAACAGTGGTTGAAAAACACTGATCTAGTAGTCCAACTCCCAGCAATGCAGGAATCTCAACTAGAACATACATGGCATATGACCATCCAACCTCTGCTTAAAAACCTCCAAGGAAGGAGAGTCTACCACCTCTTGTGGGAACTGTCATCGTTGGGAATTTCATTTGCACAGCTCCCATGAGTTCCAATGGAGTTCAGGCAGGAAAGACTCCCAGCACTGTTCCCTGTTCAATAGTTTTCAAGCAGCTTTGTGCTTTTAGGAGACCAGTTCAACCACAAAAATCCCTGGCCAGTTTAAAGTTTCCATGAGGCTGTTTCGTAGCGTTATTTGAAGCTTCAGTTTAGATTATTGCATCTTGGTACAATTTCACATCAAGCAGAGGCAGGAAGCACAACGAAGGACATCAAATGTATATGTAAGAAAAGCTTAAGGGATGCTCAGTAGAAAAATGGAGTTCCAAAGTACGGAGAAAACTAGCTGCTCTAGGCCTTCTAGTATGCTGCCAGAGCATTCCAGTTTTTTTTACCATGCATCTTGACCCAATTACAGCAAGGCAGAGAAAATAGTACTCAGGCAAGAGCCAGCTAGTGAAGAAAATTGGTGCAAGGGGGCAGGTACGCAATGACTGAAATGTTCGCCTTAGCACTTAAAGCTCCTCAAACCAATGACTTAGCTGCCACCTAGCATGCCCTTTTCACAGCAGCAGTGGAATTTTCCTATAGTGCAACAGGAATAATGCAGCAAGTCTGCCTGAGCCACACAAACACCCACACTGAATGCAGTTGGCACTCTAGCAACTGGGTTTTTCCTGCCTTCTCTACTGCATAAATAAACTAACCTACAGCATCAAATGATTTTCTTTTCTAAACCCATTCAGCCTCCAAGCCGTTAAATCCCACCCAAATGTGTATTTTGCCTTTGCTTTGCTTTGTTTTTTTTCCACCAGAGCTTTGATTCTGTTTCATAGGAAGGAAGTGATGATAAACAAATCAGAGCACAAAGCTTGCTAACGCTGGCAGGCACTTTCAAAGCTATTGACAAAAAAAAAGCTTATTAAGCACAAGTCCTCTTCCTTTTACAGTCTGCCTCCCTAATCAGGATGCAAGGAAGAACTAACTCAGTAGTTCCTCACAGGGGGAAAAAATACTATAGGCATGTTTGATTACCAGACACAATATAGTCTGTCACACAGGCTGCTTGCCTGCCACTACTTCTCATTTCTTTTTAAAGAACTGAATGAGTCACACTGAAACAGTGCAACGGTGGTAATAGCTAAAGGAAGGAGTGCTGCTTCCTTTACATTTCTTTAAAGCTGCATTCAGGCACATTTCTAAACTCAGGATTGTGCTAAATACAGTGAACATATAAACTAAGGAATATACAGAGAGACTTGGCTTCTATATTCTAAGGAAGGATACACACATGGCAACAAACACAACTTTGTTAAGCAGCCAAAAAAGTAGGAAGATAGGCATTTGCTTTATGCATAATCAGATCATTGGTCCAACTGTCTCAGTAAGGTCTACACTGAATGGCAGAAGCTCTCCAGGGTTTCAGAACTCCACACAGTTCTAATGTAGTTACAGCAGGGGTAGCTCCAAATCTGGTTGGACTCTAATTCCCATTATTCCTGATCACTGGCTACACTGACTGGCTCGGTCCTACTTATAAAGAACATCACATTGTGAAAAAGCCTTTCCTATTCACTGAATAATAACCAATTTCCAGTAACTCTAATATGCCTAGTTACAGGTAGGTAGCCGTGTTGGTCTGCCATAGTCAAAACAAAATAAAATAAAAAATTCCTTCCAGTAGCACCTTAGAGACCAACTAAGTTTGTTCTTGGTATGAGCTTTCGTGTACATGCACACTTCTTCAGATACACTGAAACGGAAGTCACCAGACCTTTAAATATAGTGAGGGAGTGGGGAGGGGTATTACTCAGAAGGGTGGTGGGAATGGGTGATCAGCTGATAGGTGTGGAAAACCTGTTGAGTCCTGTTGTTGTATTATTGTGGGTGAGGAGTTGTTTTAGATTGAGTGTCTGTCTGTAGGCGATGAAGGGTCTTCCTCCCAATCTAAGGGGAGGAAGACCCTTCATTGCCTACAGACAGCCACCCAATCTAAAACAACTCCTCAACCTCAATAATACAACAACAGGACTCAACATGGACACTGGTACCAGAGCCTGCAATAAACCCAGATGCCAACTTTGCTGCCACATAAACCCAGACAACACCATTACTGGCCCCAACAACATCAAACATACCATCTCAGGACTATTTAATTGCTCATCTTCCAACATTGTATATGCAATCAAATGCCAACAGTGCAAACAGGCCAAACCCTACACCAAAGGATAAATGGACATAAATCTGATATCAGGAATCACAAGACAGAGAAACCAGTAGGAGAACACTTCAATCTCCCAGGAAATTCTATAAAAGATCTCAAAGTAGCTGTCTTAACACAAAGGAATTTCAGAAATAGACTGGAAAGAGAAGTGGCTGAATTGCAACTAATCACCAAACTTAAAACCATGGAGAAACCTGGTCTGAACAAAGACATTGGATTCTTATCTCATTATACATGACAAAGCTATCTTTAGCCAGCTCACCCCTTGCCTTTCCCTATAAGACCCTGTAAAAATTGTAGTCATTAACAGTTGTCAACAGGTTTTCCACACCTATCAGCTGATCACCCATTCCCACCACCCTTCTGAGGCTTGGAACCTTGGTGAAAATCTCTGCTCAGTCACAAAGTCATTATCAGCCTTGGGCAAGCTTTACAACAGTAAAAATAGAAATAAGAGTGACCTACTTTTTCAAGATTGTTTTAGGGATTAATATTAAACAGATTATAAAGCCCTTGAAGACTGAAATTCAGTACATAGCTACTAGCATTAAGACATCAGGCCTCAGTATATATTGCTGATCACTTAAATGTAGTCTAGAAATCCTGCAGAAAGTGTAAAAAGTAGGAGTAATGATAAATTGTAGAAAGTAATAATGATAACCACCAGCAGCAGTAAAATGATATGACAGTGCCAAAACCTAAGACACTGACAAAAATAAATAAATCTGGCAGTGCCAGGACTGGCACATGCAGGTAATTCCAGCAGAAACAGTCATTTTTCAGAAATATATCCTGCAAAGTTTCAGACCTCATGTAGCTCAAAACATGTGTGTGGTTATACAGTACATCTCATTATGGAGATAATACAAAATAAGCAGAAATTGATGAGTTTATAACAAATTATGGTTTTTTAATGGTTTTATTTACTTTTCAAATTACTATTACACATTATGTTGAGCCACTGAAGACCTTAATTTACTTAAAGTTGTCTGTTTCTCTATTTTGAAGCCAGTAACTAAATATGAAGCTCTGAGGACTGTACATTGTCTGACTTGCATACACAACATTCTGTACACAATTTTCAGTGAGCCCTTAAATTATCTTGTCCTTACCCATTTACACAGTTGCAAAGTTTGCTGAGTTTTGTAAACAGATGCTTTAATATACACTGGCGGAAAGAGGGGAATCAACAGTTAATAGAAAGAACAACACAGAGGAAGCAGCAGCTTACAATTTTAACTGTATTAGAGATGCTAATAAAAGGCATCTTAGAAGAGATGATGAAGTCTAATTTGAAATTTAACACATTTTAATTATTTTAATGAGGGTGCTCAGGGGGGGGGGAAGAGGGTGCCTAGATTTTATGAGGGCCCCATTCGCTGCCGTCTTTAAACCGATTATAGGAGGTCCATAATCAGGAGGATTCAGCTGGTGAAGTGTGGAAATTTCATTATGGCACAACCTACTTTCTCTGCAACTCCTCACGCTGAATAGGGAACTTAAAAGCAAAAACCAAGTGCATAACTAGATGTCCTCTTTGCCATTAAAGCTATGAATCTGAGGCACGCTTACCAGAGAGTAAACTTCTCTATTAAATTTATAGTATGCCTTTCTTCCTTACTGCTCAAGGCAACATATATACTTCTCCTTCTAACTGTATCCTTGCCTCATCTGTGTGACGTATATTAGGTTGAGAGGCAGGAACTACACAAGTCACCTGGTGAGTTTCACAGACCAGCTGGAATTTGAACATTTGTGCCCATCAGGCAGTTGCTTTTTCTGCCTGCCTTGCCCTGCCCTCCAGCCTTAGGAGTCTTTCTCAGATGTAGCTGGGAAAAGAAGTCCAGAGATTTATTTATAATAATTTCATAAATTGCAGGTCTTTATCAATTTGATCATTTTACATGGTTTTGTATGTATTGTGGCACTTTACAGGTATGTATTGTGACTTGCTATTATTTTTATTGATTATAGCTTAGTAATTGTTAGGTGTGAATTTCTTTTTAATTATTCTTCGCTGATATTTAATTTCATTGTGTGATATGATATATATGATATGATATATGATATTGTAATGGATTATTGACTATTACTTTACTTGATTTGTTGTTTATTTTAAAGTTATGTTTTTATTATGACTTTTTCTGTATTGGATTAGATTGTTATAAAGTGTGTAATCTTTGTTGTTTCTTCAGCTTGTAAACTGCCTTGCATATAGTAATACAGAAAGGCAGTATACAAAATAAAAGTGAAATTAAAAAATGAAATGAACACGGGTCTCATTAGCCTAAGTTCAACCCTCTACTCACTTCACTATGTTGACCCTCATTGAACAAAGTGGACTTATCTCTCTCTCTCTCTCTCTCTCTCTCTGTGTGTGTGTGTGTGTGTGTATGTATGTGCATCTGCTGCTGTCTGTCTGAAAGCAACCCCCTTCCCCAAAACTGAATTCTAATGAGGTTTCTGCAGGCATTGGACATTCATTCATTTTATTTGCATACCACCCTATACCTGCACATGAAAGATGTGGATATGTGCTGGTGTGTGTGCATTGATGTAATTATGTTGGCTGTGCTTGCTTTCCTTCAGCCAATACAAGAGGTTGCTGGGTCACTCTGGGTAGTGGAACCCTAGAATGAGCTCCTGGGATGCAGCACAAATCTTCCCAAGCACCTTTTGCTTGGCGATTACCTGGAGCAGAGATGGTGAATCTGTGGGAATTCAGATATTGTCAGATTCCCGTCAACAACAGCCCACAGAGCTAATGGTCAGGTTGAATGGGAGATGTAGTCTAAAAAATATCTGCAGGACTGCAAATTCCCCATCCCTGTTCTAGAACCACCAAGAGGCAGGATTCCCTTAGGCAGCAAAGGAAGTTTCAACCAACCTTCAGCACTGAAAGGGATTTTTATTTTCTGAAAACAAAAAGGGTTGGATTGGGATTTGGTGGGCTTCTACTTCTGCATTTCTAATTTAAAAGAGGATTGCTGAAAAATACTAATTGGTAGGTATCAGATAACAGCTTACATAAAAATACAAAATTGCATCATCAGCCCTATATAACAGCTACTTTACTTAGAAATTAGCTTGCTGTTGGGAATATATCTTGATTTTGGAGTGCCTTTAATACCTTTACCTTTTTGCTACAAAACCTAGAAAAGAACAGACTGTTTTTTTATGAGGGGTGGGGGGTGGGGGTAACCAATCTGCTCTTAATCACATCTATCATTTAAAAACAGACATGAGAAAGAAGGCTACCCCTTTATAATTATGGACCCTGATAATTACCTGGTGGTTAGCAGCAGATCCATTCTCAATGCATCTTCCTGTGTCTTTTCCTTTATAATGTAATCTAATCTCCTGACTATGCTTTCATCTGGCACCCAGTACTGCACACTGTTTATAAAACAACAATCTCATCCTGGGTAATGACAGAACAAAGGCAAAGAAAAGCAGCTTTTGTAATAATGCAGCACTTACCACTTCAAAAGTGGCTAAGTTGGTATAATTTAGGTTGCCTTCCCCTCCCCGCCACTTTTTGTTTTAAACAATTATTCTCAATGGGAGACCTGTTCTAAAGTCAGCCCTGTGCTGGACAGGATTTTCAACAGTGGTACAAGATATTAATTAAGCTAATTAAGAAGTTCAGGAAAATAAAAAGCTAGCATACATAGGAAATACATAATATGTTGGTTTGCTAGCCGTTGTCTAACATTGCATTCAACTGTAATTTTTAAAACCCATATTCTGTTTCACTTACTCACTTTCCAAGGTTGCAGGAGTATAACTAGTGGTTAGAATTCACATATGCCAAGATATTAATTATGTACAAACTATGATTTTAATTTATAGTCTTTAATTTAGAGTCTCTTCCTATTACTCTTCCCAACTTCTACTTCATTCCTCTTGGGCTGAATTTCTTCACATCCCATTACTACTTTCACTCATCACAGTGTTTTCTAATTTGATAACACACTGCCTGATTAAATATTATAAGATAGGAGCATGAGAAGGTGAGACAGAAAGGCCCACTCCAATTTTTCAGCTGAGACTCCAATTGACGGTTTGCTCCTTGCCTACCTGATCTGTCTCCATTGCAGCTTTTCATTATTGAGACAGTAATATACGGGTGCCTGAGTTTGCTTGTTTTGTTCATCCTGTACATCCCTCTTTCCTTTTGTGCTGTGTCTGTTAGATAGTAAATCTGCAAGAAGGGGCAGCTTTATTTTTATTCTTTATATAGATTCTACAACATTCAAGTGATGAACAACATCTATAAACATCAGTCCTACTGAAAATAATTGCAAGTGCTTTATTGTTCTTCTGCAAGTTCATTTACTTTCCATGGGATTAGCAAAAGATACCTACATTCTGCTTTATTGTTCTTCTGCAAGTTCATTTACTTTCCATGGGATTAGCAAAAGATACCTACATTCCCAAGGGGATGATGCTTACAGCTAAATATATTGCCTTGATTTTTCTGCTTTACACGAGTCTTTATTAATATTAGAAATTAAAATTTAGTTTTTCAAGGGTATTTAAAGTTAACCTGGCCTGTGTGAATAAGTTCCAATGATTTCCATTTCTATTAAAATACAGGTGCATGTGTTGTCCGGCCCAAAAAAAAACGTATTTTTGATTTTTTTAATATATATATTAATTTGCAGAAAAGATCCATGAACAGCTAAACAGTCAGAAAAACCTATTCACTGAACTTCTTAAAAGTGTGTGCATATTTCAGACCAAAATTGGGTGTTTTTTGTTTTTGTTTTATTCCACAAGAATAATTTACAAGCTCTCCTGTTGAGGTAAATCTATACATGAAATTAGCCCCAGGTTTCAGACCTTGACAAAGACAACTGAGAAGCTTAACAGCAAGTAAAAACACTTTTGTACTATGGTAAGTTATCAAGCCATGGCGTTAGCATCTGTTTTAAAATCACAGCAGCTCATAATTCCCTTAGGCACTGTTGCAGGAAAAGTAAGGCAGTTCATTTCCCCTCCCTTTTCTTTCCCCCTCAGCCGAGTTCCGTGAGGAAGTTGTCATGACACAGAACAGATGTGAAACGTTGACTCAATTAAAACGCACGACTTCCCATGAAATGCTCATCACAGAGAAGACCGTTTACATTGTCTTCTGTCATGAAGATTGGCAGGAGGTTAAAGGAGCCGTGCCACATTCTATCAATCGAGCGCTTAGCACCAAATATTCTCTCTGTTCCTCTAATGCAAAGAGAACATACACACATTGTTCTGCCACAAGCTCCCCCCTTTAATCCATTTCCGACATCAGAGGTGACATCAGAGATGAAAATAGTGATTAGTGAAATGCCTTTTACGGAACAAAAGCAGGTACCAAAGAGAGATAACTGCCTCACAAATATGTAGCTGACAAATTGTATTTGTAATAAATAATGTTCCAAATCAATCAATAAAACTTATTTTAGTTTTTGTGAATTATGCACCAACAGAAATTTATTGAAGCATTTATAAACTGCCTCCATACAAAAAATGTTCCCAAAGTGATGCACAATACAGGTTTCTAAAAGCAATGTGTATAATAGGGGGGGAAAATGTGAACACACCAAATCCTACAAATGTCAAGTTACACAATTTCATTATGTATTATAACATAATACACACCAAGGAAAATCCACTTAAAAGGGTAAGTTTTCAATTGCAACCTAAAAGCAATATGGATATGCACTTGTCTAATTTCTATTGGAACCTGATTCTAGAGAGGTGGAGCTACAACACTGAAAGCTTAGGGTTTCCTCTTCTCCATCCCCCACTCAGCTCTGCTCCAGAGGCTTTCCGAAATCTCTAGAGCAGATTTTTGGGGACATGGGGACTGCTAGGAAAAGGAGGGGAAAGCTCCATTTTGCAAACGGAGGTCTCTCAATGTGGCGGAACAGGAGCACCATATACAGCTCTATATTTTTAGTTGATATCAAGAGTACCTTTAGCGAGCAAACAATGGAGTTGCCAAGCAGGGATATATGGGGCAAGGATATTTCCTGGTATTTGAGACATAAATCCTAAACCTTTTAAGAAGCAGGATCTCTCACATTACAAAACCATCAAAGTCCAAATTAAACTTGTCCTGGCAAAAATTCTCCCTGTGTAAGTGGGGCAACACTTAGTGAAATCCAAAAATGAAATTACAATTTTATCAGGAAAAGGTTCGTGAAGATACCAAAAGTCTGTGCCACATTCATGACTCCAAAATTAATGAACATATGATGATAGTCAGGGCAAGCTTGTTCTCTCCTGCTCTGGAGGGTAGGAACAAAACCAAAGGAGATTCTGACTAAACATCAGGAAAAACTTTCTGACAGGAAGAGTTGTTCAACAGGACACAGGAGATACTTTTATTCCACCCACAACACAACGATCTATGTGGAGAGGATACTTGAACTGACAATGTACAAATAAATGTATTGCTTGTGTACTGTATACTGCATATGAAACTTAACAAGAATGTTACTGTAGTTATATGTTGTTCTTGTATGTACATGACAACCAATAAAAATTATTTGGAAAAAGAAACAGTGGAAGAGTCTCCTTCAGGAGGCTGTGGACTCTCCTTCCTTGGAGGTTTTTAAGCAGAGGCTCTCCGTCTTTGAAGCTTTACCTGAGATTCCTGCATTGCAGGGGGTTGGACTAGATGATCCTCGGGATCATTTCCAACTCTACAGTAATATGATTCTAAATGTTTTTAATATCCACCGAATACTGTATTGAGCTCAGAAAATTCTGTACATGGTTATCCACACTTGTGTACCACAATAATTTGGGTAGGGCTTTTCAAAACACACTGTTTTGGAGTTTGATTTTTAATTTTATTTAGTGAGCCTTACCAACCTTTTGCAACTGCCAGGCTCGAGGGGAAGTTAAGTCCTGAAAGCCTCACATACTTGAGGCTGATGATGTTTAAAGGCCCTCCTTGGCAGACAATTAAGGTGTGTGAGCTTCGAAGAGTGAAGCCCAGTTGGGTCAGATGCTTGGAGCCATGCTCTTCTGTTGTTTATAGTCCACACAATACTGCTTTGGTACTTTTATCCATAATATAATATATTTACAGTGTTTTCAAAATCATTTTTGGGGAGGAAGGCACTTTATTTTTTTGTCAAATAGATACAAAATTCAACACATTTTTAAAAATATACTTTCATTTAAAAAATACAGTATCTTATTTAAATTGTGTGCTCTGCCTCACAGAAGCAGACAGCTACCTTGAGTTGCCTTTGCTTTGTAGCAATGAACAGATGCTTTCCCCATAGCAGTGTCCCTGCTTCCTGCAGCAAAGTTATTCTCATTCGTTACTTGGGAACTGTATATGCATCGCTGTGCTCAGTACTTAATTTTGCCAAGCCTCAGCCCAGGCATCTGTTTTCAATGTCAGTCTCAGAACATGTGTGGTAAAAACAGACGAGTGCTTCTACACAGGTGTAGAGTTCATCTGTCTCACCACTGGGTAAATACCACAGAGTTTCCACGCATCAGGGATAATGGCAAAGGGTTTTCAGAAATAAAGGGGGTATTTCCAGACATGACTGAACCAAACATCCCTTTTCTTGAAATTAAGCATCGTCTGTGTTGGATGAGGACCAGTATGACCTACAATGCAAAGAATAAACCAGGGACATCATCTCAGATGGGAGGAAGCACAAGATATGCCCCACAATTAATGAATGGAAGATTTAACGAAGACCAAAGGCCGACCTTTGGATACAATCACAGTTAAAATATGAGAAAGCAAAGCATTTTTAGAGCACTTGTCAATTATCAGTTTCATTCTTCATATGATATAGCAATATGGGCAATGCAGGAAAAAGCAACCTTTCAAAAACAAAGGGATTAATATCTCCCAAGCATCCCCAGTCTACAGGCACAATAAATATTTTATTAAAAGTATTCGTAGCTTCCCATTGCAAAGTAGCATCAGAGAGAGGGACATGAAATTAAAAATACAATAAAGATCACACACATCTCATATTAAAACCAGGTATAAATCTAAATGTGTTTATTTATCCTCTCTAGTATGCTAAATTTAACAACCTTGAACTTTATATCACTCTGGAATGATTTGAAGATTTCAGGTACATTTCCTATAAAAATATTTTCCCCATATTATCTTTCACTTGTAAAACAAGTCTTTTCACCTCAACATTTGTCTAGACTAGAGCAAGAAAGGCTAAGACACTTGAGTCCTGGTCTAGATTGGGAAGTGCCTGTTTATAATGAATACTGTACATTCCAGCGCTTAACTGATATCTAACTGACCACTAACTGCTAGTTTTGTTCAACGGAAACAAGAAACTATTATTGGAACAGTCAGGAAAGAAAGAAAATGAACAAGGAAACGGAAGCATGCCACATTTAAAGACATTTCAAATAGTGCAGCTGTAGTGCTCATTGATAATCTGCTCTGCCAGCTGAAAGATGTCGAACCCATATTTTGTTCTCCTCCCCCAGCTCCGCTGCCCTATTGTGCTCAAATGAAACAGATGATATCTAATGTGAAAAAAGTTTTCATCAGCTTTTACAAAGATAGAACAATTGTATCTATAAAATATTTGTAATAAAAGTTCAGTATTTCCATAATATAAATCGTTCAATACATATTGGTACTAAGATTCAAATTTCTCTCTGCTAGTACTTTTTCACAGTGGCATAAGATAGCATGAGAAATTGTAAGTGCTGGACGTTTGTGGTCCCAGATACAAGGCAGGAAGTAAAATAGCTAAGCAAGGTACTGGAGAAGGGGGTACAGAGTTGGGCTAGGAGCTGCAGGTGTTGTGTTGCAGCCAAGGGAGTAGGAATAGTGCATCAAACAATATTCAACAAAGTTTCTAGGCCTTGGAGCATGGGTGACTGGGCAAGTTTAGAGGGGACACAAATCTCCACCATTAATCATGGGAAGTTTGCCATCAATAATCAGAAGAAAAATTTCAGAAGAAAAAGATGCCACTGAACAGGCCTGTAGCTGCAGGCCAAAGTTAGCAAGACATCTAGGAACAGCCTAAAGACAAGCCAATATCCAAGCTGGGTGACAGCTGAGTTAAGGAATCTATATCATAGCTGAGGGCTGGTTCACCAGATTTGCAATCAAAGGGTCACAGGTTTAAACACCTGCCTGAAACTTTGGAGAGCTACTTGCAGTGTATCTGCTAGGGCTCCTGAAACCCCTCACTTCTTCAAAATTGGCGTGAGCATAACAATATGTTTACCATAAAATACCATGGGTACCGTATTTTAGACACTTAAAAGTAAACTTGCGGGCCCACTTTTATATGAAAACAAAGATTGATTTAAGTAACTAATTAAATCAATGAATTCCAAGCATATTCCTCATTTATCTTGCAGCCATTTATTGTTAGCCTTTTCCAACTAACCTCATTCTAGGAAACAGTTACTTTTAGACAGCTACCATAAATGAAATGTTTATTATCATTAGAGGAAGTTATTTATACTTTTCTTCCAAAATGACAAAAGAGGCTACGGATAATTTCAATGATTCAATTTACATTTTCCTCAGAATACAATAAAACTAATGTCCACCGAAAGCAAGTAAGTCTCTAGAGCTAAGAATGTTCTTTTAAAACTAAGAACGTTTTTAAAAAGGCTTTAACATCTGGATGAGCTGGATTAGCTCAGTCAGTAGAGCATCTCGGGATTATGAGTTCAAGCCCCATGTTGGGCAAAAGATTCCTGCATTGCAGGGGTTGGGACTAGATGACCCTTGTGATCCCTTCCAACTCTACTATTCTTTGTCTTACATATATCAAAATAAAATTCTCAACCCACCCAATGCCCGACAGCTATTCTAAAAGGTTTATATCAACAAAATGTAGACGTGACTTTTTAGTTTAAAACACAGACCTCAAAAATAGGTTTATAGCCTGCACGTACGCAGAGGCTCTGTCTGATCATATTATATTGGTTACATATGTCAGTTCACACTGAGGAAGATGCCAAGCTGGGAACTGTATCTGGTGAATAGCTGAGATTCCCCACTGAGGTTTTATTTGTTCTTTACTTTTTAAACACAGAGGATAAAATTAACATTCAACTAACACTGCCTGTTCTGTGTTGGATACCCAAGGACCGGTTAGCTGTTGTGGCCACCCCTATCTTAGAAAGAGGCTCCCTATGGCCATTTAGGTGCTGTGGTTGAACTTCACTGAATGACAGAAATAACCTGCCATGTATCGGTGGTACAGCCAAAGCCAGAGCTGGAAGCTAAAAAGGAGAGAAAAATGCAATGTGTTGTAGCTGCTGGGGGCCTAACAAAAAGCCTCTACGTTGGATTATTGACATTACCAACATACTTAGTACATGAGCCTAGGCCAGAACACAGCACTAGCTATGTTTGTCAAAAAGAAAAAAAATCTGTTGAAAATAGAACAATTATGGCTCATTTGTAACACGCTCTCCCTAGAAAGGCTTGCCTAGCACTAAATCTCATGTCTTTCGAGCTCTAGGAAAATACCATTTTTATTTCACCGGGCTTTTGAACTACATTAGCTTGGTGAAACCAGGGGTGGAAACCTGTAGCCTCCACTTGGACTTGGACTCCCAGCCCCAGTCAGCATAGCCAGTGATCAAGGATGATGAGCTTGTAGTCCATCCCCAATACTCAGCTACACCATAATGATTTGCTCTGATATTTTGCTGGGTCAGTATTCTTATTTGTATTGTATTGTATTGTATTGTATTGTATTGTATTGTATTGTATTGTTGTCATGCAATGATCATAAATGACCTCAGGAGGTGCCATGTTGAAGAGTGGAGAACTGAACAAATAAAATTGACTGATGAATGCATATGCTGTGCTAAAAAATAAGATTGTTGATGCTCTGTGCATACTTGAGTCACTAGCTTGTTTACTCACTCTAATCTTAGAAACAGTGGCCAAAATGATACATCTTCTTTTTCAATGGAAGAGGATAATAATAATTTTGTATTAAAATAGATGCCAAACATTTTTTAAAACCCCTTAAGACAATTCCTAAGTGTTTAGAATACTTCTTTTTACATTTTAATGCACATATTCAACTTGAAATACGCAGGTATGTTACAAAAATACAGTCAATTCTTTTCAAAATGTGGACAAAAATTACTGATGAACAGTAAACATTTTCTTCCATCCACCACTTTCAAACCAGAGTAATAAAAGAAAACAAATATACAAATGTCATTTCCAAATCATATTCTTATAAGGTTTCAAGGGTATCATTTATGAAGCACAAAGATTTCCTTCTTTAGCAGTGTTCCAAACATCACTCTATTCGTGCTTAGCTCAAGACGTGAATATACTTGCCTAGAATGTAAGTGAAGTATTTACACAAAGGCAGCTCTTTAGAAACCTTTTATTGTGAACACAAAACAGGAAGTACAGTAATACCAGCCAGTAGATGTTAAATAACTCTTAGTGTAAACTGTGCTGTTAGTTTAATATGCATAACGTTAACCCCTTAAGGTATAATGAGATGAAACATGCGCAGTAAATACCTTGACTCATGAGGAAAATCTACAGTATTTCCCACAGTTTTTTTCATTTTAAGCAGCACACATGACCCAGCTAGCAGAATGGAAGTCTGCTGAGCATAAGGACTAGCAAACAGTTTGAGCAAGCTTGAGGTGGTGCTACTTCTGACAGGAGTAATTTCCAGAACAGAAAAAAACAAGAAGCTTCTTTGACTACCGTGGTTAACTTAGAAAGCAGCATTTCATATCAAGACCTCAGACAGAAAACCACAATATCAGAACTCCAGTGGACTATACCACTATTTGTGTGGCATTTTACAAAAGAGCAAAATAAATATGACAAGGTGAATTTGCATCTGTGATTTTTTGTGGTACTTCCAACTCTTCAGAAATATTACATAGGTTTTCCACTTTTTTCAAGTTTGTTCCTGGGGAGAATGCTTGCATTGCAGTGCTGAGTTTATGTCTTGCAAGCATGCAAATCATACAAGTCAAGGCCGATGGGAGTTGGAATCTAAAACATCTGAACATAGGAATGTAGAAAGCTGCCTTGTTCCAAGTCAGACCACTGGTCCATCTGGCTCAGAACTGCTTGCACTGACTTGCAGTGAGTGTCCATGGTACCAGGCAAGAATATCTCCTAGCCCTTTCTAGACATGCCAGATATGAACTTGGGGCCTTCTGCATGCAAAGCAGATGCTCTACCACTGAGCTAAGGCCCTTCCCCATCTGAAGGGCACCACATTGTTTATACCCTTTGTTTACTGGATTGGGATTATCCCCAAACAGAAATGTTTACCAGGATGTAGCACTGAATTTATTCAGGAGGTCTCCTCTGACCCCATGTACAGCTTTTAAAGCTCCATGTCTCCCACAGACATACATACCTAAGGCCATTTTATTCTCAAGCAGAAAGAATTGGCATTGGAGCTCCATACTTCTGCAGCTCAACCAAGAACGGCCTTAAAATTGCATTACTCTAAAGAGCAAAGCATTCTGTAATCGTAGCTAGATAGGAGCCAAATTTCCTCTCCAATGTAAAAGTATATGCATGTATCAGCTTACAAAGCTCAATGTGTTTCGACCCAACAAAGATCCCCATCTGCCTTACCTGACAGAGTATCTCTCAGAATTTCTATATGCACTGTATCTCCTAAACTTCTAAACTCTAGCTGCTTAAACTGAAGCTTGGCTTGACTGCCACCTGCTGATACTTTGAGAACTGTTTCGATGCCCAAAACACCAGAATGGTATGTTCTTTCTGTAATTACCATCAGTGGTAACTGAAGCAAAAAAGGCCACATTTTATCACTTAACATTTCACACAGAGTAGAACAAAACTGTTGAATGGGGAAGACCATGTTTAAATGCTGCTTTTAGTCCACAGAATTGTATTCTGCTACTTGCTTTCCCCTCAATGAAACATTTTGTAAATATTAACAATAATAATTTCTGTTTTATGTCTTTCCCAGACTCTTTTTTTTTAACAGGAAAGGGGATGGCATGGGGAGGGGGGAATAGGCCAAACATCACAGTCTGCCTAAATTCCAGTTTCAGCCATTAGCACAAACATGTCTTAACTAGTATTTCTTTGTAGCTATTTTCTGTTAAAAATAAACTGGTTTAAGCTATATAGGCCCACAGATACTGGCAAAAGACTACTGTACAAATAAATGAAAGCCTGCGGCTTACCTCCTTCACTGCATTTATGGGGCCCTCTCACTTAGAGACTTGTGCTACAGCATCAATGTTTGCTTTTCATGGTGTTATTGTCCTTCAAGATCACTTGGGGTACTATGACCTTTTTTCACCCCAAGGGTATGATTTGAGACCGAAAAGCATTCGGAAACGAAAAAGTTGCTTGCCAACAAAATGTTTCTACATAAGTGAAACAGAAAAACTCTTTGAGATAAAATGCAACTAAGCTACATAATGTTGTCTGAAGAAGTTAGCATTTTGAGAACTAGGCACACTTTGTATCTACACGCTTTTAATAAAAGTTAAATGGCCATTTTTATAAGTGCAGTAACATGTTCCAGGGTGTGTGCTTGCCAATTACGCACACCTCGCGTGTTGACTGATGAACACACACCCTGGCGTGTGTTCTTGCTTACATAGCCCACGTGCTGGCTTGTTAAGTAATGGAATAAAGCTTGCCTCACCAACTGGCTGAAGCTACCTCTGCTTACTCTGTAGACTTCCACAGAACATGGACTGGTGCTGCTGAGCACTTCATCTGAAAGAGACTCAAGGGACAAATTGCTTCCTTAAACCTTCCTGTGTGTGCCCCACATCTGGCAAAGAAACAGTCGAAAGCCATTGATAGTTCCTAATGTTTTTGAGCATCAGATGAACATAGTAAACTATTACTACTTTGCAATGTGAATAAAATGCCTTTTTTGTCACACTTGGCAACAGAGTTTTATAGCAAAATGAAACCATTAATCTCTACACTATCGTACAGAGGAAGATAATATAACCCACTTAATACAGAAGTACAGCTGGGTGCGGGACTAACCTGAGATTGGGGAGTCAACCTATCTTGGCTAGGTTTGCCTGCTTAGAGCAACACTTGCCTACCATGAGCACTCATAGGACCTTGGTTTGGAACCATCCTTAGCTGCTATACGCATGTCAGCTGACCTCTGCCATGTAAACATTTTTCAGGAGCTTTAGTTGATCTTGGGAGAGAGCAGGTGGTTATCAGCTCTCCAGCCTAGACCATTCAACTGCTGAATTACTTAACTGTTCTCATGTCAGCTATAGATTACAGATTAATTTACACTTATACAGAGAGCACTGTTCTGGGTGCCAGAACCATATTATCTTCCAACCCTCTTTTGCAATATCTACAGGTATTCCCAGCATTTCCCCCATTTGATCACATGAGATGATTTTATTATTCCAGGAACAACATCTGCTATATCTGTAAAACAAAACAAACAAAACAAAACAAAGCCCCATATTCACTAAGTCAGCCTCTTGAAACAAGCATTCAAAGGTTATGTGTCCAAGTAACTTACAATTTTAATATATCATTTTTCTTCACAACACTTTGTTTTCGCAAGTATTCTAACAATGTTAGAGTGGTTCCTGGTGACAATTTCTATAGTCTCTCCAGTGGTTATGGTATAGTCTTAGATGGCAATACAAGAACAGGCCTTTTCTGTGGTGGATTCCTTACTGTGGAATGCTGTCTCCAGAGAGGCTCACCTGGCACCATCATTACATATCTTTAGGCACCAGGCAAAAACATTCCTCTTTACCCAGGCCTTTGGCCATTAAATAATCTATGGCCTGTTAAAGCTGGGGGGGGGGGGCGGCACTGTTATTATGACTATTTTATTATTATTATGTTTTTATTATGATGCTCTGTAAAATGTGTTCTCAATGTAGTACTCCACCCTGGGATCTTTTGATAAAGGGCAGTATATTGATTATTTATCAACAACAACAACAACAACAACAACAGGCATTTAAGATCCCTCTTAATTCAAGGTAAAGATTGATTAAAGAAAGTTTGCACTGAAAAACTGAATCTGTTTCAGGATTTGCCCAGCTAGTGTCTTATGGAGACTTCCTCTGAGGAAAAGGTGTGACACTTTGTGCAGACCTCCAGTCCAACTGAGGACATGGAAGAATCCACAGCAGTCCTAAGGCAGCCTGAGACCTTGATAAACGCATGTTCTCCATTTTCTCCCCTTAAGTAAAAGTATGCAAAGAAGGTCAATGCACAGCTAAACTGCAAGTTTTGCCTTACAGCTGTTTAAAGCTTCCAAGTGCAATGGGGTCCCCAAAAACTTAATACGTGCAATTGCAAATTCCATGAATTATTTCCCGCATATTTTCAACGTACACAACTCTTCTGACATATTTCCTCCTCTGCTTTGTTCTTCTTGCAGCATATCATAACTTGCTGCTTATCTGCATTATGTTCTTCTTACAAATTATTAAATTATTGTTTAATTTATTGTATATTTATTAATATGAGATGTTTCCATTACACTACTGTTTATTCCTGGGTAAATTTTATTATGCTAGTGAACATAAGCTTGAAACATAAACATAAACTTTTGAAGTTGTGAGCTGCCTTGAGCATGGTTTACAGTAAGAAAGGTGGCATATACTAACTGATGATGATGCAAGCTCATTAGCAAGGGTGGCAGAAGACCTGGTGGGGAACCCAGAGTCTACACAGAAGCACTCATTTGGATGCTAGTCTCCTCAAAAGGAAGGGTCTCTCAGGAAGAGGAAAAAAGACAGAGCCAAATCAGCTGTGAGCAATGACTCAGCAGATGGATGGGAATGGGAGAACTTGTGTTGCTGTTATAACTATACTGGAATAATAGCTCCCTTCCTCAGTTCCAACTGTTTAAAGCAGGGGTAGGCAACCTAAGGCCCAGGGGCCGGATGCGGCCCAATCGCCTTCTCAATCGGGCCTGTGGATGGTCTGGGAATCAGCGTGTTTTTATATGAGTAGAATGTGTCATTTTATTTAAAATGCATCTCTGAGTTACTTCTGGGGCATAGGAATTCATTCATTCCCCCCCCCCAAAAAAAAAATAGACCGGCCCACCACATGGTCTGAGGGACGGTGTACTGGCCCACAGCTGAAAAAGGTTGCTGACCCCTGGTTTAAAGGCTCAAACGGTTTTTTAAAATGCTGGCAAATGTAGGTGAAATTCACCGGTTAGCAAAGCAACCGTTCTTTGTCATAGAATTCCCTGTGCACACTCACATCCTCATTGAGACTTGAATTCCTATGCACAATTTCACTGCTGAGTAGCGAGCAGCAGGAGATAAAGCAAAATCCATACAAGTACATTCTGCCATCACTATTTTGCCTTTGCACTGCTCCAGATGGAAGAACTTGTTCCGTTAGGAAGAGCCTGATATCTCGAACAGAAATTCATAGTGGAGCAGAGATTGGAAAGCTGTAGCCCACAGATGTTGGGGGACTACAATTCTCATCATCCCCAACCAACATCTAACTCCCATCATCCTATGCTGGCTGGGGCTGATGGGAGTTGTAGTCTGTCATCTGGAGTATTGTGGGTTGCCCATCCTTTTAGCAAAGTCACCAGAATCAGAGAAGAGTAGGACTAAAAGAGGGAGAGTTCATCAGGTTCATTGACTCCCGCATAACAAGCTCCACCTAATAAAATTCCTTCTTCTGTACAACTATTAATAGTGTACATATCTCATGACACTTTGCATCCAGTCACCTTAGAAGGCTTAGAAACAACATAAATCAATCGGCCATTTCAGAAAGCTTTATGTGGACTGCAACAAAATATTTTAAAAGTAAGCATTTATCTGAAAAGCACATTAATGTGTTGTTGTGAGAGGTGCTTTCTGCTATGTTTTACTATACTTGAATTTAATTTCATATAATCTCACTCACAAATAAATTCATTAATCTGTATATGCTTTTATGGAGAAAAGCAGCCACATATATCCAAGTCTTATGGTATGGCTGTGAAAGCTTACAAATGCAGCCCAACAAGTTCTTCTACTACCTTGTTTTGTCTGGCAGATAATAAATCTAAAGTGAAAAAGTCACTGTGCTCTTCAACTGTCACCACAAAGAAGGGGAGGGGGAGACAACAACTCAGCAGCCTCAAGGCTGATTTACCACACTCTCTGTACCTTCGCAATTGAAGGGTTGGAGGGGGGATTACTTCTGCACACCTGGAAATATTTATTTACTATGCTTAAAGAAAGCACCCTGAAAATTCCACTGGAAACAATTCAGACACCTTTATGAATGTCAGCATACAATCAATAAATAAGGAACACCCTACAGGCAAAATTGTTGCTGATGTCAATAACACAGTGCTGACAGAGTTCAGTGGGGCCATATCACAACCAATAATATTTATTGTCTCCTAGCACACTCCTTATTTAAATTAAGGAATTATCTGAAACCTGCCTTAACTCTGCCCTATTATTTAATTAGACAATTCTTAGTCTATCAAGATGCTGGACCTCATTGTTCCTGGAAAGCTTCCAATCCCAGTTCAAAAACAGGTGTTGATTTTGCTATTTAAGACCTTAACTGTCAAAGACCTGATTACCTCACACACCAGTTTCTAGTTTGAACCTGACTTCTCACAAAGGTAATTTACAAAGGCCCTGTTCCACGTTCCCCCCTCCATCAGCCCTACTGATGGATGGTAACATGAGACACGTCCCCCACAGTGGTATCATCAAGGTTGTGATATTTGCTCAGTTTTTAGTGCCATGTGAAAATATTTTAATTCAGAGGTCATTTCAGAATCAATGAATTTGTGTTGTCGTCCCGTCCCCCCCAAGTCTAAGTTTAACAGGGTTTCTATAACATTGTAAACTAGTTTTCTGACGTTCAGATAAAGCCAGGCTGATTTAAAAAAAAAAAAAAAGCAAGCCCATAAACATCAAGGAAACTAATACTAAATAAGAAAATGCCATTTCTACTGAGAATTGTAGGTACAAAAATTAACAGACAAAATATTAAGCTTTTCCTATAGGCAACAACGGCAGCAAGAATTTTATTAGCAAAGAAGTGGAAACAAGAGGAATTACTGACAAAGGAAGAATGGCAATTGAAGCTAATGGAGTATGCAGAACTGGCCAAAATGACAGGAAGAATCCGAGGACAGCGGGACCAAAAGTTCATCAAGGACTGGAACAAATTTATAAATTATTTGAAAGACAATTGTATTCAATCAAATACATTGGTAGGATTGCAAGAAGCTTTGTAAGGAAAGGTACAAAAACCACTGTAGGTAAGAATAAGAATGTATGATGTTCTAATGTTTTTGATTTTAAAGCAATGGTTAAATAGTGAAAATGCAGAAATTTGAAATGAAAGATAGAAAATCATAAGGAAGGTTTGAAGGAAGTCTGGGCCCTAAAAAGCCAAAATGTATAATATAAGAGGAGATATTGCAATGGAAATTATTATTGTAAAACTACCGTATTTTCCAGCGTATAAGACGGCTGGGCGTATAAGACGACCCCCAACTTATCCAGTTAAAATATAGAGTTTGAGATATACTCGACCGCAGATTCTCCTCCCGGCGTATAAGACGACCCCTGACTTTTGAGAAGATTTACCTGGATTAAAAAGTAGTCTTATACGCCAGAATATACCGTAATAAAAAGGACACAGGGAAAAAGGATACCTTCTAAAAGTCACTCTCATGACTAAAGGAGTGAAAAGGGAGCGAAACAATTTCTTCATGGATCTGCCTGGGAGGTTCATATTAATATGTTTTTGATTCAGGAGTTGCATGGGCATATTCAGTCTATATCTCTGCTCTGCAGCTAATTTCATTGCTATGTTCAACTTTTACAGGACCACTGCCATGACAGAAAATTATAAGAAATGAATTATTCCTCACATCTCATGTAAATCTGATAAAATTGTCCTGCAACCAACAGCACTTAATACTGCATTTACCAATCAGATGCAAGACTGAAAAACCCAATAGAAATACATAAATGAGCATCGTACAATAACCACAATTTGTTCCAGACGAAACAAATGCTGAACATGTTTACAGCTTCAGATTACCTGATTTATGACAACTTCAACATGTTGCCAGATGATAACTTATGTATTGAAATTCTTTCCCTTTCCCTTTACTAGTTCACCCATAAAACTTGAATATTTGAATTTCTTTCATAAGCCTCCAGACGGGCAGAACTTTGATGTTTCTCAAAAGGAAAGACTGCTTTTTAGCTGGAGGCAAAAACTAAAAAAAAACTTTTTACTGATTCTGCCAAATCACTCACTTTTTATTTTTCATCAAAACTAAAACTACTTTTAATTAACACTAAACTCCACTAAAACAGCTCCACTGTCTTTTGGACATTGGATAAGCACCAGATAAGAGTCTTCCAAGTAAAATCTAACAGGTCTTTTTCAGAGAGAGGTTTTTTAATTTCATTTCCCACCTGTGAATGGCCTCTGCAGAGAGAGTGTGAGGTGTAGCTTTGATCTTATAGCAGAAGTAGTAAGAGAATTTCCAAGAACTTTTTCAAAAAAATTGTAATGGTTAAAAAACATTTGTTATGGGTACAGAGTATAAAGAAATTTAAAATACACTCCAAGACAAGAACCATTCACTTATGTGATATTGGAAGTTGCTTCTCTTGCTTCCATCTAGTGGTACAGTTTGTACTGTATGCACACCTTTAATACCCAATATTTTAAAACATGCCAATAATGAAGATTGTTGTTGCTATACTGGTTCCAAGAGAAAGAGGAAACATGATGGTCCAAGTTGGTGACTTCAGTTACTCAGAACACTCCATCATTCCGAAGTGTTACAAATACCAATATTTTTAGCCTGTTTGAATTCAGCCATTTACCGCAAAAAAATTAGTAACTCAAATATGAATGAGAAATTAACTAGCAGCAGTTGATAGGCTGATGTAATTAACCCTTGAGGTTTAAATTTATTGTAAAGTTTCATTTATCTTTTCACAGACTATCTCTTGGGATTTAAAAGCAAACCAAATACAACACATACTGGAATATTAAATTTCATAACATACTAAGAGGCAACAACTTTTCTTTGAACCAACTAAGAAGACGCAACCTCTCTATGTTTGATCCAATTGACAGGGCAGCAGAATGAGAATTTTCAACTCCTGGTTCAGCAAATTAATACCAAAGCAGACACTAAGGAAGAATTTTCCCCAAATGTAGGTACAGTACACTGTGAGATAATTTTTTGATTATGCTACGAGCATGTGCACAGCATCACCCTGATTCTAGAGGAGTCTATTCTGCTATGCAGATTACAGAAAAACCAACATGATGCCCCTAATTTATGAAGCTTGGATGCATGAACACAGTCTGATGTGGATATCCACTGTTTTACAAGCAAGCACATATATTTTGCATTTTATTTCAGGATGAATATGGTTTGGTTTTAAATGAAACCAGATCTAAACTCTGGTCATATTTTTCATTCACTATATTCCCCCCCCTTCTGTTCCATGCTACGCTGAAGTTTCTCATTGGTCAAGAAACAAAGAGCACCATGAATCTAAAGACAATATAGCACACTGACACTACTCTCTCTCATTAATCTTCATTTGTCCAATCACATCCTGTCATTCTCATGCAAATAGGGCACTTGAGGATGCAACTGCTGCACACTGCTGGGATGAGCTGTCAGAAACACCAGGGTGCCATCACAAACCACAAACTATCACTTCATTCTCAGCCCTTATGCTCTAGGCATCCCAGCTAATGTGTTTGACACTCAGATCTCACCCAGCAGGAGCTAAAGCAATCCAATTCTTCAGCTACACACACATTACTTCCTGTTGTGAAACAATCACAGAGTTCCCTGGGCTTGTAACAGCTTCTTCTGTTCTAGCCTGCCATTACAAGTAGATGCCAGAGGTATTATGGATGATGGAAACCAAGAAAAGGACATTCTTGCTGGTAAATTTCTGTTTCTGTCTCACGGAGAACGGCACTCAATTCAGGGAGGGCTAACAAGCTATCATCCTAGATGCCTATGAAGGTTCAAAGTTAGGAGATTGGATGCAATTCTAAACAAAAACACATTTGAGAGAACAAAGACACAATGCACAATTTGCTTAAACAATATTTGAATGACTACCTACAATTTTATCTATCGGAGGACAGCAACAGTGTATCTGCTAGGTAACTGACTGGTGTTGGGAAAATTCCCTCCTGCCTATGGAAAGAAAATTTTCCTTTCACCCCACATGGACTGGAGATATGTATTTAGTACTTCCAAGGCTGGCCAATTCTAAAAAATTGGTCCATTAATGCTGGAACAAAGGACCCCAAGATCCCAAGCAGACCAACCTGCTCAGGCTTCCTCAAACTCGGCCCTCTAGATGTTTTGACACTACAATTCCCATCATACCTAACCACTGGTCCTGCTAGCTAGGGATCATGGGAGTTGTAGGCCAAAAACATCTGGAGGGCTGAGTTTGAGGAAGCCTGAACTTGTTCAAAGCTGTTCCGGCTGCAGCAAACATGTCTATCTTACTGCCTTGTGAATGCATAGACTTCTTCGTGGTCAGTTTGCATACTGCTTTCAAAAAATGCTGGAGAAGCAGCATTGGTGGAGCGAACCATGGTTTCTTCTGAAAATCAGGAGAACAATTGTTTTTGTTAAGCCTTATACAAAACCCCTTTTTTAAAAAATCCAGTACTTTACAAAGACGTTTGACTACAATCTTAAAACATTTCACTTCCAACAGGGGCGGAGCAAGGGGGGCGGGGAGCGGTCTGCCCCGGGTACCGCCCTGGGGGTGTGACACTCTGGGGGCGGACCCCACCCCCGCGATTGACGCCGGCGGCGCGGCAACTTTTAAAGGGCTGCAACGCGCGAACAGCAGCACAGTGTCTGTGCTACTGTTCATGCGCTGCAGCCTTAAAAGTTGCCGCACCGCACGGAAGGGGTGCCGGCCGATCGCGGCTGCCATCTTGGGTGGACATGCGCAGTCCACCCAAGATGGCGGGTGCGATCGGCCAGCACCCCTTCCGACTGGCGACGCGCCGAGTTTTAAGGCTGCAGCGGGCGAACAGCAGCACAGTCCACCCAGGAGGCTGCGTCATGACATCAGGGCGCGCATGCTAGGGAGTGGCGCCCCGCCCCCAAGGGGGGTGCCTTCACGTTTGCCGCCCCAGGCGGCAAAGCAGCTCGCTACGCTGCTGACTTCCAATAAAGTAGCTTTAACAAAAGTAGGGGCAAGTACCCAAACCTCTTACCTTGTCTATCATATCTGGTCGGTTTGTCGCAGCCAAAACAGTCACATCCTTTAGCTGTTCAATCCCGTCCATTTCTGTCAGCAGCTGTGCCAAGACGCGGTCTGCCACATTCCCAGTACTTGAAGAGCTAATGGAAACACAAAACGAAAGGCATAGTAGGGATGCTAATTTCTAAAACACTACTTCAGAAGTGGGGGACATTTTTCAGTTTGAGGACCACATTCCCTCATAGGCAACTTTCCAGGGGCTGCATGACACTGGTGAGGAGGACTAGAGGAAAAACTTTGCACAGGAGAATAAATTCCAGGCATGCAAAAGTCAAATGTTTCTAAAAACGCCACATCCATCCTACTTTCAAGGAAGTAAGAGGCATTGCCACTGTTCAAGGACACGTTTGGCTACACAAAAGCACTCAATCAAGTGCCTAGACAGCATCCAAAGGACCAAATAGAGATGCCTAGAAGTTCTATTTCATGGGTAAGCAAACTAAGGCCCAGGGGCTGGATCAGGCCCAATCGCCTTCTCAATCTGGCCCGCGGACAGTCCGGGAATCAGCGTGTTTTTACATGAGTAGAATGTGTACTTTTATTTAAAACGCATCTCTTGGTTATTTGTGGGGCCTGCCTGGTGTTTTTACATGAGTAGAATGTGTGCTTTGATTTAAAATGTATCTCTGGGTTATTTGTGGGGCATAGGAATTTGTTCCCTTTCCCCCCCCCAAAAAAAAAATATAGTCCGGCCCCCCCCCCAAGGTCTGAGGGACAGTGGACCGGCCCCCTGCTGAAAAAGTTTGCTGGGTCCAAGGTTCTCCATCCCTGTGCTACATTAGCCTGATGAATCAGCTTTCCCCTATTTGCTATGATCAAGTTAAGAATAACCTAGTTCCTTTCCACATTCTGAAAGAGTAAGTTATTGGCAAGATAGGTTACGAGTTTGTTGGTGGTTTATTTTTCAGCAAAATATCAGTGAAACTGACCCCCCCCCCTTTCCCCCATTATCACTAATGGCTAGGATGTAGTTAAACAGTGCATACCAACAAGAACACAAACATGAAACCAATTTCTTAAAAACTGAAGCTATTGTTTTGGTACCAGTATCCTTTTCCTGAAACTCCCGCCAGCTTGGCTACCAAACACCAACAAAACAAAGTATGTCAGAACTTGGCAAGTGATTTATTGTGGCATTTGCACGGGTTGATTTTGTAAAGATGTACTGGCAACATTAAAACGCTGCTCAGACGGTGCTTTAGTTTCTGCCACCAATGCAGGTCACCCAACACTAAGTGAAATGAAGGCCTTTTACAGATTCATTTCTTCCACCTTCCCCAAGTAAGACCAAACTGAGCAGTGGCCAGCTAACCCATAAAACCACCTTCTTATTAATTTTGCACATCTGTTGCTCCAGATGTTAAATACATATGTTGTTTTGAAATCACCAAAAGGTTAAGTCTCAAAAAGAAAAGACTTTTTTTTCTCCTGGAAGAGATTTCAGAAGTTAGCCTATTTGTGTTTTGTGTGGGGTTTCTTTTTATTAACTACATGTGAAAAAGTGAGTTCAAAAATGCAGTTGGGTATTTAATTATAACTTCCACATTTATTACTTTAAATATGTAATAGGTACAAAATGGCAGATGCAAAGCTTGTTTTACAAGATTGATCCTGCTGACATATGAGCTTTTTATATTTGCTTTCACAAGAGTCTGTTCCATTTTATGAGCCCTGCCCTCAGTAGCATTTACAATTGGGTCTTGTGCAATAATTGTCCTAATTTTGATTTATGGCATAGCTAATGTGGGGTGCACATGGGGCAAAACCAGGGAAGTGAGTAGTGCAGCTAAGATACACTCTTGTCTACAAGTACAAATTCAGGCAATGAAACCTGACAAAATAAAACCTTCCTGAAACGTAATCCCAAACATGCTCACTCAGAAATAAGTCTCATTGAGCTCAATGCGACTTGCTCCCTAATGTGTGTGCAGTCTTAATTCCCACTGGTTTCAGAAGAGACACGTGTTTAACTCGCCTACAGAACAGAGAATTAAGTCATCAACTTTATCTGGATTGCTCTCTCACTTTATTCAGTTGATGTTATCTACATGGATAATCAACCCCCCAAGAAATGCCCTGGAAGAGCGCAGTTTGTTCCAAAAGCAACCTTGAACAACTGTTGCTAAGTGGAGCTGAAAATTTGGAACAGGTGGAAAGTGGGAATGAAGGAAAGATGACAAATACTTAGTCACAGAATTTAGTATCCAGATACTTGCACATGTCAAAACTCCCAATTGGAAATGAATCAACTAAGGACCAGAAAGGAAAGGAAACAGAAAAAGTAGAATTACTTTCCTTTTGCATATACTTCCGGAACCTAAAATGCAATGTTTCATGTGTATTTTGCTGTTTTCCAAATATGTATTTACCCTGTAGTCCTTTGTTGTACATGACCCCTGCCCACACTGATATTAATATAGATTTAAGTCCTCCATGTAGCCCAAAGCTGCCGTGCTTTCCTTTATGCATGGAACTCAGCTGTCAGATTACACACCATATTTAGCATGACTCCTACAAGTAAACAAGCCCTTTTGGCTTAACAGGCTATTCTATAAAAATGCAGACAGACAGACATTTATAGCAGGAGATTTCTCCACCAGCTGCTCCAGAACTGCGTCAGCAGCATGTGTGCTCAGATGTTTGAGCTCTGCATAAACTGTTAATCTGAAGGGTGACATACAAGCATGTATTTTTTCCATTTTCCCATGATTTCCCAACAAGAATTTCAAATTAAAGCAGGCAATGCTCATTAAGGCTGTCTCGGTTTTTTGACGCAAGCACAACTCAGATACACAAATTACGTTTAACGTTTCAGAGCAATTTATAAAACCAGCATCCACCCAATAAGCGTTTCTTCCTCACCACCGCCAGCTGACCTGTGAACAATGATGTCATCATCCCAGCTCTACAGAAATAGTAATCAGGCAAAAACTGATGCAAAACTGTTTCCTGTCAACAAACCTGACTGTACGCCGAACAGAATACCAGTGTTTGTGAGGTGTGCCTGTTCACCTGTCCAATGACAACTGTCTGAAGCTTAGGGAGTCAATAGCAATGACAGAAACAAGCTTTTTTAAAAGGTTACTATTGAAGAATGGTCAGGAGTGCAAGACTTAAGAGTGAAATGATATGAGCTTCCTACAGTGCCTTTAAGATAAAATACCAACTGCAATTGCTGTCTATCTTGTACATTCAACTTTGTGATTTCACAGTGTTTAAAAAGGCAAAGTTGTAAAACTTTCATGGCACCTACTGGTATTTCCGCCCACAGTTTTGATTAAAGAGTGATTTTCCATACTCCCACTTTCTATACAATTCACAATAAAAGCAGGTGTAATTACACTGACACCCATGCTTAATGAAAACAGCAGTCGCTATCTGGAAAATGCAACAAGCTGACCACCTCTTGGACTTGTTTACAAGCAGCAACATTTATACAACAGCGTGCTCTTGCATTATAGATTAACCTGGAATTCTAGAATAACCTGCTTCTGTCACCAGTCACTAAGAAAATTTAAACCATCCATAAGAGTGCACTGCAAGACTGGGGGGGGGGATCCATTACTGCAAACAGTAATGACGGGGAACCCCAGGCCCGAGAGCAATATGGCACTCCAGGGCTCTATGTCTGGCCCTCAGAACTCTCCCTAAAACACACCCACCCACTAGTTCTGCTTTGCACCTTTGTTGATAATGCCTCGTTTGTCTATATGAAGGAGAACAATGCTGCTGGAATGCAGAAACTAACCTACTGTACAGAGGTAACATTTATGTCCACTGCTCCACCCACTTTTGCCACTGTCCTCATCCACCACTGGCAAGTGGCCTTTGGAAGGTTTCCCAAAGGGCAATGTGGCTTAAAAAGGTTCCCTGCCCCTGATTTAAAAGCTCCCCAACAGTTATTACTGAGAGCATAACGGAGTTGTTCAGATATGCCAACTTAACAAGTTATACTTAACAAGTGGGTTGTTTACCCCCGGGAGACTGAAGGTTGGATTTAAGGAGGGAGTAATTTAGAAGCGAAACAGGGCCAGCAAAAAATAAGAGTGATGTTTACACAATTCATACATTAAAAGAAAGACACAAAGAACCCCAAGGTGGCCTGACAAGGACCTGTGAGCTTCCATGCTTACAGAACCTAAGTAGTAGTTGAGCCTAGCAAAAGAAGGGAAGGACTAAAGTAAGGAACCAGAAGTCAGACATACTACGTGAGGGCTATCAATTTTATCGCTGCTAAAGCAGTATGAGACACAATATGTTAACATCTCAACTACTCAGAAGATTAAATTTTTAACTACCCATACCCACAGAATCTGTTTTTCAAGTTATATGTAGAATTTCCTTAAAAACCATCCACAACAGCTGAGAGCATAAACTGAAACCTTAGTAGAGTCAGGGCCCTTCAAACAGAGTACTTAGCAAGGCCTACTAAGGGAGTTTATATAGGCCTACTTCTGATTAAACTGAATTCTTGTAATACCATGGGGGCTACTTTAATCTCTGGAAGTTGAATAGATTAAACTGAACCTGAACATCTTCCACTCTATTTCTAATGGCTCCCTAAGCTACACCCAAGCAAGTTTCTGAAACACAGGCGGAAGAGGAGTATCCAATTTGCACTGCGTGAATGTTCCCTAAGCCCAAGAATTGCTTGTACTGTTCTTTTACATCTTTCTGTGGGACTCCTAGATCTGTTTTTGGGTTCCCTCTGGGGCAGATTTGGAGGTGGCACAGGGCATGTGCAGGATCCTTGTGCTGAATACCACCCATTGTGTTACCATCATCAAGTATGTCTCACAAAATACCCCACAGGTGCCCGCAATACACAGTGTCACAGTTGCAAAGAAGATGCTATCTGGGGTAAATGCTGAGAAAATGTAGTAACAAAATACTATAATCTGTAACACTGAGATTATGTGACATCCTAGCAGCACAAATGCAACCATGTGGGAAGCTGTGTGGGTTGTGTGCAGAAAAAGATTAAAAAGCACACCTTAATTTTATTACACACACAGGTCACATCTGCACTATACATTTAAAGCAGTATCAATCCACTTTAAACCACCATGGCTTCCCACAAATAATCCTGAAAGTTGTCAGGAAAGACCTCTAGTTCCCACACAGAGGTAGTTTCCAGAGTAGATTAGTGGAACTCGGGAAATTGTAGTTCTGTATGGGGTCCTAACCACTCTCAGCTCCCTTTAAAAAACAACAACCACAGTTCCCATGGTTCTCTGGGGAAGCACCGTTTGAAGTAGTATGACACTGCTTTAAATGTATTGTGCAGAAGGGGACACACAAGTAAAAAATGACTGCAACACTGTTTTATTTCCTTCATTTTACAAATCCTAGTGAAAATGGATCTTGGAAAAAATAGCTTTCCGGAGTATTGATTGTTTTTTTTAAAAACAACAACCTACCTTTACCCTTTTAAAACAAGCTTATCCTCTACAGTTTATACCTTCAAAAATCTAGAGAAATAAGAACAGTAGAGAGAAATCTGGCTTGCTCCACTTCTTATACATGTTGTACATTGTCCTTGAAAATCACGTGTATTTTATGGTTACCTGAAAATGATTTTTAAAAACCTCAAGCAACTTACTTCCAGAAAAATTACAACTCCAACACATGTCTTTTGACTAGTATTCCTAACTTCTCTAGAAGTTTTTGAGGTAAAACATTCCTAAAATACCAAACCCCCTGCCTGCCAAACACACTCCCACACTAAAATCACCACAATCACACAGTATGAAGAATGTATTGAGTCTGACATTTCTGTCAGGCTTTCACAGGAGGAAAGCTGTCAGCAAAGCACACCTGCCAGGTCAGACTTTTCAGTCCAGCAACCATGGTTGTAATTAACTGTCACACTGTTTTATTTCCTTCCTCTCACAAGTTCTGGTGAAATATGTTTTTGGCAGGACAAGGCTTTCCAGAGTGCTTATTTTCAATAAAAGCAACAATCAAGATTTCCAATTGCTATTATGGGCATCTGCCAAGACAGTTTCTAAAAACCTGTTATTTTGGCCTTTATTGTAACATAAACTCACTTTTATGAATGACTATTTCCTCAGGTAAAGACCACAAGACTAATCAACTCTACTCAACAATAAATTCCTGATCTGTGTTTAAAGATATAACAACTCACACTTTACAAGTAATAGTATACAGGTGAAACTCGAAAAATTAGAATATCGTGGAAAAGTCCATTTATGTAAGCAACTGTATTCATTAGCTACTGGAGTATAATATATGAGATAGACTCATGACATGCAAAGCGAGATATGTCAAGCCTTTGTTTGTTATAATTGTGATGATTATGGCGTACAGCTGATGAAAACCCCAAAGTTGAAATTGTTAATTTGGGGTTCTCATCAGCTGTACGCCATATTCATCACAATTATAACAAATAAAGGCTTGACATATCTCGCATTGCATGTCATGAGTCTATCTCATATATTAGTTTTACCTTTTAAGTTGAATTACTGAAAGAAATGAACCTTTCCACGATATTCTAATTTTGAGTTTCACCTGTACATGTTTTATTCCACATATGTACACAACACACGATACGTATGAGTAATATTCCATACAGCTAGGTAAGACAGACCTATAAATTGCTCCAGAAACATGGAAGGGGCTCCTCAGAGTTATCTTCTATACAAAATGTTTTCATACACAAAATATATTTTGGTGTCATTGTAGCGTGTTGTATGTATTACTGATTTGGGGGCACGGGGATTTTTTTTTACACTGTTTTAATTGTGGTTTTATATGCTGTTAATTATGCATTTCAGCAGCATTTTTTTTTACTGTAAGATTTGCATACTCCTAAAACCTACATCCTGTGTACGTGTAAGTAACATGCATTTAACTTCATTCACTTTAAGTATCAATAAACAAAACAAATGCATTAATGAAACAAGTGCATTAATGGTAAGATGCGAGGTTGCTTAAACAGTAGCTTCATTAGGGGTGTTGACATGTTACATTCAATGATAATACAACCTGTCAACATAACAGTTGAGTTGTACAATTATTCATATGTGACATTCAAAAGAATGTAGAGTCTGTGTACCAGTGGTTACAGTAACTGAGCTGTACAAATAATAAAATATTTACTGTTTCACAAAAATAAATTTTACATGCATAGGCAGTTTGCACCTGTGTTCAGTGTAACATGTAAACAAGCCTTATAGCACCATTCTGCAAAGGGATATAAGCTTTGTATTTATAGTGCAGTGCTTATGCACAGTGAAAAAGATAACCAGTTTTAATATTCCAATATTATATTCAGCTTGCAGCAGCTGTCTTTAGAAGGAAACTTGACAGCACTTTTCCATTTCCTTTCTTTATTTCCCCCCTTCAGCATTTCTCCTTCTGTGCATTCCTGGAAGTTAATCAAGCTGAAAACTGTAATCAATCATGGGGACAGTAGAGCCAACTGAAGTTTAATCTGGACGTACTACAGACTACAATGTGGACACAAGCTGGATTCCTCTTACAGCAGAACATTATATCAATATTTAAATACAATACCAGGGATTGCTGGTTGGAATTTTAAACAAAATCTAAAATATTTATCCTGTCCTATACCCAGCAAGAAATGGTCGGTCTCTCTCTCTCTCTCTCTCTGGAGTGATCAATGCTTCACTGGAAGAGGGGAAGTACCACCTGTCTTGAAGAGGCTGTGGAGTGCCCCTCCTTAAGAAGGCCACCATGGATCCAGAAATGTTAAATAACTATCGCTAGTGGCTAATATCCGCTTTGGAAGCAAGCTTCATTCATAGTTGGAGGTAACCGAGAATCTGGATCTATTGTAGTGATGGCACTGAAACTACATTGGCCACCCTGGATATGACATTTGTCAGGAGAGAGAGATGGAGAGTGGGTAACCCTGCTCATTCTTCTTGACCTTTCATCAGCTTTCTATACCATTACCGTGGTATCCTTTGGGAGGTGGTGGGGGTTGGGAGCGTTGTATTGCAGTGGTTCTGCTCAAACTTCCAGAAAGTAGTTAAGGGAGGCCACTGTTTGACACCACAAGAGTTTTCCTGTGGTATCCCACAGAGTTCTATCTTGTCACCCATGCTATTTAACACCTCTATGAAGACAATGGAACCTGAGATATTGGCGTAAAGTGCCACCAAAATGCAGATGACAGCCATCTCTTATTTCCATCTCAATCAGGAGAGGTGGCTAAGGTGCTAGACTGTTTGGAGGCAGTGATGGGCTGGATGTGGGCCAACAAACTGAAGCTGAATTCTGTAAAGACAGGTGTTTATGTGTTTCGCATTACTGAGTCAGAACCTCACTTATCTAGTTTTTTGTTGTCATGCAAGGATGTGCATCTAAACTGAAGTAGAAGCTACTTTTTAATTTGTCCTTTCCACCTGAGTTAAAAGTGCTTCATGTGAAGAAAAATATATAATTACCATACTGGATATAGAGTAAGTGTTTCACTTGTAGCTATAACGTTTGAATTTAAGTCACAAAAATTGATACCTTACTACATATTGTTTTCTGGTGCCGAATACTTACAGCTAAACCTGTAGATTTTACTATAGATTTCGGCCTTTGATTTTTCTTTCACCATTCAGTCACTTCATTTGGCACGACCAGAATACCAGATAAATGTCCATGTGCATTTAAAGTGTAATCAAAAGTTGTTCCCTAAATGGCTACATTTTTGAGAGCACAGTGGTTACCTTCTGTTCACACGCTTCCCCTTCTTGGCCTCAGAAAGCAAACTGGTGCCTTATATAGTTCTCTTCCTTCAATAATGTACAGCAAAGCACTGACTTTTTAAAAAGGAATTTAACAGTAGTGTTCTCTCCAAGCCACAATTTTTCATGCCTGAAACTGCTTATAAAAAACAAAAAGGAACAAACATGTCTATTGCCTAAAACTCCCCACAATCCTACATGTATAAACAGCATCCTATTTCCAAAGCACGTAGATATCCCAAGTTCAGCAAACAGACTGTCTGGACTGCATTTACACAGAACCATGTTCATTCATCACCTTCAAGTTTAATTACCAAGCCATTTCCTCTTGGCAAAGTTTACCGGTCAGTGGAATTAGGTTTTACATGGTCAGGATACCAAGGAATTACAAGTACCCATAATTCTCTGCAGCTGCACAATTTGTTAAGAATCTGAAGCTTTGAAAAGGAAAGGATTATTTAGGAACAAACATTCCTTCTCGCATACAGTTGTATCTGGAACATTCATGTGGACATGACCTCAATGCAGACGTCTTTTATGAAATAATGCCAAGAAAACGCAGCTAACTAAAAGAAACCCAATATTAGTCAGAACCACAGAGAAATAGGAAAGGCATCCATTTCTTCAGTAGTACAGATTGTTCCTTATTGTATATTTGGACTGTGAATTGGCCAGTTTCATTTAATATATGCCAAATTCACCACTACTTTCAGAAGATTTATTAAATACTGTAACAAAGACTGCCAAACTGGTTCTACGAGAGTCAGCAGGAACAACCACAATGTCTCAAAACAAAACCTCTCATTTTATTTGCTCAATTCCACTTCGGAAATCAGGGACACAGCCTTCGCCATTCTTTATTATTAAAGTTGGCAAATAACATACAAATCTTCTCATACATTCTTTAGTCCTCCCACCGCCTTGGCAATTTCCTTCACTTTCCACCCCACCCCCCTTTAGCTGTGGTTTCACCAAATAAGAGGTAGCTACTATGATGGAGATACAATCAATTCTTACAGAAATCGCAAGTTAGTCCTACCACTACCCACAGCCTCCAACAACTGTTTTAATCTTTTGTATTCTGTGGATATTCAGAGCACTATCCAACTAAACAGTTCCACTACCACAAGCACTTTTGGCTGTACAGTGGAACTTCCCCTTCCTGTTCTCTCCCCATGTGGCCCCACCACCCTAAATCTGTTCCAGGTGCTTGGGATATCTCCCAGAATATATCTGGGTGGCACGCAGATGAGAGGAAGTTCTGTTGTCAAAGGTGTTTGTGCTAATAGAAATGTTTAGCAGGATACTGCTCTGTTATGCATTTGCATTATGTTGTTTATGTTAGTATACTGAAACCATCCCGTGGCCTTAGGACAAAGGGTGGTATATATTTAACAAACAAACAAACAAAATGAGCACTTCAGGGGTGCATGGGGTTACTTTAGCGTCAGGTAACAATCTTCTATTTCAATTATACATGAAGCGTATGTAGCTGCTACTTGATTTACATTTTTCTGCTCTGTATATGTGCAAAGGCAGCTGATATACAAATGCTATTCTGCACACAAAAGCCACCTGCAGTATCTTTTATTCCAATATTTTTACACAAACACTGCCAATTAATAAGGTAAACTATAACCAGAAGTAGCTATCTGTAGGGAAAGGGCACAGGGCGTTTAACGACAGCAATATGTTCTGTAGAAAAAGCACAGGGGGACTAGGGAGACAATATCAACAGGTGTTTCCTTGAAAACCTCAGTCTGGTTATAGAAGAGGAAATGGATCTCTGGAGCCTGCAAATCGTTAGCATCTCTAATGCATTTGCAAATTCCTACTGTGGAAAATCAGCCTGTAAAAACAGGTCATTTCCAATAAGTGCCTTGTCTGGTTTCCTACACCATTTAATTCCAGATGAATTTTATGAGAACTATGTTACATATTTTACCTCCCATATGGTTCACATTTGACAATAAAATATTTGTGTCCTGCTCTGCTCTTTTCTATGCTCCAAAAAGCAGATGTCTTCAATGGAACACTGAAGGTCACACCTGCTATCTCCAATGGACAGGCCAAGACTGCGTTTTCTCCTCCTCCATCTATCTCCAGATAAGATGATGGTTTGGGAAGTGCACCTAGCTAGAATGGGAACATTCTAAATTTAAGGCTCCAATGAACATACTGGACAAAACTGGCCATTTTCATTTTTTCTTTATAACAGCCTTTTCATCATATTGCACAGTTTCAAAATCTTTATTAAAAATATATATTTGGCATGTTTATTCCTGTTTGTAATTTCTCTAATAATTAGTTTAGACATGTTTAATAGTGCCCTGGAGAATGGCTAAAAGTTTATATAAGTGTCATAATAAAAAAAGGGCAGGGAACGAATACAGCAACATATATAACGAGACAACACAATCAGATTGCATCAAAGGGCAGAAATTACAGCAACTGGCTAGTGTTCTGTTTCAGTTCTATGTTCACGTCAGATCTGACAATTTAGCTCTAAAATTTTGCTACTGCTAACGCAAGAGACTACTGTTCTGGTAACTCTACATCCCTGTCACACAAGCAAATTACAGCTGGAGATGTACAAAACAGAAAGCTCTTATTGTTGGGTGAAATCCAACATTAGTCATATTCAGAGACACTGACTTAGTAACTTAAGTCCACTGATTTCATTGGGTATACTCTGTGTGACCTAGCTGGATATCATATCATATCATCATCATCATCATTATCATTATCATTATCAAATGGTTCTGGAAATGCCATTCCTTTACTTTAAACAGTGGTATTGAGCATAGTATTCTTCAGATGCTGTGGACTCCTACTTCCATTAGCCACACCCAGCCAGCATGTCCAATGGACGGAAGTGATTGGCATGTTAAAACACTACATCACTACATCTAGAGGCACTATGATAGACAGGCCCTGGGTCTGCCTCCTGGTGACCCAACAACCAGTGATAAATGGTGAGACCAACAACCAATCAGGAGAGAATGTGTAGAATTTAAGTTAGACCCTAGCAGTTTAACAGTCAGATAGACTTTCCATACAGGTGGGCAAATGGCGTCTCTGCCTATCTGAGTGGGCTCAGATAGCAATTATCCATCAGTAGGCAAAGAGAGCGAATAGGCTCTCACTTAGATACAAGGATTGTCTATGGGCAGACTATGCTGGACTATCTAAAAGGGGTTAGCTAGGGAACATGGCTTTGATTCCCTGTGGGGAAGTTAAATCCTAGAACGGGCTGGGTGGGTGTTGCTGCTTGGGACACATATCCATGCTAGGTGTGAAAAATCTACCTGAGACTTGGTTTGACAAAGAGTATTGTTTAAAAGTTTCTCTGTAAACAGTGTCTTTAACAAACTTTTGTGCCTCATGCGTAAAACCATCAAGCGTTAAGTGCTCGTAGAGTGTAATTAAATAAATATAGTTTGGGATTCTGCTCTATGGCCATTTCCTATTCTAATGAAAGTGCAAGGCAACATTCTCATGACGTGCTCTGACTCCAAGCCGAAGATCTTGGAAATCACATTTGCATTGTCAACACATGCACACTTTCATGCTTGCATGCAATGCATGATCAAGGATGTATGCTTGGTTACAATGGAGAAGTATGGGTAACCTTCACCTGTGACATTTGCCTAATCCAATTTCCCCCACAGATGCTATTATCCCAATGGAAGGCAGTCAGGGAAACAGTCTTCCCCTATGGGGTTAACAGTCATTTCACGGGGGGACTTCAATCTGGAAAAGAACACCAGGGTGGTGGGGTGGCAGGGGTGGGAGTGATCTCCCCCAGCATCACTGTTTCAATAAAAATCAATAAAATTAGGATCCTTCTCTTGGTGGTCCTTTAAAAGCAGGGGAGTTTTAAAATGTTTACTGAAATGAAAAAAGTCACTTATTTGAATTACTGCTAGGTCTTGCAGAACACTTATATCCCTAATAAAAGGAACCAACCAATTTCCATCTAAATATGCAAGGCAAACAGATACAAAAGTCAACTTCTTGTTCGTGTGAAAGTACAAAACAGTAACAGATCCAGAACCTTGTACATAATTTTTCTTACCTCCCCCTTTCTACTGCCAGGGCATCTATTTCATCAAAGAACAACACTGAGGGTGAAACAGCTCTGGCTTTCCTAAAGATCTGACAAAACAAAAACAAAATAATTGTCAGATTGTCCAAAGAAGTTGCATAATCACAAATAAAGTTGTTACCCTTGTTTTCCCTCCAATATCCAGGGTAGGTTGCAATGTCAATTTAAAACCATAATGACACAACCTTGGATCATCTAGAATGTCCAACTGATGGACTGCGCATTTGTAGACTGCGGAGTTAGCCATTTCAAATAGCATTGCTGGTATCCCTCCAATTAGTCTCTAAACAGCAGCAAAAAATTTTGTGTAAATATACTTTAACAGAACATACTTTATTCTGTGAACCGCCCTGAGACCTCTGGGTATAGAGCAGTATATAAATTGAACTAAAATAATAATAATAATAATAATAATAATAATAATAATACACTATACATATCTAGGGATTACTATTTTAAATGTCTTTTAACTTTTTAATACTATCAGTTGGCAAAACCTTTTAAGAATTAGCCAAAGGATATTCCATGCTCACCTGGTAAAACAAAATAGTTACCAGCTGCTACAGAATTAACAGGATAATTGCTATCATTTTAAAATTGTCAAACAATAGCCAAGCTATTGAAATGTTTCTCCATTCCACGAATGCAACTGGTTGAACACAAAATATTGAATTCTATCCTACCAAAACAGCATACCAGCAGCATTAGAATAAATGAATTCTTAGGGCAGGATTCACCTAATGATCCCCATCAGGGGAAGCCGTTTCACTTGTGCAATTGGGCTTTCCCCCCCCCTTTCCTCACCTCCGTATTGGCTCAGGAAGGTCAAGAGAACCCTCAAGACAGGGGATTGTTCCATCTGGCAAGCTGATCTTCTTGTACAGACATAACGTTCGTAATAGTGCAATGTTGAATTCTACCCTTAGTATCGATTACTGCTTACAAAATCCTTTTGTTGCCAAATAATAATTTTGACTATACAGTCTACAGGTATCAGTTTTAACTAAACAAGCAAGAGTATATAAACAATATGTATGTATACTGTAAGTAATATATTGTAGATATGATATACAATGTACTAAAAATATTTAATGAGAACAGCATAATCAGGTCAACGATTACAGCAGCATTCCCCTCCCCCCAATCAGCTTGAAGAATCACTGTGGTCACGGCTGGCAGCTGCTGTCACTATCTGCCTCCTTTCTCCATGCGTGTGACCCCAGTAATAACTTGGCCTCTTATATATAGAGGGGAAAGCCCTGAGTGATGTAGGCCATTCTGCAAATTGCATCTTTCAACTCTACAATTCCCTCCTGTGAAATGACATTTTTGCTAAGAAAAAGAGAACTGTAAAAAACACCTTTCAAATTACAATTAAAGTCCTGATCACAGTAAACACACAAGTTAATTTAACTGAAACCAGTGTTTCCCTACTCCCACTGTGTAAGGCACCACGCTGCCTCACTCTGGAGTCTCCATTAGACCCTTCAGTGCTTTAGCAGCATCCTGGGCACAATGCTCCATTGGAGGCTTGTATCCATTCAAGCAATATCCTAGTAAGATAATCTAGAAGCAACGATTCCCCATAGATCATTGTGCCAAGGATAGTGCTATGAAAGTGCCAAAGGTCTTCAGTGACCCCACAGCAAAACCATCCTGCTGCAGGCCCCCAGTAAGTTTGGATAGGAAAAAGAAGCGGGAAGAGATATCAGGTTGAGCTTCCAAGAACACCCTCCACTCTTAGCAAATACATACACAAGCTGACTTCATCATATCAACATATGGCAGTAAGCAATGAAGACTGCTATAATTCAAAGCCTGTGAAAACTAGTTACTGCAAAGCAATGACTGCATGATGCAACAAAAAACTGACTACAATGTAGGGGGGAAATGACAGGATGTAGTATTATACATCCCTGTGCACTTAATATTCCAGTTAAATTAAGAGCACCTTACCTCTCTGACTGCACGTTCAGATTCTCCAACGTATTTGTTCATCAGTTCAGGGCCCTGCGTGAAAAGAGTCGCACACATTTCCCTTATGCCATACACAGCTTTAAAGAAATCTGTCACATCACATAGAATTCTACCTTGAACTTTTGAATATCTGCTTAATCAGAGATAAACCCTATAATACAGGATCTTCCAAGGAGACCCTGCTGGATGTTCCATGATTAGCAAGGGTCCTGGGTTGCATGGCGCCACACACAAGCCCCCTCAATCCTGATGACTAGTGATTGCCACTTGCATGACCACACGGAAGCGTGTCTTCTCAGTGATAGCACCCACTCCCTGGAATCCCCCTACCTTCAGTAAATTAATGAGGCAGAGACAGTAATGACCTTCCTTTTTTTTTAAATTACTTTGATTTGATTTTACAAATATAAATTTATAAGCATACCAAATACACATCCATATAAAGAGATTATATAGATATATAGATATATAAAATATATAAAGAAACTCAAGAGATTCAGACAGTAATGACCTTCCAATGCCTCTTAAAAATATGCATCTTTACCCAAGCTTTCCTGGACTCTGACTCTTAATTTTTAATTTTCCTGTTTTGTGCATGGCTGCTTTATTGTGAAATGCAGTTGCATTTTGTTTTTATTAAGTTTTCAGGAGGCTTTATTAAAATGTTGTTGTATTTTTATTACTTTTATGTAAACTGCTAAGAGATTATATTAAGTAGTGCAATATTTGAAATAAATCCCTGTGACTGTGGAAGTGAGGAATGAAACACCAACTCAGGTCTGCATTTTTGGTGCAGCTCCCTGGATAGCTAAAGCTACATGCCCTACTCCTGGTTCTCTTGCACTCCGCTTAATAAATGAGTTGGCAGCAGGTAGTTCAATATGTGCTAAATTTTTAAGTCTATTACTCAATCAGCACAGATCACAGAGCGACATTTCGTACTTCTGCTTACTAAACAATAGCTAAAGGAGGATCTGCCAAAAAACCTCATCGGAACACTAGCCAGTTTCCTTCTGGAGGTTCAGTGATGGCTGCTCTTGAAGGAGAGCAGCAAGATTTCCAAGCCTCATTAATCTATTTTAACTGCTGCAGCCAAGAGGAAGGAGAAAAACGGTGGAGGAAATTTCAACTGGAAAATATTTTGACGTACTTGACCCAGATGACAAACCAAACTTAAGCACATGTCAAGGGCAGAGAGCCACAGAAAGGCATCCGAAGAGGGATACAGGACATTAGAAAATGCCAAGATGAAGTCAGAACTCTGACAACATTGTATATTTTTGTAATTATTGCTAATCGGAAAAAAGGAGAAGCTAACACTGAAAGGATCTTATTTAAAACAGAAAATAAGACACCAAAAAAAACCCCACCTCCCACTGCAATTGGACACATTTACTAAATACAAATAATACGTTGCAGTCACTGACTCTCTGCTGCCTGCATAAATGTTGTTCTTGCTCTTTTGAGGCACTACAAGTTTTGCCAGCTAGTTTCTAAAGTATTCTTAAAATCCAGAGAGTGCTAGATCATTTGGCACTCCTGTACATTTAGAACATCAGAAAGGCCTAATTATTTAACACTTCTCTTTTATGGATTGTTAGCCCGAGGTCAAGCAACACATTACACACAGTTTTCATATCTTGTTAACTTGTTTTTAAACAAAAGCAGTTTGGCAGTGGGTGTTCTTGTATGGAGAAATAGCAAAGGAGTGCTTTAACCTCCTTCCTGTGTACTGTTTTTCCACTCCAACTCCCTGCCTCCCAACCAACTGCTAAGGTTTCCAATTATGTTTACACCCCATATGCACCTGGAATCCTATCACAGGAGGGAAAACGGGGGGAATTCCAGCAGAAAAATAGCAGAGACAGGAAAGGGTTAAGGATCCTCCCCACTTCTCTGCACAAAAACACTTGCTTTTGTTTATAAAAACTGGCAATTAAGGGGTTGTTACTCAGATTTGCACGTAGCCTAGCATAACCTATGAGTGGAAATTATTAATCCCATCTAAGAACACAAGAGCTCTGCTGGTTCAGACTGAAGCCGTATCTAGTCCAGCAGCTTGTCCTCATAGCGGACAACCAGAAGTCTACATGAAGTCACAAGCACAACAGAACTCTGCACCACTCCTGTTCCCCAGCAACTGGGGGGCAGCCATTGACAGCCTCAACCTCCATGAAGTGATATACTCCCCCTTTAAAGCCAGCCACCCATGTGGGCTGCCATCCCTACACCTTGTTTGTAGCCAATTCTACAGTCTAACTATGCACTGTGTAAAATAGTTAGAGGGACAAAGTCAAGCTTCTGCAATTATAGGCAACACACCATCTCATTTAATTAAGTACATAAATCAGTTTTTAGCTTACTGCTAATTTTAATTATTACTTGAATGCTGTTTTAAACAGCTTTTACTGATAGCTTTACTGCTTCTGTGAGATGCCTTGAGTTTTTTTCTTCACAATCAAATGGTATATAAATTTTGTGAAATGAAATAAATTAATAAACAATCGAAGGCTGTTTACACACTGAGCTGTTGTATTCAACTATGTTCTCATGAGAGAAGACCCACAAAACTTAACGGACCTAAATTAGTCATCCCATTCATTTCAATGGGTCTACTCTGAACAGAAGGAACACTGGATACAAGTATTGCTTCAAAGTGCATCAGTTAAACAGGAAGGTGCAAGTGATTTGCTTTTCTTTGTCCAAAGTAGGACAAAGGAGGAATGCCATGTGTTTCTAATGAAGAAACAGCTCCCCCATCTCACTTCAGACACAGGCCAACACAAAATTACCAAGAAGCGCAGGTGTATCAGCATTTCTTGTTCCACACACATCCTATAATGTCCTGCCTTAAGACTAGAATTGCCATTTACCTTCACTGCCAAGAAATTCAGCCCACTTTCATGGGCCAATGCCTTTGCAATCATGGTTTTTGAGCATCCTGGAGGTCCATAAAGTAGTACTCCCTTTGGTGGCTGAATCCCCATTCGAATGAAAGACTCGGGATGCTTCAGTGGCCATTCCACCGCTTGTTTCAATTTCAGTTTGACATCTTCTAGCCCTCCTATGTCTGACCAGGATACCTGTAAAACAAACAACCCCATCATGAATCAGTAGACTTTTTTGTAGAGTACATGAATAGAAGTATTCTACTCACACACAAAAAACAGTAGATGTTAGATACCTGAAGAAGATACCTGAAGAAGATACCTGAAGAAGTGTGCATGCACACGAAAGCTTATACCCAGAACAAACTTAGTTGGTCTCTAAGGTGCAACTTGACAATTATTTTTTTTTAAAATAGCTGTACTCATTAGTCATCTCAGTAACTAACAGCCGACCCCTTGGCCTTCCCCACCCTCTCCTCCATACCTTCTTCTAAGTCAAACCAGAAGAGGAGAGCAGAAGAATCAGGTGTTTACTATACTGAGGCTTGTGAATTAGCAAGGCCTAGTGTCAGCACATCCAGGCAGCCGCTGCAGGCCCAGCAAGGTCTACCGCTAGTGCCTGCCTTTAGAAACAAAACAAAACAAAACAAACAAACAAATGTCCCGAGGCTCCAATCAGCACCAGAAATGTGAATCTGGGAGTCACCGCCATTTTTAGTTCCCCACAATATTCCTGATGTAGTGTGACTCCAGAACACTGAGGGAAAGAGAATTGGTGGCTTCCAGAGCCCACGGTTCAGGCACTTACCAGAGCAGTGCTGCCATCGCTATGTCAGCCTGTCATGGAAAACGAGTATCAGCGCCTGTGAGAAGCCCCATCAAACCTGGAGCCAACCCTAAAATTAGCAACCACCCAGGGCAGAAGAATCCTGAGGTAAAATGGCTTTGCAGCAGCAGCAATGAATCTCTGCCCCTCATCAGTAGATCTCAGGGAAGTTGACAACGCAAAATTGCAATATTAAAAACCACAAAATACATAATAAACTCAAGAACAACAACAAACCAATAACAAACCCCTCCCACAACACATTTAAAAGTGCATCGGATGTCTCCCTTGAGCTACTATTGTCATCAGGCAGTGACTGCTATCAAGTATATGGCTTGAATAATTATTTCAGAATATTGTACTGGGCAAAACTTACCTTTGGCACATCAACTGCCACTTCCCTCATGGCACTGGGCCTGACGTCGTTCATTGCCTGCAGGAAGTCGCTGCGAGTAATTATCACCGATCCAGACACATCCTCATCCAAGAGGTTTGCTTTCTCCCCAAGTACTCTCCGTAAAGCGTACAAGCCTGTACAAGGCACAGATACGAAAACACGGCATCAGATTATCGCTCCCCACAAATACATGGCGTGCCACGTATGACATGAAATAGATACACCCAGGGATAAGGAGAATTCATTTGAAGTAATCAAGCAGGGAAAGAATATGACAAATTTACTATATCTCAATCATGTAAGATTTCATTCATATAAAATAATCGTTCCTCTGTGGGACGAAAACATTAAGGAGGGAACAGATGAATACTGGCAGAATTTCTTAAAGACCATGTGAGCTAGGCCCTGTAACACACACACACAGCCTCACATCAGCCTTTGCTCACAAGCTTACATAGTAAAAGGAGAGCGAGAATATATGAGGGCCAACCTGGGCTCTAATATAATTTTGTCTGTCCCATATGAAAAAAGATCAAACTCATTTGCTTTTCCTCAGTGGCAGCTGGTAATATTTTGACTTGGTAGGGCGGCAAATTTAAACCTTGCTGTTTTCATCGTAATAGGATTTGCATAGCATCTATTTAGAAAATTGTGCCTTTGCATAGCTTCAAAGTGCCACTGTCACCTCTTTTAAAAAACCAACAAAAACAAACTTCAATTATTTATTGCACAGCTATGGGCAACGGAAGAATTTCCATGTAAGATGGCCCAAGTATGATTCTCAGAAAAAGATTAGCTCCATACCTCTTATGGAGCCATATGACATGATGTTAAGTGTTTGAATTCATGTGTTGATTACACCTACACAAGCACTGGGGGGGGGGGAGCTAAACAAACACAAACCCATAAAATATGGGAAAACTTACATCTAGTTGCATGTGATTTTCCTGCCCTCAAAAATCAATATAACTTTTTTCATTATCCGAAACATTTACTGCTCTAAATTAAAAGAACAAAGTTCACCAAGTAATAGACAAAAAAATGATTGCTTCATTTGAAGTAGGGCATATCAGAACATATTTGCAATGCATGGTTTGGTCCTGAAAATGTGAAATAATAACCTCTGCTCACATGCAGAGTATATCAAACTAGCAAGTAATCATAATCAAGTCTCTTATGTCTGGAAGGGGCTGGAGGGAAAGACGAGAAGCCAAAAAGACATCATTAGATGTGCTCTCAATATGGAACGTTCAACAATATGCCATATGAATTGTTAACTGCAAAATACACCAATGCCCTTTATCATCTAGTGCTGTCATGCATTTTCTTCGTATAAAGCAAAATATTATTTTCAAATTAAATATACTGTAATGTGGTATAGAAAGAATGATTGCTGTTCCTAGGTTCAAGCACACCAACGCTTCCAAGTTAAAAGAATAAACCAGTTATTTCACTGAGAAAGTTATCCAAGATTTTTGTTAAGAAATAATGTCCCACTTTGTAAAAGAATTTAAAAGTTAATCCGTTTGTTTAAAGAAGCAAAATATTTATTTGTGGTTTGAGTCACTGATCAAAAGTAATGACCTCTTTCGGTCTTCATCAAGTATACCCTCTTTATTTCCAACCCAAAAACCTTTCAATAAAATATGGTACGCAGAAAAGTAGCATTTAACAACCTGTCCCACTTCCCATTACATGACGTATCTTTAAAAAGGAGTTCTTGTTTTTTATCTGTAGCTACTCAGTTAAAAATATCCAGGAAAAACACAGTTCCTATTAAGCACCGTCACTGCAAGGGTCAAGCAAGAACACTGCCTTCCCCTGTTGTCATAGTTTTACAAATCAGCAATAAAGAATTGCAATCTTAAAACTGAAAAAAAGATAAGCAATGTCAGAACTGTCTAAAATAAAGCTTGAATCCATTAAGCCTTCTAATGATTAAGATATGGGTGTGTGCACGCCATGCTACAGGTCAGCCTTTAATTGAAAGAATATTTTACAATAAAGGAATAATGAAAGACAGATTGGAAGCAAGACCTCGGCTCTTCCTGTTTCCTCTTGTTAGCATCATTTGTTCCTGCCCTCCCCGCTGATCCTTGACCTTAAAAATTGGTTGCATTATGGCCAGGAAAGGATAAAGTCAGTACCTTGCCAGGAAGATAAATATATAACCCTTTCTTTAAAGGCACGTTAAAAAAGAAAAAAGACGTCCAGATTAGGCTTCTAATTTGTAAGATTGCACAAGCCCTGAGTAATGAAGTCAAAATGCACATTTTGTTTAAACTGCAGCCCAGAAAATAGTGAACATCTGGCCAACACAAACGAGGTTTTTCAGATAGGGTTTGTTGGAGCACGTTTTGGATCAGATGCATCCTTTACCTTCTATTGTAAGTTGGCTTTGAGCACATACTTATGTATCAGATGGCACCTATTTCCAGTGGCTTAGTGAACAATCATGTTCTCTTACCACCAACTAATTATTTGACCTCCCTTGCAACTCTTATTCAAAACAAGTAATCATTCTGAAACAAGAGGCTACCTAAACAAAACAAAAATCTACAGTATTTGCTTTAAGGGTTTTTTTTTATGTGGTTCATGTGGCCTTTGTGAAAGCAAATCTCTGCCAGTTGCTGCATTTACCCACATTCTTCCACTTGTGCGACCTGCAACAAAATGTTGCAGTGTGAAATATTCTTGTCCTCCATGACACTCCATTCCACAGTCAACATTCCATAGCTACCAAACACACTCAGTTCTCGCTGGTTGTTTTGGGGGGCATATCTCTGCCCACTTTCTCTCATATATATCCTATTTCTGCAAACTATCAAGTTATTGATACCTCCCTCTTGTGCATGGGTGGAGCCATTTTGGTTACATAAGAAACACTCCCAGCCTAAACATCAGAAATAGACAAATGACCTAAAATGATTGCTACCTAACAACAGTGGAAGGCTTTAAGGATGTACCATAAGAGAACCTTGTGCCATTACTGCTCCTAAGACAGTGCCCAAATTACAACAGGGCCAGAGGCCTGCTAAAATATGACACACACACACACACACACACACACACACACACACACACGGTCAGTACTGGCATCCCTACTAGCTCTTGAGAATACACTTATCTGGACAAACATTCCCCTGATCTCCTGTTTTAATTAACTGTTATGTTGTTTTGATGAGATTGTTTATTGTAGATTGTTTAGTTGTGGGTGGATGCTTATTTTTTATGTTTTGATGGAATTGTTTATTGTGTATTTTAATTATGTGTGACTATATTCTTTATCATCTGTTTTTTGCTTGTAAACCACTTACAGGACACTTTGACAAGTAGGGAGCATATTAAGTAATTAATTAATTGCCGCATTGGCCTGAATATAAGCCACACCCGAATGTAAGTCACTCCCTTAAAATTCTGCAGGCACTCACACCCGTTCCGTTTTACCGTATGTCAGTTTCAGCAGCGATATCGCAAAAGCCAATTTTTGTAAGGTCGCAAGTTTAAGCCGCACTTTTTTTTTTTTTTTTTTTTTTAAAAAAAAATAAGGATTTTATTAAACAAATTACAATTACAAATTACATACTTACATGTACATATACATACACACATACAAATACATACAATCACATAATACAAATACACAAAAAACAAACCACATAAATAGATATAAATTCATGTAATACTAATCCGAATAATTTTATTAAATGAATTCTTTAAAAATACTCTCTTATTCTAGCCTCCTGATTACCTCAGTGAGGCTAAAATTATTTATAGTTCCTTCCTAAGGCTTCCCATTTTATCTCTTCATTAAATTTAATATTAAATATACTTTCAATATTTGGGACTCAGCCCGAATGTTGTTCTTTTGATGTTATCTTTAACTTCTGTTTCCTTTTCTTTATTCTTTTTTTTCCATTTTGTAGTGCGGCAGAGGCTATTCCATAATAGCTACTGTATTGGTGTTACATCTTTTCTTTAGATATTGTATAAAGTCGTTCCACTCTTTTATAAATTTTTCTTTTGGATTGTCTTTGATTTTTTCTGTGAGATGTGCCAGTTCTACATATTCTAGCGTTTTATTAATCCAATCTTTTATATTTGGCACTGTCGCACTTTTCCATTTTGTGCCTATTAAAGTTTTAGCCGCAGTTGTGGCATATAAAAAAAAACTTCGTACTCTCATTGGAATATCAGGCGTTGTTATGCCTATAAGGTAGGCTTCCGGAGTTCTTTTAAATTTGATGTTACATATTAATTCTATTTCTAGGTGGATCTCTCTCCAGAATGACTCTATCTGTTTGCATTCCCACCATAGATGATACCAGTTCCCAACTTCGTCACATCGCCAGCATTTTTTACTTGCATTCCAGTACATTTTAGAAAGTTTGTAAGGGGTGATATGCCACCTATAAAACATTTTAATCATGTTTTCCCTGATTGAGTTGCATGCAGTGAAACTCCAGTTCACCTTCCATAGATTTTCCCATCTAGCTAACATGATGTTTTGACCTACGTCTTGTGCCCAGCGTGTCATTGAGGTTTTTATTTGTTCCTCCATGACCATCCAGTCTAACAGTATCCTGTATGCTTTTGATAGCGTTTTTGTTTTAGAATTTAACACTTCCAAATAAAATTTGGAAGGTTCTTTTTCAAATCCTATTTTGCTATCGACTTTATATCTCTCAAAGAGTTGATAGTAAGTAAACCAGTCCTTTACTGTGTTCTTTAAATTTTCGTATGATTTTAGTTCTAATTTTTTGTCTCTTCTTTCCAGCAAATCAAGGTACGTTGGCCATTTGGTCGTTCGAGCGTGACCTCTTCTCTCTTGGGCCTCTAATGGGGAGTTCCACCATGGCATATGTTGTTCCAGTAGATGTTTATATTTTAACCAAACTTTCATTATGGAGCCTCTTATGATATGGTTTGAGAAGTCTTTATGGATCTTATGCTTATCATAGTTTAGATATGCGTGCCATCCAAATCTCAGGTTGAATCCTTCTAAATCTAACATTTCCAGATCTTCTAGTCGGCACCATTCAGCTATCCAAGTAAGGCAGGCGGCATCATAGTACAAGATTATATCTGGCAAGGCCAGTCCTCCTCTTGTTTTGATGTCAATCATATTTAAATGTTTAATTCTCGGTCTCTGACCTTGCCAGATATACCTCGCAATGTCCCTCTGCCATTCTTTCAGCTTGTCTTCCCCCCCCAGTATAGGGATTGTCTGGAATAAGAACAGGAGTTTAGGAAGCACCAACATTTTCACGGTTGCTACCCTCCCTAGTAAGGACAGTTTTAGCTTACTCCATTTTTCCATGTTGTACTTTATGTTGTTCCAAATCGGGATGTAGTTATTCTGGAACAGATCTATATTTTTTGGGGTGATCCACACTCCAAGATATTTTGCTTTCTGGCATACCTTTATGCCTGTGGTCTTTTCCAACCGTTCCATGTCCTTCTCTGGCATATTTTTCACAAGCATTTTTGTTTTTGTCTTGTTAAGCTTGAATCCTGCCAGACTTCCGTATTCCTCTATAATTTCTAAGGCCCTCGCTATGCTTTCCTGTGGTGTTTCAGTTGTTAAAATCAGATCATCCGCGAAGGCTTTTATCTTGTATGTTCTTCCCAGACTTTTGATACCAGTGATTCCTGAATCCTCTCTAAGCTGGTTATTCAAAATTTCCATCACTAGTATGAATATTAAGGGGGAGAGGGGACACCCCTGTCGGGTCCCTTTACTTATTGGAAAGCTTCCTGTTATAGAACCGTTTATTATGAGGTTGGCTCTTTGTTCCTCATAGATGGCGCATATACCTTTGTAGAATGTGACTCCCATCTCCATCTGCTTTATTAGTTCCTTCATGAAGGCCCACGAGATTTTGTCGAATGCCTTTTCTGCATCCAGTAGCATTATTGCCGCTGGTTTGTTTATTTTAAAGTCCAGATATTCCAGTATGTTGATAATTTGTCTTACATTGCTGTTTAGGTGACGTTTGGGTAGGAACCCTGTCTGATCTTTATGAATTACTTCCTGGAGCACTTCTTTGAGCCTTTGGGCCATAATATCTGCATAGATTTTATAATCTGTGTTTAGAAGTGCGATGGGTCTGTAGTTTGTCATCAGGGTAGAGTCTGATTCTGGTTTGGGTATTAGCGTAATAAAGCTATCCTTCCATGTGTTCGGTATTTCTCCCGTGGCCAAGATCTCGTTTATTGTATCACGTAGAGGTGAAGCTAATATCTCTTCTAGTTTTTTATAATATAGGGCTGTGAGGCCATCAGGGCCTGGGGATTTTCCTATTTGTAGTTTTTTGATGGAGTTGTGGATTTCTGTTTCTGATATAGGTAAGTTGAGGTTCCCCAATTTCTCCTTTGGCAGCTCTTTTAACTTGTTCTTTTTTATGTACAATGTGATCTTCTCTATATCCTCTTTTTCTTTTCTGTATAGACCCGTAAAGTAATCTATAAACGATTTGTTTATTTTCGCCTGATCTGTGATCCAGTTCTCACCTATTTTAATTTTATTTATGATACCTTGGTTTTTCTTTTCCTTCAGTTGCCAGGCAAGCAGTCTGCCTGGTCTATTTCCGTGTTCGAAATATTTTTGTTTTGTAGCCTTAATTTTCCATTCTATCTCTTCATTTAATATAATTTCGTATTGCATCTTAAGAAAGTTTATCTTATCTTTGATGGTCTCGTTATCTGGATCTTTAAATAGTTCTCTTTCCTGGTTTTTTATCTCTTCCCAGAGTTCTATTTTCTTTTTTCCCTTTATTTTATTTTGGTAGGAGTTCTGTTGTATAAAAAAGCCTCTTAAAACGGCTTTGCTCGCCTCCCATACTGTTTTGATGTTGACCTCATTATCAGTATTGATCTGAAAGTATTCTTTTAAAGTTCTCTTTGCAGACGACAGAATCTTATCATCTTTCAGAAGGCTTTCATTCAATTTCCATCTCCTACCTCCTATCTGTTTACCTCTTATAATCAGTTGGATTTGATTATGATCTGATATGATATTAGGATGGATTTCTGCTGTATGGATCTCCCCCAATAACTCTTTTGTTGTCCAGATTGCGTCTATTCTACCCGCAGATTTTTTAGCGTGGGAATAGTGCGTAAACTCTTTTTCAGATGGATGTTTGAATCTCCAGGCGTCAAATAAACCAATGATGTCTACCATTTGAAAGAAGGAATTGGGTAATCTACTTTGTTTTGCGTCCGCTTTTTTTTTAGATCTATCTATTTCAGGTTCCACCACCCCATTAAGGTCGCCCATCATGATGAGTTTCTCCCCTATATATTCCTGTAGTATCTCCTGTAGCCCCTGATAGAATTCTTTTTTCTTTTCATTAGGGGCATAGATTCCAGTTAGGATCATTTTCTCTCCTTTAACTTGGACTTCTACCATCAATATTCTCCCCTGGTCATCTCTGTACAAAAGCTTCGGTTCCAGTTTTGAATGTACATACATTACTATGCCTCTTTTCTTTTTGTTATATGAAACAATAAATTCTTGACCCAGTTTTCTGTTCATTAACAATCTTTGATGTTTTGGGATGATGTGTGTTTCTTGTAGGCATGTGATGTCGTTTTTTTGTTTTTCCAACACATGAAATATTTTATTCCTTTTCTTTTTCTCGTTTAACCCATTTATATTCCACGATGCTATTTTCAATTCCATCATTTATTTTCATTAATTAATATAGTTTATTCAATAAAAAGTATCTATTAGTTGGATTCTTCTTCATCAACTAATTCTCCTACTTCTATTTCCTGTTGTTTTTTGTCACCGAAGTCCCCCTTATAGGTTCTCCTGAATCTTTCCATTTCTTCTCCTGATAAACATTTTTTCCTCATCCCCTTATAAGAGAAGGATATCCCCTCTGGGAACTCCCATTTATGTTTTATATTTTTTTTCTGTAGAGTTTCTACCAGAGGTTTAAGCCGCACTTTTAACTTTTCACGGTCGGAATTGGGGGGGGAGCGAGGTTTATATTCAGGCCAATATGGTAATCAACAACAACAACCGTTTCTAACCGCCCCCCCCCCCCTTTTAAAGAATGATCCCACAATTTGACTAAAATTGTGGGGAGTAAGATGTGGTGCTTCAGAATTTCATATCAGAACCCCTTATAAATCATACATTCTAAACGCATGAAGAATCTTGCTGGATCAGATCAAAGGCCCATCTAGCCCAGCATTCTGTTCTTATGGCGGCTGACCAGGAACTATAGAAAGCCCACAACCAAGACCTGAACACAACAGCAATATTAGTTCAAATATCTGGATCCAACAACAGCATTTTAAACCACACAAACAAGGGAAGGGGTTGTCAAATTTCTTTTCCCTAAACAATATGGAATTATTAATCTATTATTATATTAAATTTGCATATCTGAATATCTCAGGGCAGTTCACAGCAAAAACAAAAACAAAACAAACTGAGAATACAAAATGCATAATAAAACCAAAACAAAAGCAAAACAATACCCCCCTCCCCAAAACACATTTATAATGTTAATCAGCCCAACACCTGGTTGAAAGAGAAACATTTTCACCTGTCACCTAAAGATATGTGTCAAAGCAGCCTGGCAAGGCTCCCTGGGAAGTGCATTTCCACAAATGGGGAGTCACTGCAGAAAAGGTCCATTCTCATGGTGCCATCCTCCAGACCTCTCGTGGAGGAGGAACACAAAATTAGAGTTGTTCCTAGAGAATTCTGTGTATAAAAATGAATTTGGAAATGTTGGCTATATTGACTTGTTATAAAAATGTAAGAATTACAAACCCATTGAATGAAAGAATGCCGTGTGTCACCTCCTGGGTTCCAGATTCATTTCCTACTTTCTCAATGAAGGCACTTCAGGTAATGGGGATTAGAGCTATAAGCAAATACTACCCTATTGTGGTGTAGTGGTTAAGAGCGGTAGACTCGTAATCTGGTGAACGGGGCTCGCGTCTCCGCTCCTCCACATGCAGCTGCTGGGTGACCTTGGGCTAGTCACACTTCTTTGAAGTCTCTCAGCCCCACTCACCTCACAGAGTGTTTGTTGTGGGGGAGAAAGGGAAAGGAGAATGTTAGCCGCTTTGAGACTCCTTCGGGTAGCGAAGAGCAGGATATCAAATCCAAACTCTTCTTCTTCTTCTATAGTGGGGCAGAGCATAGGAAGATGAATGTTAGGCAGTGTGGATCATTTTATGTATGATCTCTTTAAAGACATGAAACATTAAGTATTCCTTGTCTATATGCCAAGTTTATTAAGTAAAAGCCTGTTGAGAATGTGTGCATTACTCAGACATTTTAAACACGGGGAAGGGATGTGTGTAATGTTACGAATTAGCTGTGAAAGCAATACAAGATTTATCCTGTTCATACAAGTATAACCCTCAGGTCGTTTGCAACCTATACACTGCAAGTTCACTTGGCTAAACTGCTACATGGAGGCACATGTAATTTACAGTCCTTCATGAACAACCTAGAATTTGCTGAAACATGCCTGTTGGCCTAAACAGATGTTATGGCAAGGCATAGAAGGGGAAAGCAGATTAATTTCAATTCCAATAGTTTTATTACACGGGAATTCTTTTCCACAACGATGACTGTACACACTTGCTTTATTTGCCAAGGCAGAGTGTCAGGAGAATTATTATTCTCAAGTCTAAAACTATTCACAGCTGGAAATAATTGTAGTGAGAAGAACCAATTCATTAACAAAACACTAGTTCTAAAAGTTACCTAAATAAAAATTAAATTTAGACTTAATATATAAAAGTGCAATTTTCTCATTCAGTGGGTTTGTAATTATGATAGAAAGTATTCTTATAAAAGGCCAGCCACTTAACTTTCCCCCACAGGACGATTTTGACAAACCTGTCAATCACCCGACATCATAACAATATCAGGTGACTGATAACTGTCAAAAGTCCCCTTCTGCAGCACTTCTGAAATGCCAGACAACCAGCTGGCCATCTGGAGTTTCAGAAAAACTGTATAACGCACTTCTCACAGAAAGCTAACTGACGAGGGCAGATATGAAGAGGAAAAAGAAGTTATCAGCCAAGATTCAAACAAACATGACGCAAAATATATAATTAGATGTGTGTGAGTCTAATTAAATACAACATTTGAAAACATATGTGGAACAAATGAATGAAATGGAGAGTCGAGAGTTCCACTGTGGAGCTTATATTGACTAGCAAGTATATTTAGCATTGCAGCCCAAGTTTGACTTCTCTTAGTTCCATCACAGTGTTCATTTAAGAAAGGGAAACAAAGGGGTGGGGTGGGGGGATTGTTTCTGGATGCAAGTAGAAGATCAGCATGTTCCATCTTGTTTTACACATGTTCCCTCAAGCATCAACATCCAGATGTAACTACTTCTACATAAAAGCAATTACTCCAAACCGATGTTCTTAAAAATAACCCACAAGCATATGTTACAGCTTTGGTCAACAAAAGCCATTATGCCTTGCATGTGGACACACAGGCAGTGATGTATCATGATGTTACCTCCTAGGAGAGAGAGAAAAGTCGATTGTTCACTTCATTTTCAAGATTTAACAGGTCTTTGCCAGATTGTGAACAGACCACCAATACTTTGTAGAAGTCATTTCTATGCTTGTGGTTTTAAGTTTACTTGCAAGTTATGCAAGCACTCATGTTCCTTGCAGCCAGGATGAAGATTTATAAAACATCATGAAGGACCAAAAAAATATCTTTTAAGCCCATCCCAAGTAATTGCCTAGAAACAACTTGGCAGCTTCCAGCAATACTTACTTTCAGGGGTCTAAAACTTGTTTTGTGCTTGTTTACTTAGAAGTTAAGACCTACAAAGCTCAATGGGACTGGCTACCCAGTGAGGCTGCCTAGGATTTTAAACTTGGGTGGATCTGCACTCACGGTTTTTAACATTAAGGGAGGGTTAAGGAATGGTTTTGATAACATATATGGGCACATGACATCCTAGTTTTAACGTTCATAATACATCATTAAAATGTGACACCAGAGGGCGCTGCAGAGCAACCAGCAGCAGGGAGAGAGCATTTTGACGGGGATAAAATAGAATAAAAAACGCTTTAATTTACAAGCATGCCCTGTGACGTTTTAGAATGATATATCTACTATCGGTCAATTAATGTTAAACAGGTCAGTGTAGATACAGCCCTTGATTTCCATTTTCTTTAGTTAGTTATTATTATTATTAATAATAAATTAACATATATTGTTTAGCAGCAGATAACACAACTTGTCCCACTGCCACTTGATTTTGTCCAGCTCTCAAGCCCAAACTGATTTTTTAACTCTGGGGAGGTTAAAGGGCAGTTCAGCAGTTCTGTGTGGGGAACAAACACCCACAAAGATGCACACATGGAACATGTGCAGACATGGACTGGCATACACTGGGAAGTGCCTGGAGAGGGCAGCCAAAGGGAAAAACCAACCCGAACTTTGCAGATGTACCACAGAACGAAAACAATTCCAAGCATGTCATTGTGATGGGAGCATCTTCCATACCCAGCTGCAACCTCACTATTTAAATCATGTGCAATTCCTTTCAGTATTTGAGTCTGTAACTTTTTAACAAGTCTGCACAGTGTAGCCAACAATATCTTTTAAGATAAGCGCTAACATTTTTCAAGTCAGCATTTCCATTCACTGTAAACAAGAGGACCCTTCTCAGTTCCTGAAAAATAAATTTACATTCATAATCAATCCTGCCTGGAACTTCCAGGCAGCCTTAGAAGGATAAATTTATAAGGAATTGCTATATTTGGAAGCCTATGTTGCTAGGCACTTTATAACATTCAACACTGTTTATTCCACTTACATCCCCACTGCCCAGCTAACATGCCATTTGTTATGCTGTTTTTGAAATGCAGCGGAGGTCTCCCTTTGTATCATTATAAACATTTAGAGAAATAAAACTCTCATCAGCTTCTACCAGAATGGCCAGTGGTCAGGGATGAAGGGTGTTGTAGCCCGAGAACATCTAGAGGGCACTGTTTTGGGCACCGCTTCCTAAGTAGAGCATAAACATATTACTATGTAGTAGTGGCAACCATTTAGACAGTAAAAATCAGAGCACTCTGTGCTGCATTCTGAAAATATTCCAACCCAGTAACTTTTCACAACATGTCAAAACAGGAAACGGTGGAAAGCTAGGAAACAACTAATTCCAAGAATATTTTCCCATAATGCATAGTACTGCAAGTTAATACTGCCCCCCCCAAATTAAAAAGTGTTGTGGAATACACATCATTTAAAAAGAAGAAGAGAAGAAGAAGACGACCCAAGCTTAAGAAAGGAAACAGCATTCTTTTTAGGTAAGGGTACCATCTCCATCTTTTGGAATACTTGCCTTTCAACAAAAGATTGTACTCAAGGCGTTCAGAGCTCAGAGAAATGCTTTGGAGAAGACAATACTCTGTTTATGGTGAGACATGCTTCCTGTAAAGGACCCAGAAAATTGAGTTTCCCAGAAGGCAATGGCATAAGGTAGGAGACGTAGAGGAAAATGAAATGTCTTCATTGACGGTATGTTTCCTTGCAATGCACAAGTTATCATTCAGCAAAAGATTTTATTTGGGTGTGGTTTACTGTAGTCTTGCCTTTTACAGGGATTCAAGAACAAAAAAAAACTACAGAATCAGAAAAAATGCAATAAAGTGAAAGTGAGCCATTCCTGTCCCGAAAGGCCAAGTAAGGGAGCATCAACAAAAATTATACCTGGATACAAAACCAATGCAGTGGTTGTCAGTCTTATGGATACAAATGGTGAGAAGGGTTTTGTATAGAGCAGGCATGTCCAACAGGTAGATCGTGATCTACTTGTAGATCACTGGACGTCTGTGGTAGATCACTGGCTCCCCCCAAAGAAGCTCAGCAGCTTTGGCTCCCCTAAAAAAAGCTCTACATCTTTGCCCTTAAGCCCCCCAAACAGGACTTTCCCTCCTGAAAAAAAACTCAACTTTGACCCGAACCCCTCAAAACATGGGTGGCTTTCCTTCCTAAAGAAGCTCAACCACCTCAACCTAAACCCCGCAAAAGGGGGTAGATCACTGCCAGTTTTTAATTCTGTGAGTAGATCGCAGTGTCTTGGAAGTTGGCCACCCCTGGTATAGAGGGAAGCTCATTTTATTATTTTAGACATTATAGTGAGATATATAATCGCCTAGTTATGCAGACAATGATGCTTTGCTCCATAAATTATATTTTATAAAGCAAATCTGGACAACTCTATCCAGTGACTAAACTGGTTTTTGAAGGAAGCATACTTTACCCTTGTGAGATTTCAAAAGAAAGAGCACCTTCATGAAGAAAGCATTCTACAATAAGCTCTATTAAGAAACTTTACCATCTGTAATTTTTTAAAAAATGGCAGGAGTCTTCATATTTTATAACAGAGCACACTAATAGCCTAGGTTTACAAAACAGTGAAGCAAGCTATACATACAATTATTGCAGGTTCTTTATGATTTTAGACTCTTAAATCTAAAGATTCTGTTCACTGTCGCATAGAGTTGTAAGCAATTTCTTTCAGCTAGCTAGCGGATGTGTTTAGATTGGTTGAAACCATTCTCCCACCACTAGATGTCACCCCAGTATAACAATTGATGAAGAAAGCTCACAACAGAAGGGCTCGCTTTTTTAATATCAAAGCTTTGCAAATATGCCACTGAAATTATTGAAGTTATTGCCATTTGTAATAAAATACTGTTCACTTTACACAAAATAAGCAGTGAAATCTTATGCACATTCAATCTTAAGTCAGTTCCACTGCACTCAATGCAAATTACTCCTAATTTTCTCATTCAGTTATCTATAAGCTTAAATACTCTTCAAATCAGAATAGTACTATATTGTCCAAAATAAATATAGCCACACCTTTTTATTTGTAACACAGGGTTTACCCTAGCAGTCTGCTGGACAGGAAACACCATGTTCAGAAAAGTCACGTGAATTAAATGTCCCCTAAACAGAATTCAAACGTTAAGAAGGTTGTCAATCATTTTTTTAAATAGATGATCTGCTGTTTAAACAATCAGTTAAATTTAAATACACTTGCATGTCAAAAAAACCAGACAAGTGCCTTTTTGCAATATTAAGGAAGTATGAGCAAATGCACAATTGAACAAAGTTTGCATTCCTTAAAAGGAAAGGTCATATGTAGTGTATTTTTCACTGACTATTACAGTAAAAACAACCAAAATGACCTCAGCAAACTGAATAATGAACCACCATGCCTTCTTTTCAGCCTTGCTTGTTAAAAACTGTCTTCACTGATAAGAACTACACACTCATATAGTTAATTATTTGATATAAAAGTGTTTATAGTTCACCTGCTTCTTTGCACACTGCAGCTAGGTCTGCTCCTACATAGCCATGGGTGCTGTCAGCCAACTGAACCAGCTCTGTTGCCGTCAGTGAATGAGGAACTTTGTTAAGAAGCTTATTGAAAATGTCCAGTCGGTCCTGAGCGTTGGGAACCCCAATTTCAATCTCCTTATCAAAGCGGCCAGGTCTGCGTAGGGCTGAATCCAGAGCATGGGGACGATTAGTTGCTCCAAGTACTAAGAGCTGCCCTTCATTGCCTTCCTGAATGACCAACACAAAACAGGTTCACTGTAATTCAGGAACAATGCAGTATAATCAAAAGCACTGTGCTTTGGGATTGGAGACTTAGGTTTGTATCTCCACTCAACCATGAGACTTGCTGTCTTTAAGCAAAATCTCTCAGGCTAAGGCTGAAATTCTATGCATGCTATCCTGGAACAAAGCACAACTGAATGCAGTGCTTTTCACACTGTTTACAGAATACCATTACTTTATAACAATTACAGATGAGGACACATAGGAAGATTTTTGAGCCCAATCCCAGTGAAGAGAGGCCTTATTTTTGTAATATGGAAATTTACCAACTCATCGCCAAAGGATTCCACAGGAAGGTGTTTGAACACAACCATTTTTTCAGGCCCACCTTAGAGCCAGTAACTCCATCATAGTTTACTTACTGATCCAATGCCATCCATCAGTGTCAACAAGGATGCTACAATTCTCTTCTCAACTTCACTCTGTGCCCCTTCTCTCTTTGGGCAGAGTGCATCGATTTCATCAATAAATATAATGGATGGACGGCTGAAAAGGAAATAATGGAAAGCAACACATCTCTTGAAACAGGCACATTAGGAAGACACAGCCAAATAGATCTCATCAACTTACTCCCTTTAAGCACTGAAATGGTTATTGAAATTCAGCATTGGCTAGTTTAAAACAATTCTGGTCTAAAAATACAGTCTGAGGCGTTGCTTAACACCTGAACAAAGAGGCTTCATGTATTTTTAACTCCTCTAGTACACAGTCTTATGCAACAATAGTGGGGAACGTCAGGCCCAGGGTGTGTGGCAAATGTGGCCCTCTGTGACTCTCTATCTGGCCCCTGGGTTATGGTCCTCCTTCTGGCCACACTTCCTCTCTCCATAGGCAATGCCCCTCATCAGCCTTACTTTGAACCCTCCTTGAGTGTTTCTGCCTGGCTGGAATGTGATCTTGAGCTCTGATAATGCCTCTTCATTGCCTGGAGAGTGGGGTGTGAGAATGTGTAGATATTCACCTAGTGCACAAAGGTAACGTCCACCTGCTTTGTTCTGCTTTCACCTCTGGCCCTGGTCACCAGACAAAATTTTTACAACCCTCTAAGAATTCACAGGCTGTAACAGAGACTCTGGGGCTCAAACCAGGAATCTCGTGTCCTAGGCTTGGAAGCTTACAAACTGAACCATTTAGAATAAAAAAAAACTTCCCCAAAAAAAGCACAAACATACCGTGAGGAGGCTTCAGCAAATATCTGTCGCAACTTGGCTTCACTTTCTCCATAAAACCTGCAACAAAATCAAAAACCATTTAGCAGCTTATTTTTGCCTGTTTACAAAAACTTGGGCATTTTATCCACGCAGTTCTCCCCATGGGCACATATACTTAAATGCTGTATAAACGGTTTCATATAAACAGATCATCAATCATTCCTTCACTTCTCTTGACAGATGTAGAAGTGACCTATTTTCCCAAAAAAAAATACTGCGGCTCTAAAGTGGGTCTTTGTTTTGTTTTAAGCAGGTACAAAATATCAACTGTAGCTGGAGGGCAGGAAAAAGCAAAGCAAGGATAAATAAATTAGGAAGACTTACTTGCTTATTATTTCTGGGCCGTTAATGGTGGAGACGTGAGCCCCAACCTCATTTGCAATTGCTCTGGCTATCAGGGTCTTCCCTGTTCCTGGAGGACCATAGAGCAGCACCCCTCGTGGAGGTGGGATTCCTTTAACGAGTCAGATAGAAGAGGAAGAGATCATAATTCACAGACTGGCAGAGATTTTAAAATTAATAATGATAATGATGCAACTACTCCTGTAGTGACAAATACAAATGAGTCTGAAAAATACCATGAACTGTATATGAAGACACTAGCATCTTGCAACTTTCTGCAATGAGATCTCCCACACTTGCAATATTTCCAAGTACGTATATCAACAGCACATTTCTATGAACAATTTTAAACAACAGCTGTACATTTGTGCCTTTCTAAAACTATGTAATTAAAAAGCAGGTTTGTCTCAACTTTTAAAAAACCCATTAAGATATCAAATCTGCTATCTCACTCTTTCTGGTACAGTGGACCCTCTAGTTACGTACCGCTCTGGATACGTAACGTTCGGGTTACGAACGCGGCAAACCTGCAAGTGTATACTTCTGGATTTGGCCGTGCGTGCATGCGCAGAAGCGCTCGATCGCACCACACGCATGCGCAGGAGTGGCGCCTCTGCCTACAGACTTTTCGGGTTGCAGGCAGACCCCGGAACAAATTTAAGTCGTGTCCGGAGGGTCCACTGTATTGGCAACACAGTACTTCTAAAAGCAAAATTAGAGTGCTAGGGCTGCAGTCAAAAATACAGTTCATAGAATCATAGAATTTGTAGAGTTCGAAGGGACCATGAGGGTCATCTGCCTACTCAGAAGTAAGTTTTATTTACTTCCGGTGCTGGGCACAACTGTAGTACTTACAGCCTACATATCAATGTTAGCTTACAATGCTGTACAATACAGATTTTTTTTTTTAAAGTTACTAAATATAGTTTAAAGATAGTGTTAATTACCGAAGCCCGCTGAAACACAATAAAAACGTAATAGAAAGAGAACCGAAATCCTGATCTTACAAAATAATAAAGATGCTAAAACACATTAATTATTACAACAAAATGCATTGCCATCCACACACACACACACTCCGCATTCTTAAGCCAGAAAACAAACACTCTGCAAAACCCTGCACAGATTATTCCATTACCCTACATGCCTGAAAAGGTATAACGGAACAGCGAGTAAAATCAGTTATAGGCAGCAGCAAAAGATCTATCATCAGGGCAGAAATAATGTTGCTCTTTGCACAGGAAAGATATGCAAATATTTAATAGCAAGTTGTCAACAAGACATCTAATTCACATCTATCCTACCATAACTTCTAAACAGGCCAGGCTGCTTCAGGGGTAGTTCAATCATTTCTCTTATGGTTTTTAGCTGGTTATCGAGTCCACCTATAGAACTGTAAGTAACCTTCGGTTCCAGATTGCATTCTTCTGTTTCTTTAGTTCGAGATTCAACGAAACTTATCCTAGTCCTTGAAGATATGAAGTAAAATGGCTCAGAGCTCAATGATGCTCCTATTTGACTAGTGTGCAGTAACCCTTCATCAGTAATGCAGGCCTCGCCACCTTTTGACTTGGTAGATTCAGGTGCAGAAGAGGAGGCTGCAACATGGTCACCAAATAACTGCGTTGAACCAGAAATCTCTTCCTCACGCACCATGGTATCTATGGAAGCATTAACTGATAAACTGTGATCCACCTGCTTGCATGGTGTGCTGGTAGATGTTCCTTCTTGACTGTCTTCAATGAGCAGTTTGTCAAGTTGCACAGATAAGTCAAAATCACTGGTATAAAATGACAGTTTCTGTTCTAGCTTAGAAACGGGATCGTCCTGCATTTCCCGCAGAACCCCGTCTGTTCCTTTCACCTTCATAACCATCAGGTTGCAAGATCGGCCATAGAAAGTGATTTGCAGGAGGTTTCCTGGTAAAACCACCTTTCCATCTATAAGAAACAAAACAGGAGAACTTAAAAACACCATCATTTCCCCCCCCCAGCAGTTTGTGTTTAAAAGATTCAGTGGGGGGGGGGAATGCTTCATTCCAGCTGTGGGACAGAAATTCAGGAGAGACTCCCACTGGAGGAAAACATTACTTTCCCTAATTCCACCTTCCCACCAGCACTGCCTTCCACTCTGTTCTATCAGATTCCCAGCCTTCCAGAACAGCTTTTCAGGTGCCACATGAGGAAATTGGTAAAAGCTTCCCCCCTGCACCAAGGTTGTATAGTGGAAAGAGTTCCCCCCCCCATAGGTAGTCTAGATCAAACACAATGTCTTACCTTTGGTGCAATATGTGTAATTTATTTCTGTATTTTTATATTAGTTTTGCCTTCTCACAGTATTATGCATGTGGCTATCAGATGGAATGGTGATAATATTGTTTTTTAATGGTATACTCCCTTACTATTTTTCTTATTCTTCTGAATAAATAAAAGCATTTTTTTATAAAAAAAAAATGGGAGATGGAAAAATAAAAGAAGGTAGAGGAATATAAAAATAAAGGAATTTTAAATATAGGGAATGGCGTGGCTGAAGTGCGAAATTTCAAATCCTCTGAATTCTCCTTTTCTTTCTATTACCATTAAACCAGAGTCATATACTGACTACTGTATTTGAAGATTCAATCCTTACCTACAGAATTTTTCACCAGCTGGGTGACAATATGGGAGAAGAAAGGAAATGCAGTATTTACAATTATAAACTTTAGCACAGAATGTATTATTTAGCATAAGAAAGAAAGAAAGAAAGAAAGAAAGAAAGAAAGAAAAGGTGATTAGAAGGGCACAATACACCAAGAAAAAATAGATTAAAACCCATACCTAGATTTCTTAGGAGACTAGCAGTCAACTCGTCCACATTAAGGCAAGCATCTTCGCTCCTGGAAATGTGTGGGAAAATTACAACATGGCACTGTATTACCCACATCAATAATCACTGATGAATAGAAAGTTATTGCTAAAGCAAGTGTAATTCAAGAACAACGACATGTAGCCTAGCATAAGAAACTAACAGTACAATCATACACATGTCTACTCAAAAAGAAACTGACTTTACTGTGACTTGCTCCCAGGTCAGTGAGCAGAGGACTGCAGCCTACTGTAAGTGGTTTTTTTGTTTCCGTTATATTAAAAAAGGTAGTTATATTGATCTCTCTTTTGCAGAACATGGGAAATGCTGGTTCCAATCATATGACACAGGATGGGTTCAACTTCCTGCAATCTGACTGTATGATAGGATTTGGTGCTGTCAGAAATGCAGTACCACCATGAGAGAGATAAAAGGTTGCAGCGGTGACACCAAAATACTGCATTCCAACTCCAGTAACTCCCTTGTGTCGCCCATTAACAAAGTCACTTGCACCCTATCTGTGTCAGGTATATTAAATCAATACGCCCAACTACAAATCTACCTTTGGGAAATACCTCTTGGACCGGTTCACATCCTACATTAAGCCATAGTTTAAAATAGACAATGGACTGGATTCAACTCACATGTCCCACCAGCAGACACTCATGAGAGGACTTCCACTAGTGTCGTGGGGTTCCCCACCTTCCTCCTGCATGCGCCCCCAGGTGGCTCCCGAAAGCCAGAGAAACCACAGGGAGGGGTGGTGTGTGTGTGTGTGTGTGTGTGTGTGTGTATATGTGTCGTCTTGGCCACTGGAAGACAGGAGAAAAATGCATATATTCTCAACACACCTCAGCTTCAAATATACATCCTCTGCCTGCAGGACAGCACCAGTCACAGGTTCGACGATGACTGTTTCGCCAAGTCCCACTTTCAGATTTTTTTGTGTAATTCCACTTAAGCCAATTTTTCCACCAGGAAAGCCTGCAACAGGCCATGCAGTACAAACCTATCAAAAAAAAAAAAAAACAGAACCAGCAATAAACAAATCTTAAACTGCTCCTCTCAATCCTCAGGTTTTTTTTAGGGGGGGAGGCAGTGAGCACAGGGGAGGGACAAACAGTGGCAGAGCATCTTTCTTGCACACAAAATGTCCCAGGTTCAATCTCCAGATAGGACTGGGAATGTCCCATCTGAAACCCTGGAGGGCAGCTGATAATCAAAGTAGACCATCCTTAGCTACATGGACCAGTGGCCTCACTCGTTAAAAGGCAGCTTTTGACATTCAGAAGCAACGTGCGAAAAGACGAGAAGCATTTGGTATATATTCTGGATCGATCTCTCTCTCTCTCTTGGACCAGAAACCGTGAAGACGCTGAAACAGCACTGCGCTGCTTTACTTACTTGTGGGTAGGAGGTGCAAGGGCCGTGTGATTTCATTCTGGATGCAACGGGACATTGCAGTTCACCAGAAAGCCCATAACACTTCCAAGAAATTGCTTCAGAGACTGAGTTCCATCATCTCTTCCCTTCCTTCCTTCCTTCTCCTCCCTGTACCATCACTTTCCACAAGCTCCAGGATATCATAGCCCTGGAGATAATAGCATAGCCTTTGTTGCCTCTAGTACAGGAGAGGACAGGATCTATTTACAAATCTCTGGTGATCTGCAATAGGCTCATATTTGTTTAACAACAAATTCCGTGTCAGTTGGTAGAACTGGCACAACTACACATGCCACATAATGCTTGATCCACATTTGCGAAAACTCGGTCATTTAGTGTGGCAGTACCACAACTTCGGAACTCCCTGCCTATTGAAATTAAGCAGATGCCTTCAATTTACCCTTTTCAGTGCCTTCTAAAAACATTCTTCTTTAGACTAAGCCTATCCAGAAAGTTGAGATCATTTTAATCTGTTGTAGTATTTTAGCTTCTGTAGGCTTGAAAGTAGGGCTGCAAACATTTTTATTTTATTGTCTTATCTTTTTGTAAACTGCTTTGAGGGGTTTTTTTTAAAAAAAATAATAATCTAGCAATGCAGGAAAAGGTAAAGGGACCCCTGACCATTAGGTCCAGTTGTGTCCGACTCTGGGGTTGCGGTACTCATCTTGCGTTACTGGCCGAGGGAGCCGGCGTACAGCTTCCGGGTCTTGTGACCAGCATGACTAAGCTGCTTCTGGCAAACCAGAGCAGTGCACGGAAACACCGTTTACCTTCCCACCGGAGCGGTACCTATTTATCTACTTGCACTTTGACATGCTTTCGAACTGCTAGGTGGGCAGGAGCAGGGACCGAACAACAGGAGCTCACCCTGTCGCGGGGATTCGAACCACCGACCTTCTGATCAACAAGCCCTAGGCTCTGTGGTTTAACCCACAGCGTCACCCGCGTCTCTAGCAATGTATAGATTATATGAAATATGAATAACAGCAATGACTGGACTACTGTAATCTGCTCTTTGTGGAGTTTCCCTTGGGATTGTTCTGGAAGTTGCAGCCGGTGCAGAATGCTGCAGCAAGGTTTGTTTGTTTGTTTAAATTTATACACAGATTGTAAACAACCACCCTCAAAGTGGTTTACAAAAGTTAAAACAGTAAAATCAAGCTGACTTCTAAGATCACTTGGCTCAGCCCTAGCTGATGGAAATGAAGGGCCAAAAGTTGCCCACACCTAGAGAACGTCATAAGTTCTGAGGACCTGATCACTTGCTTAAAAGCATCACACCCCAATATCAGAAATTTTTTCTCAATGTAAAGCTTAGAAATCAGCCAAGCCTTCTCCCAGGAAATCTCATGGAGGGCTGTACCATGTCAGGAAGCACTGGTTTGAACTGATTCCCACTGATTCAACATAATCATTCTTCCACCATCACCACCACACCCCAACAATTCAACATGAAAAGAACCATCACCTCTTGTTTTCCATTTTTACTGGTGAGCAACACTGGTCGGCCTATGCATATATTTGCCAGTTTCATGTTGTTGAGGGCCAGCTGAACAAGAGATCTTCTGTAACTTTTGGGGACTTTGTCGTCTGCTAAAATGAAAGAAGAAACAATGTGTGCCGTGATTTATCATTTGTTCAAGCAACGATTTCTAGCAGTGTAATAACAACAATAACAATTTATTCGACCGTCAGTCAGAACACAATCCTTATCCATACAAATTTTAAAACCTGAGACAACTCAGAGGGGTTTACACTAAAGCACACAGTAAAAGTAGATTATACATAAAGACCCAAACCGATACTATCGATTTTAACCTTACGTTGTTTAAGGGCCAAAAAAAGAAATTTGGCCACCTCAAAGGTTGAGGTGAATAAAATTATTCACCAAAAACGAAACCTAACATTCTCCATCTACCAGGCTAAAGTGGCCTAAGAGTGAAGCTATCAGTTTTTGTCTAAGGTCAACATAAAATGGACAGGTTCTAGCAGTGTAAAATCTGTTCCCCCCTGTAAGGTTCGTGTGTTGGTGCCTCACGAGTAACGAAGCAGGAGCCCAACCTGTCTTTTTATAGGTTTATTGTGCAAAATATTTACAGTGCAGAGCTTTCAAGTACATGTCTGTCTCAGTCGCTGGCAGACTCTGGGTGTGACCCCTTCCGGCTCTTTCCCCAGCATAAGAACTTCGGCACCCCAAGTCTCCTCCTACCCTCCTTGCGTTTCACCCCTCTGCGCAACTGGGGCGACGCAACTGGTGAGCACAAGGACTCTGTAATCCTGTCCCCACCAGACTCCCTGCTTGTCGCTCCTGGCTGGATGAGGCGCTGGGGCTCTCCATGGCATCTCCAAGCCCTCTCCTCACCAGGCTGGCCCCTTCCCTTTCCTCCCCACTGGAGGTGTGGCTGCTTTCTGCACTGGACGTACTGCTGCTCAGTTGGCATTGAGGCTCTCTGTATCCTAACAGAGCCTCCGGTCCCCTCAGCGGGCCAGGTAGCGGTTCCCTGACACCCCCACCCACCCAAGAAAAACATTACTATGAGTAACCAACTGCATTGTCACAGAAATTATTGCGTCTAATTTTGTATCAAAAGTTGTTTACACTATTGGCCCTCACAATCACCCAAAACAGAATATGAAAGTGCAAAAATGTTTATTTATGCAAATAACATCTAAAGCAAGCAACCAGAAAAACTCTAGGACACCATCCTAAAAGTTTTCGTGCAGGATACATGGTAAGATTTTGCTACAGATGTTTGTTTTAAATAGACCTTGGCTGTGTTTGTATGAACACATGCAGAATAGCCTTGAGATTCTTGGAGGAAAGGAGGACATCAATCTGGGAAAATAAATAAGAAGCTGCCTCTCCCTCACTTGTCTCCTCTGAACCACTTTACAGAGTTACCTAACTCCTATGAAGACTGACAAAAGAGAATTGGATCTTTACGGGTCATAGCGAGGAGGGAACTTATATGTGGATTTTTCCATGCGCACACATCTGTCTGACACACACCAAAGTGGGGGTGGGGGAAGTGTTTTCAAGATTCCAATGAGGAAAGACGCCTGCATGTCAAACCGACACATACTGCAATCACCCCATAAACTTGTGTCAAGAGGCAACGCAAAATTCAAGTTGCTCTTTGGAGTTCTTCTTTGGGAACTATAGAGCGGCATAGGGACTTACAACTCACTCAACTTAAATGATGGAAGTCCTGCTTCCCCATTAAAGAAAAGGAGGATCGGGGACAAAACTGCAAGACAGAAGAGTTCGGGAGGGAAAGTGTGGCATAGCTGCGAAAGCATTGAACCTAGACGGGGTGGGTGGGTGGTTGCCCAAGATTCATTTGCATGGAGCTCAGCGAGTGATCGTGGGCCAGTCCCACTTTCCCAGGGTGGCTGTGAACATGAGCAGGGAGGGGCACCGAGGATGCAAGCAAACCATGCTTGCTTGGCTAATCGTAGTTGCTTAAAAAAAAAAGCTCCACATGCAGGACTCCTCCAACACCTGTGAGAAAAAGCGGTTCCTTCCAGCTGAGTCGCTTTAGCTCCTCTGCCAGCGGAGGCTCAGGGCTGCCAGCCTTACCTTTGCTCAGGAACTCTGCAGCAGCCAAGCTCAGCCTGCCGGGAACCTCGTGAGCCGCCTGCCGCAAGGCAAGCGGGGAAGCGGCGTCCGGGTGGGGAGGCCGCCCCTTGCTTTTCCTCCTGGAGGAGGAGGAGGAGGACATGGCACCGGGCAGGAGGGGAGCACGCGGGAGGCGGCGCAACGGAGCCGGAGGTGCTTCTTTCCCGAGGAAGGCCGGCGCCGCCCAAAGAGGAGCTCTGCTTGCAACGCGGCCGAGAGGCGCCCCGCGCAACCTCCCACTTCCGGACCCGATCGCGATCCTTGGGTCTCCTCCATATGCGGGGCTGGAATGCTGGAAGCACATAGGCGCCAATAGTAAATGCGAAACCAGAAGCGCCCCTTTCCCCGAGACGCTTTGAAACAGCAACATTTTATATATATAAAAAAGTGTGGCTGTTGTTTTTTTTTAAAAAGTTTTTTTTTTTAAGATGCGCAAATGGGAATCTTTTAGGGAACTATTGAGTTGAATCCTCTCAGCGCCACCCCTCGACTCCGCCTCAGAGGAAAGCTACCTCGCATCTCATAGAGTTACAGAAATCCTACACAGCCCAACAGCAACAAGAACCCACCGACAGCACAGGACTCAAGATAGCTAACCTGACCCAACAATACCCCCCCCCATCCCACGCAAACAAATCTCACTGGCACCGGCGTAGCAGCCCTCGCTGACGCCTGGGGCGCCCAAAGTGGTTTGAGCCTTTTTCTACGAGCGAAGAGATTGTCCCTCTATCGCTGCAGCTCTGACCGCTTTGTCAACCGAGTTCGATGCCATACCCGGAATTGTCATTCGGAACTGCTTTGGGACTAAAAAGACCCGGCTCTTGCGCCACGTCCCCTAAGAGGAAGGTAAGGCTCCTACGCCGCAGCTGTGGCCAACACTTCCAGCGTCAAACTGAATTTGGGTTTTCACTTTAATTTAAAGCGGCGCTGTTGTTTTTAGCCAGCGATCAACAAACTAGAAAGCAAGTCCCGTTAAACTCCACTTTCAGCGTTAAACTGATAGTTGTCGTGAAGCGCAACTCTGTGCCTAACTCAGAAGTTCAATAGAGCTTATTCCCAGTTAGGTATACATGATTGCACCCTTTTAATGTATCCACTTAAAATCAAGTCCCATCGGTTTCAAGGTGAGAAGGTGCAGAACTACCGCTTTAGAGTGGTTTCACCTCCGCCTTCATCGCTTCACTGCTATTCTCACGTTACTTCGCCACTGCGGTTAGGCGTGTCCGACTGGGACCTGGGAGACCCGAGCTCAAATCTCCACTCGAGCTATGAAGCCCAACGAGTGACCTTGGGCCGCTTCACCTCAGCCTACCCCACAAGGTTGTTGTGGGTATTATTAAACGAGGAAGAGGAGAACCACGTTCGCCACCAAGAGTTCCTTGGAGGAAAAGGGGGGGATAGAAATGCAATAAATTAAATAACTAAATATATGTTAACATCATCCACCTCTCTCTCTCTCTCTCTCTCTTTCTCTTTGTAACAGCAGATGCAATCAATTAAATAACTAAAGTTTAACATCATCCATCACTCTCTCTCTCTTTAACAGGAGAGATGCCGCGAGGCAAACTGAACCGCCCCTACTTCCCTTTCCAGGAGGCAGTGAGCAAAGCTTTACCCATGACTACCGGAAGTCTACGCCATTAGCCTTTCCCCCGTTTCCTATCTCTGAGGCGTTCGCTTGTTGCTGTTGCCGGAGCTGCCGCCATGTTAGGGGCCGGGTGGACGGCGCGTGGCCGGCGGCTCTTGCCGTTGGCTTGGCGGCTCTTGCAGCCTTGTCCTCAGCGCCGCGTTTGCTGGAGTCGCCGCCTTCGAGGAGACGCCGCCGCCGCCGCCGCCTCTGGCCTTGCCGAGGCCGGGCTGCAGCCGCTGCGGGATAAATTTGGTGGGCTGAGCGTGCGCCTGTCCCAGCTGCGCTCCCCGGAGAGCCTGGAGCCAGAAACCTTTCGGAGGTGCCTGCAGGGCAAGTGCATTTTGCTGAGCCTCTGGTGCTTCTTTGCAGGGTCTGCGCTCGGCCTGGCAGACCAAAGCTCGCTAATTTATTCTGCTTTTCCCCAACACTTTTTTTCCTGGTGGGCGATCAGCTTGTTGGTTGCGTAACACCGCCGAGTCACATATAACAATGATGCACCCTGGATTTGCCGATATAGGGTTTAGAATCCCACCATGCCTTGTTTTATCCGAATCATAGCTTCGTATCCTGGCTTCTTGCCCAGTTCGAATGGAATTAATTGAATCCATATTTAGTTTTCTTGCACAACAAAGGAAGGAGAAAAGCAACTGTATCTTGCAGCCAAATTGCCTCTTTTTTTTTGTATCTCTGTACAAATACAGCCAGCGTGATTAATGCCAGCATTTAGCTTTCAGATACAGGGCATCATTCAAAATGATAACTCATTTTAGCTTGTGCACATATTTCTTTTATCACTGAAGCAACCATAGCCACCCCTTATATATGGACATGGTATAGAGGGCTTGATGAGGCATGTGACCCTCACTTGTTCCAAGCCTCCTAGAGCTAGCGAGCCCCACCTGGCCATAATAGACATCAGTATATTCTGCTGTGCTTCTCTCCTCCCAGATTCTATCAGGCAATGGAGAACAGAAGGCCACGTAGCAGTCTGGCTGCATGTTCCTATTCAACAAAGCAGATTTATAGCTGTGGCTGCAGAGCAGGGCTTTGCCTTCCACCATGCAGAATCGGACTCTGCCACACTCACCCTTTGGCTAGCAGAAGGACGCAGCAGGTTACCCCATTATGCTACTCATCAAGTAGGAGTTGCAGGTGAGCTTCAGAGAGAGAGAAACATTGTGTATTGTTGTCTTATGTTGGTGCTAACAGTGGCTAATAATAACCAGAGTTGTGGCTCCCGCCTCAAATCACAAAATTTTCCAGACCACAAAAAGTTGGTTTAGGATTGTAGCATAGCTAAATCGGTAGAGGGCAGCAAAGAAGAAAAAAAAATACTTTTTGATTTGTTTTTTAAGGGCATGTTTGAGCATGTTTCCGAGCTTATGGGAAAAACAATACAGTCGTACCTTGGAAGTCGAACGAAATCCGTTCCGGAAGTCCGTTTGACTTTCAAAACCAAATTGCGGATTCTGATTGGTGGTCCTGCAGCCAATCAGAAGCCCATCGGACATTCGGCTTCCATTAATAGTTAAAAAACTGGAACAGTCACTGTTCGGGTTGGTGACGTTCAGAAGCCAAAATGTTCAAGAACTAAGCTGTTCGAAAAAACAAGGTACAACTGTACAGTAATTAAAATATGGCTCGCCCACCCAAGTCTCAGTGATGCAGACCAGATAAGCCTCCTCATCCACAGTCGGATCATGACTGAGGGAGGTCTTATTCAAAGCCAACCTGGCATTCAACAGCCGCCGCCGCCACATACCTGAGGTAGCTGAAAGGACAAGCACAATTTCCCAGATTGGACAAGGGGCATAGTCACTGACTGCCTGTGCTGTGTGCCTGTTATCTGGCCTCCCCTCACCCTACCTCTCCTTACTTAGCTAGAACCACCACAAATGAACATTTTTTGTAGCAGTACCTCACTCCTGCAGGCTATTTCCATCTCCAGACAACTGTAAGAGCCTGCCTCTGTCGAGTGAAAAATATAATGCTGAAAGCACTGTCAGGGTATGCATGCCAATCTCAGTTTCTTAAAGAAACCCTGTTGTCTTCAGCGATTTTGGAAATATAATGGTAGTTAGATTTGCCCTAAAGCACTTACATTTCAAACAATCGCTACTTCCTGCCTACTTCTGCAGTAACTCAATGCACAGGAAAATATTAATAATAACGTACTGTATGGTTATTATTTTTCGCACAAACTTTTTTACAACACAAAAGTAAAAAGGACATTATGAGTGAATCAAAATTAAAATTTCCGCTGAGTCATACACTTCACTACGTTGTTAAAAATAGTATTATGCTTTCAATATGCTCTGGTAACCTCTAGGTTAAATTACTGCAACGTGTTATACATAGGGCTGCCTCTGAAGACAGTTCAGAAACTTCTGCCGGTGCAGAATTCGCTGGCCAGATTGCTCATTCACACTTAGTGTCATAGAAATCTGAGACTCCTTTTGTAGTACAATAACCTAGCACATTCTTAACAGGTAACTTCCAAATTAACTGAGCTTTTGCTTTGCATCCTAAATAAGATTCCACACCAACTAGAACACTGCCAACCATGTACCGGAAGGACAAAGTCATATCATTGTATGCCATAGGCTGGAAGACTTATGACTAATTTCCTAAGGAATGTCCTTTCAGAATGTTACATCAGGGTTGCTGTTTCATTTATAAACCATTCCTCCCACACATAAAAGTGTGATTAGTTTATTAAGCGTGCATATGGAAAAACTTTTGCTTTGGAGTCTATATGCCTTCAGAAATGTAATCTCATTGTCCTCCAAAAATGCAGGATAAAATGGAACATGCAGGTACCCCACAGAAGTCAGTGGCTAAACATGCATTCAGAAGCCACTGCCTGTCCATAAAAGGTAAAGGGACCCCTGACCATTAGGTCCAGTCGTGTCCGACTCTGGGGTTGTGGCGCTCATCTCGCATTACTGGCCGAGGGAGCCGCCATACAGCTCCCAGGTCATGTTGCCAGCATAACAAAGCCGCTTCTGGCGAACCAGAGCAGCGCATGGAAATGCTGTTTACCTTCCCACCAGAGCGGTACCTATTTATCTACTTGCGCTTTGATGTGCTTTCAAACTGCTAGGTGGGCAGGAGCTGGGACCAAGCAACAGGAGCTCACCCCCTCATGGGGATTCGAACCGCCAACCTTCTGATCAGCAAGCCCTAGGCTCTGTGGTTTAACCCACAGCGCCACCCGCATCCATGTTGTTGTTCAGTCGTTCAGTCGTGTCCGACTCTTCGTGACCCCATGGACCAGAGCACGCCAGGCACCCCTATCCTCCAACGCCTCCGGCAGTTCGGCCAAACTCATGCTAGTCGCTTTGAGAACACTGTCCAACCATCTCATCCTCTGTCGTCCACTTCTCCTTGTGCCCTCCATCTTTCCCAACACCAGGGTCTTTTCCAGAGAGTCTTCTCACATCCATTGTTGTTGTCGTTCAGTCGTGTCCGACTCTTCGTGACCTCATGGACCAGAGCACGCCAGGCACGCCTATCCTTCACTGCCTCTCGCAGTTTGGCCAAACTCATGTTAGTAGCTTCGAGAACACTGTCCAACCATCTCATCCTCTGTCGTCCCCTTCTCCTTGTGCCCTCCATCTTTCCCAACATCAGGGTCTTTTCCAGGGAGTCTTCTCTTCTCATGAGGTGGCCAAAGTACTGGAGCCTCAACTTCAGGATCTGTCCTTCTAGTGAGCACTCAGGGCTGATTTCTTTGAGAATGGATAGGTTTGATCTTCTTGCAGTCCATGGGACTCTCAAGAGTCTCCTCCAGCACCATAATTCAAAAGCATCAATTCTACGGCGATCAGCCTTCTTTATGGTCCAGCTCTCACTTCCGTACATTACTACTGGGAAAACCATAGCTTTAACTATACGGACCTTTGTCAGCAAGGTGATGTCTTTGCTTTTTAAGATGCTGTCTAGGTTTGTCATTGCTTTTCTCCCAAGAAGCAGGCGTCTTCTAATTTCGTGACTGCTGTCACCATCTGCAGTGATCGTGGAACCCAAAAAAGTGAAATCTCTCACTGCCTCCATTTCTTCCCCTTCTGTTTGCCAGGAGGTGATGGGACCAGTGGCCATGATCTTAGTTTTTTTGATGTTGAGCTTCAGACCATATTTTGCGCTCTCCTCTTTCACCCTCATTAAAAGGTTCTTTAATTCCTCCTCACTTTCTGCCATCAAGGTAGTGTCATCAGCATATCTGAGGTTGTTGATATTTTTTCCGGCAATCTTAATTCCGGTTTGGGATTCATCCAGTCCAGCCTTTCGCATGATGAATTCTGCATATAAGTTAAATAAGCAGGGAGACAATATATAGCCTTGTCGTACTCCTTTCCCAATTTTGAACCAATCAGTTGTTCCATATCCAGTTCTAACTGTAGCTTCTTGTCCCACATAGAGATTTCTCAGGAGACAAATGAGGTGATCCGGCACTCCCATTTCTTTAAGAACTTGCCATAGTTTGTTGTTGTCGACACAGTCAAATGCTTTTGTGTAGTCAATGAAGCAGAAGTAGATGTTTTTCTGGAACTCTCTAGCTTTCTCCATAATCCAGCGCATGTTTGCAATTTGGTCTCTGGTTCCTCTGCCCCTTCGAAATCCAGCTTGCACTTCTGGGAGTTCTCGGTCCACATACTGCTTAAGCCTGCCTTGTAGAATTTTAAGCATAACCTGGAGAAGGAACTGGCAAGCCACTCCAGTATCCCTGCCAAGAAAACTCTCACATCCATAGGAGGCTTTAAATTTTGGGTAAGGTGGGAAGAGAGACAGAGAGCAAAACTGATGCAGAGTGGAAAGATCAGGTGCACGCAGGCACATTTTGACAGGGTTGTGTCATCAGCCTCATAACTAAGAAACATCTGAGCCACTTGTTTCAAATTTGGGGAAGTGATCGCTATATTGGTCTCGTCGCAAGAGATGGCATTTCCAATGGTATCTTTTCTCTAAAGAATCATCCTTAATTTTCCCCTCTCCCCTTAAAGGGCATCTAATGCTTTGAATATAACATTTGATCATTAGTTCTTCATTAAAAATCAGAGGATACAGAAAATATTCTTTCTCCAACAGGTGCTGTATTGGATGTCCACACTGGGAAAGTATTGGTCGTACAGGACAGGAATAAAGTAAGTCTTTCACATTATCTAGAAGAAATAATTTGGTGCCGGAGACATACGTCCGCTTGCAGGAAGGTTTTGGCACAAGATCTGCGCATTGCACGGTCTCGTGCATAAGATCTTGCACACCATCTCAAGATGTGTCCTTGCTCAATGCCTGCGCTAAGTCTTCCACTTGCTCTTGCCCTTTGACTTGAATGTAGTGAATTGTATTAAGAAGCCTGTTCGTCTTTTATATCATGTAATGGCTAAAAGTTAACTTTATTCACTTCCATCTGTAGTGACAAAATGACACAAGGCCAATACTTTTGAGTGTAGATCATCTCTGTGATCATTGTTTTTGTCAATGATTAGTTGGGATAGCAATGGTCTGAAGTAATACTTTTTCATCAGCTAACTAACTATACTTAGGAAGGGTAATTCAGCTCTGGAAGTTCCTAAACAATCTGTACAAAAGCTCACTGTGAGTTTTACTGGATTTTGATGCTGGCATTTTGCTTTTGTTTTTCCTTTTAAGATGTTATCTTCATAATCTTTTGTTTGAACTTAAGGCTTGAGTGGGTTTTGTTTTTTCAGTTTGTAGAGCCTTCACACACACTTTATTTGGTGGGTTGAAATTCAGCCATTTGTTAAATTAATAGATACCCTGTAATCAGCAAGTGCACATTAAAAGTGAAGTGCTGTGTATTCTCACTCCCCAGTGTCCCATTGACCACCACAGCGGAACACTTCTGAGTAAGAATGCATTGGATCAAGCTGAACATACCTTGTTTGTGCCTTAAAATGTTTCATAGCCATTACGGGATGTTACAGACAGAATTACAGGGAGTACGGTAGATGGGTTTGGTAGAATCTAGGATGGAAACTGAAGAAAAATTTAAACCATTAAGCTGCGAGGAGCAGCCTAATTTCTCTTGGTATTTTGGGAAAAAAGCAAGCTACATTTGAGGTTTTAAAAATAAGCTACTGGGCGTCTGCTGTAATTTGCTTGAAGAGAATTTATTAAAAGTTTTAGCAGAGACAGCAAGGCAGCCAAAACTGGCAGAGTAACTCTACTCTGTACAATTCACTCTGTAAGCAGTAACCCGTGCTGAATTGTACATGACTTAAAGCTACAATGCATGAATCAGTTGCATTGGCATACATGCGTTGAATCTAATTTAGACCTATGGACTTGAATGAGATTTTAATAATAATGATAATAGTAATAATTAATAATAATTTATTATTTATACCCCACCCATCTGGCTGGGTTTCCCCAGCCACTCTGGGCGGTTTACAACACATACCGTATTTTTTGCTCCATAAGACGTACTTTTTCCCTCCTGAAAAGTAAGGGGAAATATCTGTGCGTCTTATGGAGCGAATGGTGGTCCCTGGAGCTAAATTGCCCAGGGGCCAAAAGAGGATCATGCTTTTTATTTTACAAAGAGAAAATGAGGTGTTGAAAGGACCCGCTCAGCAGCTGATCAGCAAGAGATCAGGAGAGAGATAAGAGTCCCGGCTCCCTTTCAGCCCCGCCCTCCTTTGTTGAATGTGATGCAGAGGGAGGTTGTTTGTTTCCCCAGCGACATGTGACTGGCTGATTAGATTATCTGTCTGGAAACTGTAGAAAAGGCTCCCTTTCCTTTAGAAGCTGCAGAAATGTGAGTTGAACCCCATAAAAATGGGGCTTTTCCTCTTTGCTTTTCCCCCTTTGCAAAAGGAGCTTTGCTTTTCCCCCTTTGCAAAAAAAGCTGCAAAACTTTTAGCTGATCCTCAAAAAACAGGGTTTTTCCCTTTGCAAAAAAAAGCTGCAAAACTTTTAGCTGATCCTCAAAAAAACAGGGCTTTTAGAGGAGGAAACCCAGAAAAAAAATTTTCCCTGGGTTTCCTCCTCTAAAAACAAGGTGCGCCCTATGGTCCGGTGCACCCTATGGAGCAAAAAATGCGGTAATTTTTTTTGTAAAACACCAGTCATTAAAAACTTCCCTAAACAGGGCTGCCTTCAGATGACTTCTAAACATCAGATAGTTGTTTATTTCCTTGACATCTGATGGGAGGCGAAACTGCTGAGAAGGCCCTCTGCCTGGTTTCCTGTAACTTCTCTTCTCGCAGTGAAGGAACCACCAGAAGGCCCTCAGCACTGGACCTCAGTGTCTGGACTGAACAATGGAGGTGGAGATGCTCCTTTAGGTATACTAAAGTCTTAACAGTCTTATGGCCCCTACAATATTACTGTGTTGGGTTATACTGGAGCTGAAGCCAATGTAACGTAGACATTGTAACTCATACTCAAACATCAAGAGATACCCACCCATCATGAGGTAGTTTGATGACGTGCTCACATTAGTCATGCAGAGAAGGCACCAGTCAGTGGATAGCAGTGGCTGAACCACCCCTTTGCTAGGAAAATGGGGCCAAAGAGGAAAAGGATTGGATTGACATTGCAATCACAACTGCCAGCACCATAGCCAAGCAGAGATGATTTTCTGCTATGCAACCGGGATAGTTGTAGTTGAAACCAGGTAAGGACAATAGCTATGATCAGGTGGGGCAAATACTAGGGCCCATCACATGCTTGTATGGCCTGGCACTATAAATAAAGGTTCTGGGCCAGACAGCTATGTTTACCACTGCTTCTCTTACCCCAAAAGCTTCTGATTGTCGCCACCAACACACACATCGGAGGTGGAGCAAAGGAGTGTTGGGTATTGGATAGGTAATAGTGGCTGCGGATACTTCTCTTTATAGCGTGGGACAGAGGAAGTGCAAGAGCATGATTCTTTCAGCGCTGCCACCCATTCCCACCTCCCAGTAAGCTTTGAGGGGGCTCTACCCGAATGAGGGTATCTTGTCCATCAAACTGGGTACCAGCACCAGCCATAATTCAGCAGTGTTAGGCACCCTGGCCCTTTGGGATTGTCAGTCATGGGGTTTAAACCCACTTATCTCCATGTTATACTGTGACCACTGTGGGTTCTTTTTCAAACAGAGGCGTGTTTTGTCTGTGACATCATGACACATTTATAGACCCAGCACAGCAATAAATTACACATCTGAGCTGATAACCAGAATAGACCACTATTCATGGGGCTTGCCAGATTATTTAAACTGCACATATACACTTCGCTGCTTGGCCTCAAGAGCTGAACCTGCCAAAGCACAAGTGTTAGTTGTGGTCGTGGTGGTTTCTGTAATGTGGAACTGGAAGGCAGCCACTGAATATCCATCACACGATAATTGCCTCCACTCACTACAAATCTAAGGTAGATATGAATCAATAACTTGGTGAATTAAACCTCCATCCTCTTAACAGTTTGAGGATCCAGCTATGTATCTTAAAGTCAGCGGCAAATATAGTTGATGAAAGATACATTAAGAATGGCATAGAAATAATAAATGGAAATATAAAACTCTTAAGAATCTTATGCCGTATCTTAAAGCCATTTATTACCTATACTAAAAAAATGCTGGGATAGTTAAAAATTCTCAGTCAGCAACCAAATTATATATACCAGGAAGCATTTATTTCTATTGTTTTCTATAAGGTCTTGCTTATTTTCAGTTACCTTCTGATACTCTGGTCAAATAATTGCTTTTTCTTCTTCTTAGCTGTACGATTAATTTTCAACTTAATGGAAAGGCAGGCATTATATGTTTCATTTGTAATTCAAAAGTTCAAGGACAAATCCTCCAATGTAGCAAGTAATGTAAAACTGCCTGCATTTTGACAAATTGCCAGGTTAATGCTTAAGTTTGGCACACAAATTGTAAGCTGTTAACTGGCTACAGTTATATAGTTTGCAGCACAGGAAAATTCACACATCCCAATTTGGAAAAAATAACACTCTTTTTTTCTCTGGGTATCTGATGGGTGATGGAGAATATAATATTAATAGATTCAAGAAATAACAATTCCTCCAAAAATATGTTTTAAAACACACTTTTAAGCAAGGGAGAGCGAGTTTATGAAGAACCATATTGTACTTGTTAAGGATTTGGCTTTCTGCCTTAAAAAAAAAAATTGCTTGAAATTTGCCAGCAGCTACTTTTAGATTCAGAAACAGTGTGCTTAGAAACTTCACAGCACTTTAGATTCCAGTGGTGTGGCCAAATGTATTGAAAGTTCTAAGTCTATGTATTTGTGTAACGGTGACCTGCACTGTGTTAAGACCTGCACATGTGACGCCATGGCTGAAGAGCATTAAAATGCAAAACAGTTCCCAGCGATGAAAAACAAAGTCTAAAGGCCCATGAAACAAAATAGGTTACCCGCCAATTGGTTTTATATGTAAATTAGTGAAGAACCCATTAATATGCTGTGAAGCAGGGGTGGGAGTGTCTCTCTGCTTTCATACCCTCATCTCTTTTCTTCTGATGGGACAGGCAGTTTTCTGTAGTATGGCCCCTGTTGCATTATGGAAGCCAGAAGGTCACTCTCTCTCTCTCTCTCTCTCTCTCTCTCTCTCTCTCTCTCTCTCTCTCTCTCACACACACACACACACACACACACACACACACACACACTTGCTTATCCCATGGGGATAGGGAAGTAGCAGCAAAAGTGACCAAGATGCATTGCCTAGAGCTGAGGTGGGGAACCCTTTTGAGTGCCAGGGTTAATCCCCCCCGCTTGGGCAACTTCCTCCTTCATACCCTACTCATCTGGCTGGGTTTCCCCAGCCACTCTGGGCGGCTCCCATCAGAATATTAAAAACACAATAAAGGATCGAACATCGACCTTCCAGGGGTCACATGTAGTTGGGGGCAGAGGCAAAAGAAAGGGATGCAACTCCTATTTTTTATCCAGTAGGCTACATTCTACCCATGCAAAAGCCAGACTCATGTCTCTATCTGGGCAAGAGGCATGGTGATGGTTCAAGGATACATTCCAGCCAAGCGAATGCACTCAGGGAGAATGCACAGCAGAGCTGATGGGGTCTTCATCTTCTGGAGAGAGTCCTGAGAGCCAGATAGAGAGGTTTGAAAGCCTGTGCTCGGCCTGCAAACTGGAGGTTCCCACTGCTTGCCTAGAGAATCCGTTAGTCACGGTACTGCTGCAATAGAGCAAAATGAGCAGGGGCAGGGTGGAGCAGAAACCTCTCCCCATGCACAGTGTCAGTGAAATAACTAAGCATGCTCCTCTCCCCACAACCGTTGCTCATACTTCATGGCAGGAGCCTTCACCATGACAGGGAGAGAGCATATAAAACATTGAAAATAAATTAGCTGCACTTAGATCCCGTTGAAATCAATTGGACATGTCATTCAGAACTAAACAGTGGTTGGTATCAGTGTGGGCTATGTGCAACAAACTGTGGATCCAACTAATTGACTACAGATATTCTAGATTCATGTAGGATAGCTGTGTTGGTCTGACGCAGTCGAAATACAAACAATAAAAATAAAAAATTGTCCAGTAGCACCTTATAGACCAGTGATGGCCAAACTTGGCCCTCCAGCTGTTTTGGGACTACAGTTCCCATCATCCCTGACCACTGGTCCTGTTAGCTAGGGATGATGGGAGTTGTAGTCCCAAAACAGCTGGAGGGCAGAGTTTGGCCATCACTGTTACAATCCAACTAAGCTTGTTCTGGTATGTACATTTTCATTTTTGTTTCATTTTTGTATAATAGCTAAAAGGTGTTTCGACCTTGGATACAAAAATGAAAATGCACATACCAGAACAAACTTAGTTGGTCTATAAGGTGCTAGTGGACAATTTTTATTTATTTTTATTTTGACTACAGAAAGTTTTCCTTCTCTTACTGTGCACAGACCAAGTGAGTTGGAAGGATACTACTGCTTTAGGAAACACTCAGCCCTCACCCTCCCCATAACCACACATTAATCTGAAGCTGGTCTAACAAAAATAGGAAAGATAATCAGAAATATGTAATGCATTATCCCTGGGGTGCTAATCAAAGCAATGCATTCAACATACCTGTCCTTAGCAGTAGTTATCACACCATGCTGGTAAAAACCTTTATCCATTTTGGTCTTTAAAAATTACGCAAACACATGATTCATCTGATGGCACACAAGAACTTCAGCTTTATTTTTCAGCTTCATAACCAAAAATGATGTGGTACACATTATACATTATACACACATTGGTCGTTACAGACACAAAAGAAAAATTCATAGCCAGTGCAGTATAGAACAGTACTACAATCAATCACTGTTTAGAAAATGTACTGATGTTTGCAAACATTGAAGTAGAGTATACATGATTAAATATTAGATTACATAGGCTCCAGTCCAACAGAGAGTTAGGTGCACTTAAGGCCATAGGCTTAAACTTGCCTAATTCAGCATTGGATTGTGGCTATAGAATATAACTACCTATAGCAGCTTTTAAAAACTGTTAATGAGCAGCAGTGTTGCAAGTATAAACCATCTAACAGTCATTAGACAAATCAGTGTATGTTTTCTTGCAATATAATAGACATCCACTATATGTCTATTATATTGCAAAACACGTAGACACCTAATTGTATTTTGGTATCACATTTGCAAAAAACAAAAGAAAGGACCAGTCAAGAGAGACGGCAATTTATTTCTGGTGTCTTGTCAAAGGAAACTGATTAACCATATGGTTGTTTTTATTCCCCTTTAAGACAATAAATGCATGGAAATTTCCAGGAGGATTGTCTGAACCAGGTGAAGACATTGGTAAGTACTTGGCTATTTTGGGTAATTACATAAGGTTGGTCCTTCCCCACCTCCCAAGTCATCATGCCTGCAATTTCTTTGAAACCTGTTTATGGCAAATGGGAACTTCTGGCTGTAAGTAGGTAAAATGACGAATCCTATATACAGCACATCAAAATTGTTTGCATCCTTATTCCTAATACTGTAAGTAATTTTTCTTAATTTATATACACAAGGCATGGCATGATTTTATATCTAAAAAAATAACTCAGTGAAAACTGTCTTAATATACTAATCTAGTCATGACATACCGGGTACTTAACTTAGTATTTAGCTACACTGGAAGCATATGTTGATTTCAGTGAAATTGCTTTTTTGGTTAAGTGAGCATACTTTGTAACCTATCAACCTAAGCTACACCCTCACCTGGGAGTAAGTCCCACTGAACTCAGTAGGAACTATTTCTGAATAGATATGTTAATCTCACAAAATATACCTTGTCTGCAAGGTGGAAAACAATCAACATACTAAAGACAGAATAGCAATTTGGTAGCACAGCAAAGCAGTCAGCCAACATTTTGCTAACGCATCAACAATCAGCATGTACTGTGCAACTCACATTTTGCTATATGGCATGGATTATGTGCATGAGTAACTCCTATTTAAAATTTATTACTGGTATGTTGTTTCTCAAGGTTTGTGGTGCCTTTGTATTGGATGATGTTCAAGGCAGACTGTTGCAAATTTTGTTAAATGATATGAACATTATAGTGTCATTATATTAAAATAAATGTGGCTGCCCTGACATTTTTGTAGGCCAAATCATGGTTTGCGAACCTGCTTCTAACCCAGCCAAAACCAAGCTTCTAAAATGGTTTCATGCTAAATACAGCTAGGAAAAACGTTTGTGCAGAATTAATTCTAACCTTAGATATCTCCAGATTTGAAAGAGAGGGGAAACAGCATACATAGGAAAGGAAGAGTGTCATGATCACCAATCTTTTCGAGGGAATTAAGCAGCCCCTGTAAGGCAGGCTAGGGGAATTAATTTAGAATCCTACATTTTAATATCTGCCGACTTCCTTGGCCTCAAATGAAGGAAACTCGGAACAGGGAACAAACTCAGAACAAATGGAGAGCCCACTTGAACATTTGAATGGGAGATCATAACTCTAGGGCCATAAATGATCTTACACAGTCGTACCTTGGTTGTCAAATAGAATCTGTTCTAGAAGTCCTTTTGACTTCCGAAAACATTCGAAAACCAAGGTGCAGCTTCTGATTGGCTACAGGAGCTGCTTGCACTCAACCGGAAGCTGCTGAAGCTGCGTTGGACATTCAGGTTCCAAAGAACATTCGCAAACGGGAACATTAACTCCCGGGTTTGCGATATCAGGAGCCAAAATGTTCGAGTCGCAAGGCATCCAGGATCCAAGGTACGATTGTAATGTCAGTAACACCATTGCTAGATCACTCTTAAATCCACAATGAACTCTTGCAATAACAGGCTACTTACTACTTGGGAGGAGTGGCTCTGTCTTCCACATGTGCTTATAATTCTAAGTGCCACAGTAGAACCCATTTATTTGAGTTTACTTATGGGCACTGATACTGTATATTGCCCATGATTAAAACCACAGAGTGATTAATAATTACACCTAAATCATAGACCTAATTTCATAATTCCTAATTATGCATTTGCTGGGCTGGGCTTTTTAAAATTATTTTTAGAGCCACAAATACATTTCCAAAATGTAAGTTTTACATATCAGAAATTAAGAAATGAATTAATGCCGCCTATATTTAAGGCCAAGATTGTGTTTTCTAGCTCTGCAGTCTTGTGTTTTGAAGCTCTGGAATAGCTCAGTCGGTAGAGCATGGGACTCTTAATCTCAGGGTTGTGGGTTTGAGCCTCATGTTGGGCAAACTATTCCTGCATTGCAGGGGGCTGGACTAGGATGTTCCTAGTGGTCCCTTCCAACTCTACAGTTTTGATTCAGGTCGTACCTATGATTAATGATAAATGCGGTAGCTCAGTTTTTAAAAAGCACAGAAAACTTTGACAGCAATTGCTTTGTTTGGTGTAAGATGGTTTCAAATACATTGCATTTCAAATTAAAACACCTGCAATAGTGCTTTTATAATATCTACAACCAAAGTATTTTGTGGAGAGGTTTTTTTTGGGGGGGGGGGTTTCACTCAGTCTAACAGAGGGAGGGGTGGTGCTGTTGAATGCATGTTTACCACAACTGAAAATCTCAAGGCAAAGCGAGAGAGAAGATGGAGGAGAGAATGATAGTTAATGCTTTTTTAAAAATGAATTCTTTCTTTTCCTCCTCCTTAGGGAACACAGCAGTTCGAGAAGTTTTAGAGGAGACTGGCATTAAGTCAGAATTCAAGTCCCTCCTAAGCATACGGCAGCAACACAGACACCCGGGAGCCTTTGGCAAGTCGGATATGTACATCATCTGCCGAATGGAGCCTTCCTCTTTCAAAATCAGTTTATGCCAACAGGAGTGCCTGAGGTGTGAGTGGATGGACCTAGCTGAGCTTGCCAAGACACCACACACTACTCCAATCACCAGCAATATTGCTAGATTGCTTCTTTATGGGTATAGGGAAGGGTTTGATAAAATTGATTTAACCGTGAGAGAATTTCCATCTGTGTACACAGGCCTTTTCTATAAGGTGTACCACAGAGAGCTGCCAGAGAATTATAGAAACATGACATGTTAGCAATACATTTAGTGTTGTTGTTGTTTTGGCTTAGAAAAAAAATCCCTTGTACTAAAATATACGTATATTCTGTTCCAAATTAAATTCCCTTTTCTACATTCTAAAAGGACAATATATATTATTTCATTTGAAATGCTAATGTTTCTCTAGCTATGCACATTTTTAATCCCCTTTCATCTGAATGGCCCAAATAATACTGTATATTCTGGCTTATAAGACTACTTTTTAATCCAGGAAAATCTTCTCAAAAGTCGGGGGTCATCTTATACGCCGGGTGGAGAATCTGCGGTCGAGTAGATCTCAAACTCTATATTTTAATTGGAAAAGTTGGGGGTCGTCTTATATGGCCAGTCGTCTTATACGCCGGAAAATACGGTATATGTTTTTAACTCTACCCCCAAACCATCAAGTTGGAAACAAGCATAATATTCAGTTGGTGCATTGGTGTTCCAGCCTGACACATTCACATACATATATATATGGTTCCAGGAATTAAAACAGTTAGAAGGCTTAAAACATACACAGTTCTACAATCAATCTGCAAGTGCAGCTGATCCTGGCAAATATTTGGTCACATTTTTCTGTCTTGTGGCAAAGCGGACGTTTACCACTGTTGTAGTATATTTTATAGACTCTGCCACTAAAATCAACTCTTGGCAGACATCGGAAGGAAAAGGATAGCTTTCTGTCCTCGTCCAGTTTTTGGTCCAAGTTTGTACTGCCCAGTTCGTTTCAGTGCAACATACCAATCACTATGTTTACGAGATCGATATGTATTGTAGTTATTAGATTCCAAGCGTTCAAAAAAGAAGCATTCATCTGTTATGTATTTCTGAAAATGAAGGAAGAAAACATTATTCATAGTCTGCCACTGTCATGAAATAGTCTAATCAGAAGTATTTAAGACTTGATCAGTGTTCACAACCCATTTAGCAAAAGGATAATATACATATACAATCAGAACACTATTTTATCTCTGAAGCTCCCATAGATAACACACTCCCACACCCAGATAAATGAAAACTTCCAAATACTACTTCCAAATTGGAGAGCTAGTTTACAAAAAGATTTAACACAACAGCTTTTTGTAAACTAGCTGTCTACTTTCCTGATCAAAGGTCGACACTGTCTTATGTAATAAGGAATGGAAAATATTTAGTTTTTTTACACATTAAGCGTCCACCCTTAATAGAGATAAGGTAAGTGAGTCTGCAAACTTAAACACACTTCCTTAAGTGTAAATTCCACTGAAATCAGTGGCTGCATTTACATGGAGTGCTAAGCCAAAAATCCAGTTGAATAAAACAGAGTATTTATTTTATTAAATTTTGTTTACTGCCCTTCATCCGTAGATCTTAGGGTGGTTCACAGATACGCACTGTGTGCCCCTACAGGAAGCCCTCCGCTAGTCTCTTCACACAAGCAACTAAACAAGCCAGGATTCAGCACTCCATAATATGCAAACCTGAACGCTAAAAGCTTCAAAACAGACCAGGATACGAAGCCATGGTATAAACTGGCTTAATATCCTGGCTTGTTTTGAAGCTATTAACAATACTTTCTGGTTTGCATGTAACAGGAAACTATGGTAAGTGTTGAATCCTGGTTTGCTTTATGAATAGGGCTGTCCGCAAATGCACACCCCTTAGTGCATATCCTGGATTAGTATTACATGCAAAGATAATGGGAAATACTTCTGAGTGGACATGCATACTGTTGTGCTGTCAGTCCCACTGAAATTAATTGGGCACAAACTACAACTTGCCCATTTTAATCAGCGATGTGGGGTGGAAAAAATTTCCTGGGCTCTATTTTTTCCACAAAAAGTGTCAATAGATTCATTAATAATGAAGGGATGCAAATACATTACGGTATTAGGAAAGCTTTGTAGTTTCAAAGTTTTTAACTTTGTTTACTCAAAACAAGGAAAATAAGCATGCTAAATCAGATTATCCTCGAGGGCATCAGACATTTTTTGATGCAAACTGAAAAATTTCTAACACAAAATGTCTGGAAAACGCACATTACTGATTTCGATTACACTTAAGCACAATTATCTCTGGATTCCGCCAGTGTATTTACTACCATATTTTTATTTACTGACTTCCATTACTAACCTACACTAATGGTAAGGTAAATGCTAAAACATACTTAAATAAAATATTGCTTAACCCCGGCCATCAAAGATAGCCCAAACATAGCCAGCCCATTGTACCTCAGTTTTTGAGCGTTTCAGAAGCCAAACGGTCTTCAGGAACGGATTATGTTCAAAAGCCGAGGTTCCACTGTACCACAGTGGAAGTCCAAGAAAGGTATTAATTAATGCCTACAGGTGGAGCTGTGTTCTCCTGTAACCGCACCAAATTCTGAGAATCTTTAAAAAGCATTAAAGGCGTTCCATGACATCTAGCTCCACTCAACATGAGAGGGAGAAAGAAACAATAGCATTTGCTTACCAGTGCTAACAACCGACCATCTTCATTCATAGAAAGGAAACGGTTTGCACACACACCTTTGATCGACACGACTCCTCTCTCTTCTGCCTGAAGCAGCAATTTGACTGGATAGGAAGAAAGACAATGTCAATGTTCGAGAAATTCCCAGAAAGTGTGAGCTGTGAAGGGTAGCTGCAATGGTTTTGAATAACCCTAACCATGTGACCCAACCTATTGCACTATAGAATTTATATTTTCTTCCTCCACATTTGGAAATTCAAAACTGCAAACTAGGTAAACTGTAACACAATTCATACTAATTTGTACCAAGTCTTGACCAAACATAAATATGCAGGGCATTTACCTCCAAAACAGTTCAAAATGGCACTAGGATGCAATCTGTCTACAAATAAGTACAGGAGAATTGGCACTTATGTGGGGGTTCTGTTCCCGGCTGCTGCACACATCACCAGGATGCACGCAAGTGGAGACCCCCCCTGTTCCGCCCCACCCCATTCTTGCCCTGCCCCCACCCTATCCCCTTTCGGCGCCAAACACAGCACGCTTGTGCGCGGCCATGTGAACCTCAAACAAGCAGGAGTAGGGAATTGCCTGTAGGTGACTTCAGAGTTTGATATTTTAGTGTGGCACTCCTTGCCTATTGATACCAGGAATGTACATTTTTCAACGCCTGCTAAAAACATTTTTGTTTAGACAAGCCTATTCAAATGTTTATCAAAGTTGATGTGAGTTCTGATCTGCTTTCAGTCTACTGCTGTTATTTCAAGTTTTCAAATGTCTTAAATTATTATTGTTAATCCTTTGATCATTTTATTGCTTTATCTTTTTGTAAACTACTGAGGTTTTCTGCAGTCAAGTTGTTTGAGAATCTTATGAAATAAATATAATCATACGGCAAACAAAAAGCATTAGATAAATGATTCCTGTCTCTCTGCATTTTCCTCCCAAATTAGTTAATGCATTTTTCCCCCTGTATGCTTTTCCAAACCTGCCAATACTTGATGGAGAAGATCCTAATCATTTATCCTGGAAAACAAAACTCAGAACTAATCTACTTCATTTCACCAATGTTTAAATTGCTAAAGACACTTAACGGAAGCAAGGAAAGAAACCATCTTACAATTGTGTATCACTTAAAATAAAACAGAAACACTACTCTGAAATATATAGCCCATTTTCCAATTTTTTCCATGTACTACCAAAGCCTGTTTAGTCATAAACAGGCTCTTAAAAGTGATTCATATAAACTGCTTCCAGACCATTATAATGGATTTGATCTTAAGAACTGTACCAAAATTTACTTGACATAAAATATTTGTTGATGCTACTTAAACTGAATGTGCTCCAGAAATTTGAAATGCAATCTTTGCTACTGAAAAAACTGAAGATGCAGTGCACTTTTACCAAGGAAAAAACTACAGTTAGGTAAATGTACCTGCATCTTTTCCCACTGCAGTGGGAATGTGATTTTGATTTGGACAATAGTCAACGGATAAGCACTATTTTCTTTTCAGCACTGCAGCCTCCCCAGGCTGTCTCCCCGCCCCCAGCAAACAAAACCATCAGTTTTTCGTTATACCCATCTGTGTATAATGTATTGCTTGCCCCATGGATACTGGTTTGGGAATTAATTGCACTTTATACCTTATATAAAGTAAGGATGTAATGAAGGCATAGATCCATCTTTAATACTAATCTGAAAACCTGTGCCCAATTGTGTTGTAGGAGGGAATGGGAATTTTTCTTCTAGTCCTGACACTTCCTTATATCTATTTAAAGGGGAGGGGTGTACGTGTATCAGTCCTAGCATCTGCCTGGACCTAGGGGGGTTTCAGGAGGAAGCAGAACACATTGCCCTCCCCTGTTCTTACCCCAAAACATTCTGCTGCTGTACATACTTGGGCTGTGAGGGTAGGGAGGGAATGGTGCTCATCCACCCCTCAAGAGATTCACAATGCTCTTAAAAAAAACCACTTGCCAACAGAGATGTGAAGACACAGTGTCAGTACCTTCATGGACAATTAAGATGATACATACTTAAATGGAAGGGACGTGGGTGGTGCTGTGGGTTAAACCACAGAGCCTAGGGCTTGCCGATCAGAAGGTTGGCGGTTCAAATCCCCACGACGGGGTGAGCTCCCGTTGCTCGGTCCCTGCTCCTGCCAACCTAGCAGCTCGAAAGTACATCAAAGTGCAAGTAGATAAATAGGTACCGCTCCAGTGGGAAGGTAAATGGCATTTCCGTGCGCTGCTCTGGTTCGCCAGAAGTGGCTTAGTCATGCTGGCCACATGACCCGGAAGCTGTAGGGCCAGCTCCCTCGGCCAATAAAGTGAGATGAGCGCCGCAACCCCAGAGTCGTCCGTGACTGGACCTAACGGTCAGGGGTCCCTTTACCTTTAACTTAAATGGGCTGGTCATATATGATAAACTTTATGTGGATTAAATAACACTGTAACTTGGCTAATGGGAAATGACTTTGGTAAAGTGTGTTGCAACCTCTTCAGCTAAACAACAGCACTATTGAGTGACAACCAAAGCTCAATATTATGAAAGATAAGACTTGCAAATTAAAAATCCACTGCATCCTCAGATGAAGTTATTTTCAGAGATGGTATTAAGTCATAGAACCAAAAAGCAGGTGTTGAGTTTGGAAACCGAAACCCATTCAATACATAGGATAATATTTTGAAACTCAAGTTTGTATTAACTGTTTAACTAAAAAAAAAAATTGACAATGTGAAAGAATTATAGCTATTTGTTTACTGCCAGCATAAACAGTACCATGTAGTTGCCAAATTTTTCAGAGGAAAAATAAATACATGACCAATTGAAAAAGCAAGCTATTTAAACAGTGGAGAGAAAAAGGTGAAACTCTAACTTCTACCTTTGCTAAGAAGTTAAAACGATGCCCTGTATTCTGCAAACAACATTCTACAGAAGTGTGATGACCAACTTTATTCCGAAGAGTCAGAAGCAATATTTTTACACTTAACTGGGGGAAATATTATATTTGGCCTATATTTTCTTCCTTTCTGCCTTCTTTAAAATTCTCAAGAGTCTTATGGCAGGAATCCCTCCTGCTCATATACCGACCAGATGTATTATCCAAATGGATATATTGAACGCTCAAAAGTATGAGATGGCTTTCAACGTGGTTTAAAGTGGAGTGCTTTTAAGTTGGACCTGGCCAATCAAAAAATGCCCATCAGAGAATAAAACCATTCTTTTATACCCACTTCCCAGAGTCTTACTTTTGTAGAGCAAGATGTTATTTCATTCTGTATAATGAGAATAAATAGACTCTCAACGAAAGCTACTAATCATCAGGTGAGAGAATAACAAGAGGACTGTTCACACATAAAACTAAGGCATGCTTTGTTCAACTTAACTTATTATTCTTTATTACATTTATATACCACCTTTCATGCAAAGATCACAAACTATTATTAGTTTGAACGTGCAAACCCAGCCTAGCTTACTAACCATAGTTGGTTTCCTACCACCAAACAATAATGCCATGAATTTCTTGTTGGTTTACAAGCCATGGCTGATACTAAGTGTAACTAGAACTTGGTGTTCTGTTTGAACCCAACAATCTTGCTTAAACCTTCTTTGTTTGACCAGCCCATTCCACGAGACAAGGGCAGAAGTCAAAAGCAGCTGAAAACAAGCCAAGCTTTGGAGAAACAAGCCACAGCTTGCTTGCTAGTCTGTAAGATGGCAAATGATTTGTCTAACTAATGAAGGTTAAACTAAGTCACCATCGGAGCTAAGTGTTGAGCTAGGGCTCTAGCATATATTAGAACAAAGCAGAACATGTTATATTAATGAGCCAAAGATTAGAACGACTTTGAAGCAGATGTGGCAGGGACATAAGAAGTGAAAGGGAAAAAGAGGGACATCATAAATACTCTGTGGAAATAGATAACTGGATAGTTGAGGTGGATGGGCTGTAGCGGTAGAGCACTTGCTTTGCACGCAGATGGTCCCAGGTTCAATCCCAGTTGGTGTAGACAAGACTGCACTATATGGACCAATGTCCAAGTCAGCAGCTTCTTCTGGGTGAACTGCAGAAAAGGCCTCCCACAGTAAGTGCCCCAATGCCCTTAAAGATGGGCATACTGGGCTACTACTGGTCACCTAGTGACTGAACAGCAATAGGTGCTTGGATGCATGTTTTACATTCAAACTATGAAGGGATCACTCAGAAGGAGTGTGACTATACTATGCATTTACTTCAGTGCATCTTTTCTTGAAAGATGAATGCTGTCTCTCTTAAAGGAAACCTGAAGTTATTTGATTTTGTATCAGCTTTCCAAGTTATAAAACCATTCTATTGTCCATGTTTTTCTATATACAAAATAGATGTACAAGGATGCAGGTACAACTGACTTTGTACTTGCACTATACAACAGAATTTCTGTGAAAGGCCTCATTTCAGGGGAATGCTAACAGATAATTTGGGATTAGCTGGCATATCCTGCAAAGGACCAGTGCTGCTTAATATAGAACAAGCTTCTGAATGAAGAATGGGAGCTGTTCAGTTGTGGTTATATTCTGCTCAATGCCAGCTTTAATTTTTATGCATTACATAATAGCGGGAAACACTTCTTCTGGCTAGTACAAATGACATAATGCATGTAACAAATGCATTTATGCTTCAGTGTAGCTATTTCTTCTAAAAGTATTTACAACTTAGCTGCAACAAGTTGTCCCCCGTGTTATAGAGGAAATGAGTTAGTTGTCCCCCGTGTTTCAGAGGCCTAACTGGCCTCAACCAGAAGTTGGGTGCTTCGTTTCATGCTGTGTGGAACATACTTTCATCAGAGATTCAGAAGTAATCTTTGCTTTTCACATTTTACGTGACTCTTAAAGATATAGATATATATATTTTGCCAACAGGCCTAGTTGTTAAGAGATTTTGTGGAGAAGCCAGTCATTTTAACGGTGGTTTTGTAGAACTTTTAATAACTTTTCTATGTATAAAAGCACACTCTGAATTGTATACCGGTTATTTCTGTAATGGTTCTAACAGCACAATCCTATGAATATTCAGTTATAAATGAATTCTATTGTGTAGAAAGAGGCTTACTCTTTAGTAAGTGTGTGGAGGACTTTGGCCTTATAGCACAATTCTACACCTATCTACTCAGAAGTAAGTCTCACTGAGTTTAATGGAGCTTATTCCCAGGTAAATGAGTATAACATATGGGATTGGGTGCATACTTTTTCCTGGAAGTAAGCCTTATCAAACACAATGGCACATGAAAACAAACATGCATAGGATTGCTTTGTAAATCTGGTAAAAGCAATCAGTACATATTTTGTTTCCAAAGCACCTGGTTTATGAATAATGTTTAAGGTGGTGGCACTGAAAACACTGTCTCTGGGCTGAGAACCAAAATGCCTGTGACATTTATACTGAGAATGAGTTTCCATACAACTCCTACTTCCAGAGGCAAGGAATTAATGAATTGTCAAAAACATGAACAACTTCTACATTGTTTTTAATGGCACTCATATATGCCTACCTAGGAATCCTTCCCTTTTCATTCAGTTTCGCTAGTTCTGTCCTTCAAAACGCAATGCATATTGTGGCACATAAGGAGGACAGGCACCTAAGGCTGCAATGAATTCAATGAGACTTACTTCCGAGTAGACATGCCTAAGATTACACAGCAAGATTCACACTGCTGCACTTCACAAATGGGAAACTGCCACAGAGGCTGTATCAGAACATCAGAATCACAGCAATATAAACTGGAGTCAAATATAAACACAATCCCTGTATAGCTAGTTCTTCATTCTCCCACCCAAACCCCACACAGTTAAAATATTTTTATATAAACTGTTACAAAAACTTAGCCCAGTTTTAATCCCATTATCAGCACTTAATATTGTCAAGCCTAGCTGCCTCCCTGCCTCCCAATCCCTCGTCTTTTTTTTTAGTAACTTCTGTGATCATCCTGTCTCCCAAATATTTGATTATCAAATAAAATTATCAAATAAGAGATTATTATACACAACAAACCAAAATCCAGATAATGTGAGAAAGCAAGTAAAAAGCATTTGAATCTTACAAGGAGAGCAAAAAGGTAAAGAAAAATCATACACACCATCTGAACTTTTACCATCTCTCTAGCGTGCAACTAATTTACATCAACTGACAAAATAATCAGCAAAACACTTCAGTTTACAAGAAGGGAGTTTGTGTACTCACTGAAAAAACCCAGGCTGCACGTCCCTGGATCAATGACTACCATTACTACCATCTCTGCTACGGAAAAGGCAGTTCCAAGCCAAGAGTTCGAGGCCCATCTCCAACATATTTGCAGAGGCCCTCTAAGGAAAATCCTTTCATGAGGCCCCTGCGTGACATACACTGCGGTTAAGTAACTGGGCCAAATGCATATAAGTTAAATCTTGCTCCTGCACATTCAACTAAAGAGCACAGGAACAATTAATTGGGAGTCTTCTTTGCCTGGTACTAGAAAGCAGCTAAACATACCTCCAAGAACTAATATACTCAGGGAAGGATGCTAAAAGACGTGAAAGCTGGAACCGAACTCAATGAGACTCACCTCCAAATAGATTATACTGGAAAAGACACTTCACACAATATAAACATACACAACTAGGCAAAAGGACTCGCCAACCATAGACTATGTAGGACTTCCAGATGGAGCTTTTAATGCAACCCAGTCGTTGCTCTCCCACTATAAGTGACAGCAGCTGATTTTCTACACTTCAGCAGCGACAGCATTTTTTTACATATGCATCCTGCTATGTTCTGTTCATACTGGTGGCTGTAATACAGCCACATGGATAAGCAGGGCCGCCTTTAGCATATGCGCCCCCAAATTTAGTGCTGCCCACGTCTACACCCAAGATATACTTCTCCGCGGTTGCAGGCGAGGCCATGGCAGTGGCGTCCTGCTCTTCTGAGTCTCGCTGCCATCGCCCCTCAAGAACCGGGCGTCCGAGCTCCACAAAGGTGCGCAGCTTCACATCCAGGTGCTTTAAAAAGCTCCCCAGGAGGAGGAAGGAGAAGAAGAGGGATGCAGCAGCCGTGCTGACGGTGGGCAAGAGAGCAACGCCTCTCCATGCAAGGCAGAACTCCGGGGAGGAGAAAGTGACTAGGTTGGAGGCGGCAGCAGCTGCTGGCTTTGAATGTCAGCTTGATCAAAATTATTTATTATTTCATAACAGGTAGATAATTAAGAGCTTATGCAGCTTCAGTGGCGGGCGCCTGGCACACACACCCCGAATTTGGTGCCCAGGTGCCCCGCACCCCTTGCACCCCTGGGTAAAGATGGCCCTGTGGATAAGTAAGAGACAGGGTGTCAAATCCCATCATTTCAACAAAAAAATCAATTGCTTAATTTGTGCTAAAGCTTTTTTTTGTTCAAGAACTACTATTATATGACTACTTTAATCATGTTTAAATCACAAAAGAGTGCATTTTAGCAGAATTTAAAATATATATATTTAAAATATAAACATCCTGCTAACATGATGCTTACCAGAAGGGTAATGGTGAATCTAAGGTGTAGCAATTGGGTTCACTACCTGAACTGTTCCCAGAACAAGTCAAAATCATCTTTCAAAAATGATGGGGGAAAGCAGCACAAAGGCCATCTATACCTGCAGAGATTTCTTTGCTGTTCCATTCCTTCGATAGAGAATGTATTTTACAAGCTCTCGGAACAATCAGAAGAACAGGGAAATTATAGGAGAAGATTTAACTATGACATATAAATATGTGATTCAGCCTTACATGTTATGCACACATGAATAAAAAAGATGGTCGCCGTGAGAAGAGGATGCTTGACTAGATGTGCCACTGGCCTCCAGCAGGCTCCTCTCATGTTTTTAAAAATACAGTTTACAAATTTACAGTTGCAAAGTTGTAACCTGCCACGAGGCCTAAAAAATGGACACACAGGAACCTGAAATAAATAAGTGATATAGATTTCAGTTCATGAACAGAATATAGCTTTCTGATCTCAGAAAACTTAGGAAGAACCCTAACCTATAAGCAGCGTAAGTCATTTAGCCTGTCAGCATCTATTTCCCTGTTCAAACGTAACACAAATAAGGCACTATCAACAGCTTGCCATGGGCTAAAAGGTAAGAGACTGCAGTGAGCGGGGCAGGGAGAGTCTACAAAGCCATTTACAGGTTCCTAAATCAATACAGGGACGCAGGTGGTGCTGTGGTCTAAACCACCGAGCCTTGGGCTTGCCAATTGGAAGGTTGGTGGTTTGAATCCCCATGACGGGGTGAGCTCCTGTTGCTTGGTCCCAGCTCCTGCCAACCTAGCAGTTCGAAAGCATGAAGGTAAATGGCGTTTCCGTGTGCTGCTCTGGTTTCGCCAGAAGCGGCTTAGTCATGCTGGCCACAGGACCCGGAAAAACTGTCTGTGGACAAACGTCGGCTCCCTCGGCCGGTAAAGCGAGATGAGCGCCACAACCCCAGAGTCGTTTGCAATTGGACTTAACTGTCAGGGGTCTTTTACCTTTTTTAAAAAATCAATACAACACCGAAATATGCCTCCAAAGCAGCAAGAAATCACCAGAAAAGTTGGAGCGTCAGTATGCTTTCAGCAACCAACTCCTGCCGGGAGGCTATCACATTCTCAACCAGCCACAGCCTCCTAACACGTTTCAAGGGAAATGTTAAGACTATGATTCTGTTGTATAATCTGAGAGACTAAAAAGCCAATCTACATGTTACCCATGAGATAAATAACGAATCTCTTAACGTTCTTTAAAAACAACAACCCTGTACTGCAGATGCAAGGGACTGCAAATTTGCTCATAGAAGCAAAGGAGAGGGGCTTATAACCCTTTCTCACTGCACCATTTTTATGATCAAGATCAAACGCTCACACCCACACCAGGCTGGTTAATTTCCAGTAAAGGAGGGATGCAGGTAACCGCAGCAGTCCAATGAGTGAAAACAGGGAGAGGCGATTTGGGGGTGGAGGTGGGGGAAGACAGTACCCCTTTCCCCCAGACACCTAATGTGCTCTAAATCACTCCCACTGCCTCACTCATCTTCTTAAGGATTCAGTAGTGCCCCAATTCTAATTTGTGGGCTTGATTACATCGGGTTATATCCAGCATAGTGCTAAATTAAAGTCACTCAGCGGCATACTTGTTCCACTGGCTTTGCACCAGTTGAATTTTATTTCAAAAGAGAGCGCAGAAGCAGGTTGCTGCTAAATTTGTTGTGCAATAGACTGTGCAAGGAGTTTCTGCTAATGCAACTACTGTGTTAAGATTCCTCTATTGTACAACACTAAAACTCATTCATCTCCTGGCACAAGAGACCTTGCATTAGCAGACAGCAAATGCTGGTTGCAGCCCAATATTGTTTAGTTAGGCCTAAGGCTCTGGTAAAACAGTAAAGCAAGTGAGGTGTGACTAGAACATTTACACAAAACTGATACAGAAAATAGAATGCAGGTTAAATAAAACTGAGGTAGGTATCTCTGACTGATGAAAGCTTAGGTTGCCTAAAAGCAAAAAAAAAAAAAAAAAGGAGGACACTTTAAAAATGATTTACTAACTAAGACACTGAATCTGGTGTAACGGAACTTAGGAAGTGATTCAATGGTCCCCAGGAGGATGTCCCAGAAGCCACATAATTTGGAGGTTATCCTTCTCTACGATCAGAGACAGAGATGACTTGACCACTGCACTTCATTGTAAGGATGCAAGCCACTTTCTCTTTCGAAGCAAAAAAATTGGGGCATACATATCTAAATACATATGTAATAAATAGTAAGTTGCGAAACTTGGAACTGATGCCATATTTTACATAGGATACAACAGTATTATTATTAATGAACACAGCACAGCACCATAGCTGAAGATGACACCCACAAATCCATAAGTGAGATAAGCAAGGTGATCCATTATTTTTGTCATCAAGTAGTCATGATATTGCATTGAGCCAAACAGAACTGCTATTCCTTTAAAAAAAGTGTTGTTGTTTTTCATTCTGTGATTGCATGTTGCTTACTAACCAAAAGTGAGTTCTGATTTCATTTGGTTATTCCAAAGTCCACAAAAACAAAGTAGGCTTTTTCAGATTCCATTAGCAGATGAAGAGCAGGATGCCTTGATTTGTTCATATTTTTTTGTCCTTGCAGCAGCACTAAACTTCAACCAGGAACCAAATCTAGGATCCCATGAATAACTACACTTTTGTTTGGTACATAATCACCTTTTTGCTTGCAAGGGACAGCAGGAGAGCGGGGAGCCTTAGTGGAAAAAATGATCAGAAGAGAACAGGTTAAGCAGTCTTTATGCCTCACTATTCATTCTTCCAGTCAAACTGGCAGCCTCCCACAATTGCTTTCCTTTAAAAAGGGAGAGAAAGAGGCATCTGCTATGTAACATCAAGCAAGCAGCTAAGGATGACATTTTCCTGGGAATCTTACAAGGACTGGGGGGGAAAATGACAAGAATTGTAAAAAGGGTTAATAGAAGAACTGGCGAAAAAAAAACAGAGGTAGAAAGGAGATGGTAGCTGGAGAGAAAGAGTAACTTCTAGCTTCTTCTACTTTTTACAAGAACGGGGTGGGAATAAAATGAAAGAAGGCAAGATGGACCATGAAAAATGCAATTTAAAATGAGAGAGGAAAGAAGACAGAGCGAAAATTAGCAAAAGGAAAGGAAATTATTCCAACAGAACATGCTTCAGCACTGAAAACGGTGAGAAAAAAGGATAGTTTATAGTGTGAGAGAAAACAGGAAGTTGAGGGTGCAGGATGAGAGAGAAAATGAGTTTTTTATTCATCACCTGGTAAGGTTTCTGGCTGCAAATGTTAAGCATTAGAAAGTCAAAGATGGAAGAGACATTATGGAAGCCTAAAAGTGGCCAGCATGGTACCCCTGAGATATTGTTAGACTACAGCTCCCATCATCCCCAGATGACACAGGCAGTGGCTAGGGATGATGGGAGCTGTAGTCCAGCAACATCTGGAGGGCACCACATTGGCTAGCCCTGACCTAGATAGCCATACAACATTCACTTGAGAAAGCAGAGTACAGAATACTGAGGAAGAGTACTATAACAGTGTAGAAAATGTGAGTGATTGTTAACCTTTAGCCACGGGCCCTTAGCAGAAAAAAAATGGATTCTAAGGAAGGGATAGAATAGGAAGAAAGTGGGACCAAAAGAAATAATGACCCCAGTTTAGGCGCAACCAAATAGCTTGATAATGAAGTCAACAAACCAACCTGGTTAGAGTAGCAGGCTTTTCACCAGAAAAAAGCCTCTGAGAGAAATGTGAGTATGAAGCAGAATTACAGGTTACCTAACTTTTGGTTACCTACCTAACTTTTCCTTAAGAAAAAAGACATCCTTTCCTGAGCAGGTAATCAGCACTGTCAAACCGGACAGCACCAAGCATATGTTCAACACTGCACAGAGCCCTAATCCATAAACAAGCACCATGTAAATGGTTCCAGTTGCTGAACACAGGAATCAAGCCATGTTTGTGCACGTGAAGCTTCTATGATATTAATGCATTATCTTCTATTAATTTTTTGCATTGTAATTTTTATTTCTGAACTATGTGTTGCAATTTTAAATGAAAAGTGGTAAATAAATGGCATAAATTTAAAAAAAAATAGGCACACAAGTCCAAGTCCAGAAAAAAGGCCCATGCAGGACAGTTGCATTCCAAATATGAACTATTGTTGCTGAGCGCAAGTAATCTGTCATATATGAAAAACCACAATGTTTACTGTCAGCCTCAAATCAAGGTTCATTGACCGTGCAGCATTATTAGTTTTGTTTGGGTTTTTTAAAAAGCACTCTCAAATATATTTTAATTGGATATTAATACAAACCATTTCATTTAAGTGACAGACATGCTGTTGGTATCTGTCTGTCTTGAGAGACAATGGAGTGCACCTCCGGGGGTGGTCAAACCGCTGTGTCAGCAGCACCAAAGCAACCTCCCTGGGGCACGAGCCTGGCCAGTGTGTATGGAGGTACTGGGCTGCCCAGATGACAAGACCTCATTCTCAGACTTGCTGATGTGGTCCAAAGGAAAGCAGAGCAATATGTTTGACACCAGCTTGGCTGCAGGGGCTGCCAGAAAGAAGCGCCCAAGGCACATCCAACAGTCTTAGGGACTCTACTCCGTATTTGTGTATGGTTTGCGCCTTAGCCTTTTCTTCTCACCAAGATATCCCGCAAGGCAGCGGAGGTTTAGGATCAGAGTTTCCCTTCTCCTAGATGGGCTAACGTTCCAGGTTGATAAGCCCTATCCCACCCACCCATGATGCACATGCAGAAACCACCTTCTTGACCATTGGACCCACTATTGGTCTTATCCACTCAATTGGCTGTCTTCACATGCTGGGGAAGTCCCGAACTCACTGAGGGTTTGAGACCCATCAGCAAACCTCACCTGCTTTAAAATACTTCTAGGTTGCCATTATTTCTAGGGGGGATGCAAGTCACCTACCAGCAAAGTCAGGTTGTGTAATTAAAACTGATTTTGAGTTCCTGAGGAATAAACTTGCTTCCTCCCCCCAAAAAAAGTTTTGCATTTTTTTTAAAGTAAAGGTGAAATCACTTCAATGTATAGGGTAACATTTGTTTGACACACAACATTGTTTAACCTTCCTGCAAACAAATCAGAATGAATGCCTGACAAATAGCCATTGCTGTCTAACCTCCCCATAAATTTTGTGCAAACAAATCAAAATGAATGTTCAATAAACAGGTCACTGGAAATCAACACTAGTTTCCCTCAGGCTGTACTTTTTGTTCTTTTCACACATGGACACCTTGCCTCCTATCCCTTGCTGGGGGTGAAATCTAGCTGAGTCATATTTTCTCATAACCACAGAGAATTCTCAGTTCTTTAGCATACACAGACAATATAAACTTTGTCCAATGCAAGTATTGCCTCAGGGCAACTGATACTGATAGCCCAACACACAGGAATCTGATAGGAAACAAATAAAAATATATTTAACACAGAATACCATTACCTTAGTGTAGATAATTCAAGCAGACTTGTGATAGGAAAATATATTATTAAGCCTCATGCCACTCTGTGTACATTATACCAAGTTTCAGTGATGCTCCATACAAGAGATCCCTCAATCTTTCAGAACATGTTATGTGATAACCACATACAAAGCAGAAAAAAACTTGAAAAGGGTAAATATGGAAGGGAGGGGAGGGAAGAGAAATGGGCTGGAATATTTGTGTGTGTGTTTCTTGTATCGTATGTGCAAATACCACAGAACCCTGTGCTTCCACTTTTTGGTCAAAAACAACAGCTTTGAGGACAAAGTAATATATCAACGTTCTGAGAAAAACTATTGCTTACAAAGGAATCAACGATCTGTGCTTTTAATCTTCAGCACATACTAACTTGTAGTGATGCAAGTTACTGTAAGCACATCTCTTCTAAGAACTAATCCACTAATGAGTTCTTATCTCCCAGAGATCACTTGTTTCTGATATACAGCTTAAATGCATCTAAGATTACAAATAAATATTTACAGGCCCTGCAATGGGGTGAAAAGACTGTGAATAAATGATATATTTCACACGCTCAAAAATACAAGTATTATCCTTTATCATAAACATGAGCAGTGTAAGTAAGTACAGTAGAGTATTATGCTTTGTTCTGTAATCCATTTTATGTAACCAGTGTAGGGGGAAATGTAGTGAGGAAATGAAGTTCACACACATGAGGGCATGTAATCAGCATGAATGTTTTAGCACTGCTCTGTATTTTAATACTTTTAATGTTTCTTTGTATGGTTGAATATAGATTCGGCTTAATCTTTGCCCAGACTTGTTTGTGATAGCAGGAAAAAAAAAACTTTCCAGAACCACAATTTCTGTTCATGGGAATTAAACTGCAACAAGTGTAATGTCTGAAGGACTTAACACCCAGATCTCCTCGGAATCCCAGACTGAAGCTAGCAAATTCATATATGACTCACAAAGATACATAGATCTTTTCCAACCTTAACCTTTTGTCACAGGAGCACCCTACAACTATACTTATATGAACAAAACTAGTATTAGAAGTAGAAGAGCAACACCCAGGAGTATTTGCACATGCAATACAAGAAATACAGTATTCACCCACCTGACACCTCCAAATCCACATTAGCTGTTTGTGGCCACAGTGATGCTGATTAACTGTTCACCCAGCTTCCATTCCCTTGGAGCTGACAGACGACATACTTACCACCAAGTCTCAATGCACAAGCTAAGCAAAGACTGCTGCCTAGTACTCTGAAAGTATCCCCATCTCTTCCCCCATTGACCCACTGATCGCTTCCTCCTCTAGCTCCCCAAAGGAGTTATGCCTGCAATCCTGGCTACAAGCAACTCCTGTGATTGGCTGCTCAGAGGGCCCTGTCAGTCAGAGCCCAGCTGAGTCAAGAGCCCTTGCCAACATTCCTTTGTTCCTAATCCTGGAACCACCTCCACAGGCTATCAATTTCAGAGTACATGGTGCTGTACTAATCTACTTAATGTAAAATTAGATAGATCAATACTCTGCCTTAGATTTAGACTTTCCTTTTGATTGTGTCTACTCACTGTTTCTTCCATGGTCCTAAATAAACTTCAATAAAATTTCTGGGCTATACTGGTTTCTGGACACACTCAAAGGCTCTTTATTTTCCCCCACCACCAACATTACTCTGCTTCTGATTTAAAGTGCTTGGGAGGTCAGGACAGGTGACAGGCTGAAGTTAGAATAGAATCATAAAGGTGGAAGGGACCATGAGGGTCATCTAGTCCAACTCTGTGCAGTGCCGGAATCTTATTTGCACAACAGCAAAAAGGGCTTGAACTCACAACCCTGAGAATAATTGTCTCATGCTCTACCAACTGAGAGGCTTCGGAATACACCTGTCTCCCTATACTCAAATAGATCCCCTTAAGGCAACTAAGAATCCTGAACCCCTTACCCAAGATGACAAATAATCAGGTGGCAGTGAGAAGGAAGAGGTGTAGGATGGGACACCCATTGTTTGTGAGCTGCACTAGAGTGCATGGGGTGTTAGGAAAGCAGTAGTACCTCTAGTAGGGGACACGACATGCTCCTTCTGTGATAGTTTGTCCACCTTTGGTCCCCACACTCTACTCAGCTCACCTGTGGCTCCTAGAAGCTGTCAACATGCAATGGCAGCCACACTCTAGGAAACAGCTTTGACTAGCTGGCTAAACCAGATGAAGGTAGCCAGTGGGACTCAAACCCTTGATGAGTTAGGGACTTCCCCTGCATGCAAAGACAGGCTCCGGTGGAATAAGCAGACAAGCCCAATAGCAGGTCCAATGGTCAAGAAGGTGGCTTCTGCACAAGCTGCAGAGAGAAGAGATTCTGACCTAAACCTCTGCTGCCTTGCAGGATGCCTTTGGGAGAAGAAGAGGCTACGGAGTAAACCCTACACAAATCAGGAGTGGAGTCCCTAAGATGGTTGGGTGGCGCTCTGTACACCTCCTGCTGGCAGCTCCTGCAGCCAAGCTGATGCCAAAAGTATTGTTCTGCTTTCTTTTGGACCACATCAGTGAGACCAACATTGGGAGGGGGGCCTTGTCACCCCCAGAGGTGCATGCCATTGTCTTTTGAGACAGATGGATGCAAAGAACACAGGAGCAAGTTCACCAACATTACCTGACACATTTAGAAAGTCTACAGAATCCATTAAAAGGAGTTTCACTAATTCCTAATAAAATGTAAGCAGACTAGCAAGAGAGCTGACACCGTATTTTACATGCCACAAGTCTTCTTGTGTTACCTACATTAATCCCACAATAACTCTGTGTTAAATGTACCATTAAGTCATTTGCAAATATGAGAACACTGAGGCAGACAGAATCCCCATAACATTAAAAATTACTGTATTCCAATACAACTGGGAGTTCTAAAATTACAGGATTCTGTGTTAAAAGCAGATTTTGCAGTCAGTGCATTCCAGGACATACTATGTTCCTCAACTAATCTTATTATCATTATGAATGCCAATTCATAATTGCCATTCATAACCCTGAAATTCAAGTGCACCTAATAAATAAAACATTATATCTGCATGGAACAATGTTATAATAAAAAAAAAATTTACAGTTCACCCAACAAATCAAAGGAGGAAGTATTTTAATATTCTACAAACATTAGAATCCAAAAACTAGCTTTCTTCTTTTCTGTTCTTTTTAGGTACAACCTTCTTTCGCCCAGTTTCATGAGTTTGTCACCTCTTTTTACCAGTTTCCTTTATTTCCGAATAAGCTTAACACAAAACCCTCTCATTCTCAAAGCAACAATTGTGTCCATGCCCAACAAGCCTCTTTGCAATAATGCTTATGGAATGGAATAAAGTATTAGGAGCCAGGGCGGGAGCGGCAAGTTATACAAGCCTTGGGATGAAAGAGATTCTGTGCTTTGAGGAGCATGTCTGGGATTGTTGGGAATCCTAAAACTGGTGCCCATTATTACACTCAGAAGACCAGTAAGGGGCTGCGCTGCAGTCGGTGTGGTTTTGTGCATGGCATGAAAGGCAAAGGGAAACGATACAAAATATATAAAAATATAGAAGCAAGTGAAAAGTTGAGGTGAAATTACACAACACGAAGAACAAAAATGGTTCAAAACTAGGACTGGTTATGTAGGAAGGATCTCAGGTGGTGTCAACAGCTGAAGGTGAAGACAACAGGGAAGTCCATCTCTGCTGGATGTAACAGTTTCTGAAAGCAGTGGACGTAGCAATTATTTCCAGCAATTAGGGAGAAACTGGGGGAAAATGGGCGATGGATGATGTTAAACAATGTTAGTGCTAGGTAAGAGCAGGGAAGCTCCTATGGATGGGGATCATGTATTTGGCTGTGGGAACCATAGCATGTCGGTTGTGTGTGTGTGGAAAGCTGCAAGCAATGGTAGATATTATTCTGACAACTGGCTTAAACCTTTTTTGGGGGAACACTACTCACCAGCTACAGTTCCCACAGCCAGTTCTCCCTGCATTCCAATACACAGCTGGGAGCCAGATGCATTGAACTTAATGGGACTTCACCTAGAGATTCATTGTATCTGCTCCTCTGCCTTTTGCCCACGGATGGCCTTCCTTTTAAACCAGAGGTGAGGAATCTGTGACCCTCCAGGTGTTGTTGAGACTTGACTTCCAACACCACTGACCATTGGCCATGCTGGCTGGGGCTTAGGGAAGCTGGGAGACCAAAATCTAGCTTGCCATAAGTCCCCATCCCTGCTTTACTGGAGGGAAGCAGTGCATTTTAAAAAATATTTGTCATAGTTATTCTGGTGTTTTTGTTTGTTTGTTTTTTGAACCTTCATAATACCCAAAGATAACCCCTATTAGGAGAAATCACCTGCGCGAAATCACAGCCAATGTTCTTTAAATTAATTGACCCTCGGGGAGTTTTAAAACATGGAGGCGCCTCACTCTGGTTTGGGACTGAGGATGAGGCCAGCGAAGCCACGTCGGTTTGAGAGCAAAGACGGCGGGCCGGTCGGTCGGTACTTACTGTAAGGGTCGCTCTTCTCCCGGACTCCATCCACTCTGCCGTCGGGGTTGATCCTCAGGAAGAAGCCGCCGTTTTTGCAGTAGAGCCGCTTGGGATCCTTAAAGTGTCCGGGCGCGAAGGTGCCGCCACTGCCTCCGCCGCCGTCGTCGGGCATCGCGGGGAGGGTGGTGATGCCCGCCGCAGCCATCCCCGCCGAGCCCGCCGCTGCCGACGACGGCTCCCCGCGGGGTGTCCTCCCGCGAGCGCCTGCCGCCCCTGCGCCTCGCCGACGGCCGCCTCGGCCGCGTCCCCCCAGCCTCGCGCCCCGGCAGCTGCTTCTTCCTCGCCCGCCCAGACTCGCCGCCCGACGGCCACCTCCGCGGGGAGGGCCGGGGCTGACGGAGAGGCGAAGGCGCCCTCTCGCCCAAGTTCTCGCAAGTTCGTCGCTGGAGCTGCGCAATGCCGAGCCTGGCGCCTCCAAGAGACCTTTCACCGGAGCCAGCCAGCCAGCCAGCCAAGCCTCTCCGGCCCAGCACGCCGGGGAGTCCTCTGGCTGAAAACTTGCCGCTGCCGCCCAGTGCGCGGAGAGAGAGGGACGCAAAGAGGCAGGCGAGGCGCTGTTGCAGCTTCTGGGCTCGCCAATGTGCGGCCCCTCGACCAGGACTTATTATTTGCTTGTTTGTTCCCTCCCCTCTGTCCCTCCTCCGGCCTCCCCCCACCTCCCACCCATCCGTGTCTCTTTGCTGGGCCGGTTCTCTGCGTGCTGACCGGTGCGACGGGGAAAGGAGGTGGTTGAGTCTGCTGCTGTTGGAAACTCGCAGGGATGAGGAAGGGGGGGGGAGCGCCTTCCCTCCTCTTCATCCCTCCGTGTAACTCTAGCCTGCCCAGCGAGCGCTTGCACAATGCAGCCGCCGCTTCACCCCGGGCTAAGTGCTGCTCGGCTCACACACAACAGCGCTCTCCTTTTCCCGCCCGCCGGCCTGTGCAGTTGCAAAGCGGCACAAGTTGCTGCGCACTTCCCAAGCTTTGCCTCCGCTGCTCCAAGGAGGCGTGCGGCAAGGCAGCGGAGTCGCTGTAGAGGTGAATGCGCCAAAGGGACACTGAGGCGCCCCACCACCACAAAAAAAACCTGCCCTGGAAAGACAGCAACCTCCCTCCCTCCCCTCCTGTCCACACGCGAAAAGCGAAGCAGCAGGCGTTCCCTGGATGCACCGTACCAGCAGGAAGCAGGTGCGTGCAAAAAAAGCGCAAATCGCTGAGTGGACTCAAGCAAGTGAGCTAATCGCACTCTCCGCGCTAAAGGCAACGCACATAGATTGCTAGCTCATTTTGTGCACTGAACGGAATATGAACCACTAGTCTCAAGATGGTAACGCATGGGAAGAAGAGCCTTTCTGAATCTCCCAAGTGATATACAGCCCGGAGTGAGGCCTGCGGATAATTCAAGAAAGGGAAAAGGGTGGGCGTGTGTTGAATATGGCGAAAGCCTGGCTAGCGAAAAGCCCATATTTGTACAGTCTGAATGTCATGTTTACAGCATCATAAAGGAGTCAGAATTAAAGTTCAGAAGTGTGTAAAACTCTTTTTAACTCTTGCATGAGCATGGAATTCCCTTACCAAGGCAGTTCATCTGTCCAACACCCACTGTAATACTTCAAAGAGTATTTGCCTTGCATTGTTTAAGTAGATTGGAGAGCTGGTGGCTGTCTCTAGCTGGAGAACTGAGGACTGGATTGGCATTGGTTACAGTTGAATTCTCTTATTTTGATCACTGTATATTTATAGTCTTTTTTTTATTGTGCCAATTAACTTTATCGCTCACCGCTTGGAGTGCAGTGGGTTGTAAAGCAATTTATAAACGTGACAGATGGTTAGATAGATGTCATGGCTCCTTCCTTCCATCCCCCCTTCCTTTCTTGCTTCAATTCCTGAGATGAGGAAGTGGGAAAATTCATAGAAGGGTATCCAGCCGAGTCATTCTTTGTCTATTCCAAGTTGATAAACATTCAAGTAACACTGAAACATGCCCGGGCAAGATCTAGCTATCCCACATTCCCTTAGTGGGGAAAGCAATCTCACTTTGGACAGTTGGAATCACTGCGTTAGAAAGGATCTACCATCCTTTACACTACCTATCCAAATTTCACCAGATAATGGTCCAACCATGACAAGGGAGTGCATACCAGAACTTCAAATTCTCTTTGGAAATGGAACCAGCATATAATGTAGCTATTTATTCATTGGTGTTCATGTAGCTGGCCTCACCCTAATCTGCAGCCAACAACCTAGCAGCAGGATTTTGGACAAAATGACATTTTTGAGAGGTAGCCTCATATGCAATATGCTGCAGTGGTCTAATTTGAATATTGCAAGACCATAGAAAAGTGGCCCAGCTATCTGTTTTTCCCCAAGGCATCAGGTGGTACACCAGCCAGAATTAGTGACCAGTGATTCATGCCACATGGGCACTCAAAGGTATGGGTTCACCCAAGAACACCCCCAAGATGTGAAACTGACCCTTCAGAGGCAATGGAACCCATCTGGATCAGGTTGAACATACCACCTCTCTGGTTCCATCAAACCACCTCCCAACAATATTTCCTTCTTGTCTAGTTTATATACGAAAGCCAGTTCCCAACAGTCTGTTTTACTTTCCTTACATTCTAACACACACTTCCAACATTCTATCCAATGTTTCCAAAATCCACTTTCTCTCTAGCCTACCTATTCCGCCCCTCCCAAAAAAAACACTCTGAAGGCATTAAACAGGTCTAATGCCACCCCAAATATATATCTAAGTTTACTCTTTTATTTTAAGCAAAATATTACCTTGCCAGAGACTGTTGCAGTGAAAGTAAAATTTGCTCACCATTCCCGATGCTGAGTGACACCAACAAAATGATGGTAAAGGAGAGCATCCTTGTTCACCTGCAGGCTACTCCAGATCTTCAGGGAAATATGTTTCAGATGTTCTCCTTTAATTCATAGAATCATGGAATCATAGAATTGGAAATTTGGAAGGGACCCTGAGGGTCATGTAGTCCAAGCCCCTGCAGTACAGGAATCTAGTTCAATCCCCTGCAATGCCATCCAACCTTTGCTTAAAAGTCTCCAATGAAGGAGAGTCCACCCCCTCTTGAGGGAGTCTGTTCCACTGTCGAACAGCTCTTACCATCAGAACGTTCTCCTTAGTCGGAATCTCCTTTCTTGTAACTTGAAAGCATTAGTTCAGGTCCTACCCTGCAGAGCAGGAGAATTGAATGGGGTGGGGGGAAAGCTAAAGAACCAGAATTGGTTAGGGATGTTGGATGGCCACAAGTTCTTCATCCCCACTTTTCAGTCTCTGTAGAATTTTTACCTGGCAGCATTTCATCTTATTTTTCTTGGTTGGTTAGTTTCCTTGTTTACGAAACACTAAAATAGTGTTACGATTGCTGAAATGTTTTCATGATGGACTGTTTTTTATTTCTATTTTTCTTCCCTTTTATTACTAAAAAGTTCATTTGTTGTTGTTCAGTCATGTCCAACTCTTCGTGACCCCATGGACCAGAGCACGCCAGGCACGCCTGTCTTTCACTGCCTCCTGCAGTTTGGCCAAACTCATGTTGGTAGCCTCGAGAACACTTTCCAACCATCTCATCTTCTGTCATCCCCTTCTCCTTGTGCCCTCAATCTTTCCCAGCATCAGGGTCTTTTCCAGGGAGTCTTCTCTTCTCATGAGGTGGTCAAAGTATTGGAGCCTCAGCTTCAGGATCTGTCCTTCCAGGGAGCACTCAGGCCTGATTTCCTTAAGAATGGATAGGTTTGATCTTCTTTCAGTCCATGGGACTCTCAAGAGTCTCCTCCAGCACCATAATTCAAAAGCATCAATTCTTCGGCGATCAGCCTTCTTTATGGTCCAGCTCTCACTTCCGTACATTACTACTGGGAAAACCATAGCTTTAACTATACGGACCTTTGTCGGCAAAGTGATGTCTCTGCTTTTTAAGATGCTGTCTAGGTTTGTCATTGCTTTTCTCCCAAGAAGCAGGCGTCTTCTAATTTCGTGACTGCTGTCACCATCTGCAGTGATCATGGAAACCAAGGAAGTAAAATCTCTCACTGCCTCCATTTCTTCCCCTTCTGTTTGCCAGGAGGTGATGGGACCAGTGGCCATGATCTTAGTTTTTTTGATTTTGAGCTTCAGACCATATTTTGTGCTCTCCTCTTTCACCCTCATTAAAAGGTTCTTTAATTCCTGCTCACTTTTTGCCATCAAGGTTGTGTCATCAGCATATCTGAGGTTGTTGGTATTTCTTCCAGCAATCTTAATTCTGGCTTGGGATTCATCCAGTCCAGCCTTTCACATGATGAATTCTGCATATAAGTTAAATAAGCAGGGAGACAACATACAGCCTTGTCATACTCCTTTCCCAATTTTGAACCAATCAGTTGTTGCATATCCAGTTCTTGTCCCACATAGAGATTTCTCAGGAGGCAGATTAAGTGATCAGGCACTCCCATTTCTTTAAGAACTTGCCATAGTTTGCTGTGGTCAACACAGTCTAATGGGAATGTTAATGTATCGCTCAGAATGTGGCTTAGCATTTCAGAATTTAGGCAGTGAAAATGAATGAATGAATGAATGAATGAATGAATGTATCAATATGAATATGAATTTCCTGATATGTAAACAGGACAGTGCTGCTTAATTACTTTATAGGTCACTACGCTCTTTAAGGATGAATGCTCATTCATAAATATCAGAGGGAGTCCCCTCTGAATCCCACCAGCTCTCTGTAGCTTTGAACCAGCATTGTGCAGGAGTCAGTGTGTTGGACTAGGACTAGCTATTCCCAGGTTCAAATTTCCACTCATCCATGAAGCTCATTGGGTGACCTTGGGCCAGTCACAAACTATTCTCAGCTTTATATATTTGTTATGATGAAAAGGGGAAGGGAGGAACATGTACACTGCCTGAGAGCCTGGCAGGAAAGATGGGATGTACCGGTAAATGTACCAAATAAATAAATGCTCAGTCACATAGAAACACTGGTAGCAGTAGGCATGGCTCCTTTTAAATTCACAGTATGCTGGTATGCTAGTTATCCTTCACCCTCCTGTAACCAGTTTTATATAGTACATTAAAATACACACTATTTCTCACTCATAATTCTCAAAGCTGACCTCTCAAAGATGGTGAGCTTGCTGGGCAATCGCAAGGCCAGGTTTTGTACTGGACAGAAAATGTCCAATTGACTTCCAAAATACTGTGCCAGTCGAGAATTTGGCATGTATTCCTATGAAATGGACAAAGGCCAAATATGCAGTCATGGTTGCTTGCAAGAAATTAAGGCTCTTCTGGAACATGGGAAGAGCTTGTATCGCCAGAGAATGTTATGATCCAGAAACAATGGATTCTCCTGTAGATTGGTTCAAACCCAAGACTATATTAAAACTGCATGTTTCTAAAACCAGCAACAGAGGTTCAAACAGAAATGTAACCTGGCTTGAATTTGAACATCCTAATAATAAAATATATTGCCAAATAGCAACAGTATACATGGAACCCACAATGTTCTCTCGTTTTAAAGAGCTCTTATTAACAGTGTTGTGAATTTCATTAGAGTGCCTACTGCTTAAGATGGACATGTAAGGACATATTTCTGGCCCTGGCCTGGTATCCATTAAAGACAAGACAATGTTTTCTTCCTTGAAGTGGCATCTTGTTGTGCAATGTTCAGACCAATGTGGAATGCTCTATATACTATAGAAAAGTGGATCCATTGTTTCATATCATGCATATGCTATATGTGGAGATATACTGTAGCCTAAGTATCAATGGGATAATGTTATTTATTTATTTATTTATTTATTTATTTATTTATTTATTTATTTATTTACTGACTGGCAGAAAGTAACCAGTGTTGCTTGGGAATTCTAAGAAACCAAAATATACTAAGATAAATTGATAATGTAATTTGTTAACGTCTAGTATTGTAGAAGCTCATGTAACCCAAGTCAAACTGGAACATACCCAATCGCTGTTGTGGTTGGCACTTGAAAGAAACAAACAAGAGAGGCAAACTTGCTTTTTATATAGAGAAGGAGAAATAAGACAGAAGATACATAGAAGGAATATATTATGTTTCAGAGGGAAAACCCAACTTCAAGTCTTTTTCTAAAAAGCAGAAGAACCTTAGACACTTGGGCTTTCCAAGGGAAAGAAGGATTGTACAAGAATTCAACATTTCTGCCAAGTAATATTCTAAGTTTTCATCAACACTTAGGAAAAGACATCTCTATCCTAGCATGACACATGGTATTCTGATGATGTGCCATCTTTCTTTCTTTCTTTCTTTCTTTCTTTCTTTCTTTTTCCTTCCTTCTTTCTTTCTTTCTTTCTTCAGCAGTGAAAAAATAAGCGGAAAATAAGATGTTGTCATGGTTAAAAAGTAGAAGCCAGAACAGCATTGCAACTTGGAAAGCTGCTGCCAGTTGGTTTACAGGCAAACGGTGCCTCTGGGAGGCACCTCTCTGGAGCGGGGTGGGGGGCAGCTCTGAGATCGGGGACAGCAGCAGCTGCTGCCCTGAGGACTCCCAAGGAGAGGGGAGAGGAGAGGAGGATGCTGAGGGAACACTCCACAAGGGAAGGTGTTCGAAAAAGGGTGAGGCTGCAGGCAAGGAGAGACATAACTTGGATCCTGAGCCCCACAGGGGTACAGCAGAAGGAATGTAGTTGGTTAAGGGAGCCATGGACTCAAAAAGGTTGAAAACCTCTGCCCTATGAAGCAGAATTAAATGTATTCTACAAAGAGAGGATCCCCCTCCACTCAAAATATTGTGATATCTAGTCTTAGACTAATCCTTGGCGCAATAGGACTCAAACTCATAATGATGGCTGAGCACTTCACAGTCTGTGGTTGTACTTGGTGACATTTGCGGTATTAACATATGTATACTTGTTTTACATTATATGTGAGGGCTTTTCATCATGGCAGGGGAGCATGAGCAAGCCAGGCAGTTATGTGTGTTCTGGTATTCGGCACAACTAATAAAGGAAATTAATTGTGATAGATATAAGGAGGTGATTGGTTGCTTGAACCAGCTTTTTAATATTCAATGCTAGGTATTGATCACTCCCCACATCAAATGGGGGGCGACGTTTGCGTGGTCACGCGCAACCCCTTGAGCTCCTAGGCGACACCTGGTATTTCGGACTGGCTGTGCCTTCCCTCAGGAGGGATACCTGGGGTCTCCGCCTACCCCAGTAAGTGCCCAATCCCGCCTGGGGGAGGCGTTGACAGGGGATTGGCCAGATAAGGGGAGGGACCACACAATAGAAGGTAGCTTACCAGGAAGCCTATGCACTGGAGAAGCTTATGCAGTGGAGAGGGGTTGCTGGAAGCTGTAAAGGTAAAGGGACCCCTGACCATTAGGTACAGTCGCAGATGACACTGGGGTTGTGACGCTCATCTCACTTTACTGGCCGAGCGAGCTGGCATACAGCTTCCGGGTCACATGGCCAGCATGACTAAGCCACTTCTGGCGAACCAGAGCAGGACACGGAAACGCCGTTTACCTTCCCGCCGGAGCGGTACCTATTTATCTACTTGCACTTTGATGTGCTTTCAAACTGCTAGGTTGGCAGGATCTGGGACCGAGCAATGGGAGCTCACCCCATCGTGGGGATTCGAACCGCCGACCTTCTGATCGGCAAGCCCTAGACTCTGTGGTTTAACCTACAGCGCCACCAGCGTCTGTAGCACTGCATAATTTGACTGCTGTACATCTGGAAGCACAAACTACGCTGTGGAGTTATTAACTACGGGTAGCACAAACTATGTTTTTGTGTATTAAATCTGAACCCAGGCAAATGAAGGTTTCCCTTTAGAGCTGCATTATTGCCTTTGGTTTCCGTAAAAAAAGAATACTGTATGCATAAAATACTGTATGCACCTAAACCTAAACTGAAAAGAAATGCAAGCTCAAAAGTTTAATGGTATGCTTATAAAGCACTATGCAGCAAACGAGGTTCATGACCAGCAGACAGGCTTTTTACTGGCCTATGCCTACAAAACAAATATGCAGAGATATAGCTGGCAGATTGCCAGCCTATCAGGAATTGGTTAGAGTGGCTTGTCTGCTGATCAATCAGCTTCATAAACTGACCCACATCTCCATATTGCAGCAACCTTTTGAGGTGGAGCAATGTCCCTACCTGTGGTTTGTCAATGATCTGTGAACTCAGACATAACAACAAACCACAGTTAGCATAAACTGTGGTTTGCAAATCAGCTTCAAGCTGTGGTTTCCAGTCCTGGTTTGTTAGCTCAATACAAACCACAGTTTGTTGGCACCATTTAGAATTCAAATATTAAAACAAATCATGTCTGAATCCAGCTATTATTCTTTCTAGTAGCACCTTAGAGACCAACTGAGTTTGTTCCTGGTATGAGCTTTCGTGTGCATGCACACTTCTTCAGATACACTGAAACAGAAGTCACCAGATCCTAGTCACTAGGATCTGGTGACTTCTGTTTCAGTGTATCTGAAGAAGTGTGCATGCACACGAAAGCTCATACCAGGAACAAACTCAGTTGGTCTCTAAGGTGCTACTAGAAAGAATTTTCGATTTTGTTTTGACTATGGCAGACCAACACGGCTACCCACCTGTAACTCCAGCTATTATGTCTCATAAAGGTGACCAAATACCTGGGAAATTAAATGTGTGAATATGGTTATGAATTTGGAAATAAGGCTTCTCGATTGCTTGCCCCTGCTCTTTTTAAAAAGGCAACCAAAAAGTCTTATTAAATGTGTTCATGGTGATAAAGGTGCTTTGTGTCAAGAGCTAAGGCCATTAGGAGGGCATTTGCTCATTTCTGCACATCTTTATATTCATCTGATAAATTGCCAGAGTCATCTATTGATGATTTTCCATCTAAAGTACATCTTGACTAATTGTCAGACAAACACAGGGATCTTTTAAATCGCCTGGTGACAGAGGAGGTGGTAAAAGACTAAATAAGAGAAAGGCTCTGGTTTCTGATAGGTTTTGGTGGGGCTTCAATAAAGCATTTAGGGACTAACTACATTTCTCAACAGCATTCTCAATGGAGACCCTATATTCCAAGGGGAAATACAAAGCTAAATCAGAAATTGTGGATAATGAATGTTTGGATGGGAAATGCTTGAAGATCAAGGCAGCAAAGAACAAACTGAAATTAAATGAGATTTGACACCCTTCAGGCTCTGTATCCAGCAGGACTCTTTAAAAATAAGAACTATCTGAGCAAACGAAATACTTTTTCTCTAAAAGCAGTCAGGACAGCCCTGAAATTTTTTATAGAAAACTGAATGACTCTTTTGTGTGGTTGCCATATGATTTAAGTCTAAAACTTTGCTCTAAAAGAAATTGGGTTGGTGAGGAGAGAAAGCCCCCAATTAAATATTAGGTTTATAGTATATTTTGCTATAGAATGGTGTATAAGGCTGGACAGATTTTGCTGCTAAAGCTAGCTGATTTGCTTCTTTTCTTAACCAACGCTCATGCAAACAGCTTGGTTCTTAAACTGCTCTTTGAGTGTGTATTTGTTTTGGGTTTTTTATACTGGGGCTGCATGAGTACTGTTTTTTTTATTATATACTCTAGTATTATGCTTGGATTACGGACATACAGAATAATTGAAAGCACACTTCCATGGCCTCATGAACATATGGCTCTTTGCAGCAGGGTTAACACAGAGAAGGCAAATAATAATGTAGAAAGCCCAAGGAGAGGAAAAGTCTGGAACCAAAATGTTTGCAATTAGCATCATTGACTGCACATGCTGGCTACAGTTCAGTCCTTGTGTAAGGGGGTACAACAAAAGCGTCGCAGCTGTTTAATTCAGTCCCAAAGCTAATCGTTTGTGATTTTGCAATACTGGCATCGTCAACACCTCTCTCCATTTGCCCGGCTGCTTTCCCCCAGGGAAACTAGCACTTTACCACTGAATCAAACCAAATGGCAATTGCTTTTTCCATGGATTGCAGTTTGTTCTTATTCAGCAGTAAAGAGCATGTTTTCCAGGGAAAAGCTGTGGGACAAGTGAAAAACCACTCGGACCCTTGCCTAAAAAGCACGAGACAAATAGAAAACCACTTGAACCCATGATTTCTAGGCATGGGGCAAGTGGAAGTGTGGAGAAACCCTCAATATTAATGAAGGCTCAATATTAATTAATTAACCCTCAATACTAATTAATTAGCTCCCCTGGCAGGAAACAACACTCACCTCGAGCTGTCGGTTCTGCACACAGCAGAGCTGAAGGCCAACACACCCTGGCCTCAGACACTGGCCAAGAGAACGTAAGAATCTGCCGCATATGGAATCACTGGTCCATCTAGCTCTGTATTGTCTAAACCAGGCATGTTCAAAGTCTGGCCCAGGGGCCACTTGTGGCCCCCGGGCTGGTTTCAAATGGCCCTCCAGGAAATTTTGAAAAAGCAATCGCTTCTTGGCCCCGAGTGACTGCCCGCCAAAGCCATTTCCTTTTTGAGGGCTCGCCACGAGCTCTCCCCTTTGCGCGGGGGGCATGGCTAGCCCCCGCACCATTACGGAGTCCCTGGCTGCGTCACTCCTTGGGTCGACCAATCTGGTCGGCTGGGGGGGGCATGGCTAAATAAATAAATAAATAAATGCTATAGTATATGTTCGGGACGTTGATGCTGCAGCGATGGCAGAGGGGCTGCCGTCGCCTTGACCCAGTGCCGAATTTATGTATAGGCTAAGTAGGCTGAAGCCTAGGGCCTCTAAATCTAGGGGGCATCACTAACCCGCCTGCTCCCCAGCGGGCAGTCTCCCCTCTCCCAAAATTGCAAACCGAAGACTTCATGCGACGGCAGGACAACTCAGGCCTCTAAATCTAGGGGGCCTCGCCAGCCCCTCTCCCAAAATTTTAAACCCAAGACTTCATGCAAGGGCGGGGCAACTCGGGCCCAGCAACTATAAGACTCAGGGCTAGCCAGTGGGGCCCAATTTGAAGCAGTGGGGCGCAACTTGAATGTTGTTTTTTTGGAGGGCCCCAGTTCACAGCCAAATCTGCAAAATCTTATAGATACAGTATAAATAAAATCCATCTAGATTGCCCTGGTGTGGGGGCCCCTTAGGAGCGGCACATGGGGCCCAATTTGGCCAAATTGCTCCAGTTGCCATAAGGTCAGCACTGATGAGACTGTGCAGGGGTTGGACTGACAAGCCCCTTCTAGGCCCCTGCTGTCACTATTCAGAGTATAGACTCAAGGACTTGTTGTGGAAATAAAAGGGGGGCACTTATTGGAAATCAGTTTTGTCACCTCTTCCCCACCAGACCCCAAGACAATGAGCCTAGCCACCTTTTATTCACAGTCGCATAAGCACTACACTACAGCATGGCCATAAACCTGTATATTCAACTGCTGAAATATACACCCAATATATATACTCCAACAATGGAGATTTATGTTACTGCTTTATGAATGAACACTGTGTTTTATGAATGGACTCTGTATTTTGTGAATTACCTAAGAGCCACCAATAGGGAGCTCTAGAATCTGACAGCTAACCAATTGGGTACTACCAAACAGCGACCCCCTAGTGCTCAGCCTTTGCACTGTTGACTGAACAACCCCTGTTGTGCAGATAATGGAGAAAGCTCGTAAATTGTATCCCTTCTGGCATCCTTGCCATCTCTATTGCACTGGTGTAAACCCTGGTGCACCAGAAGCCCAGAATAGCAGCAAATAAAATCCGCTCATATGTCAGTGACTGTCAACCAGTTCTTCCAAAGTCTTCCTAAATTATAAAGCTCCAAAATACAGGCCAAAAGAGAGCAGGTCTGGGAAGAGCGAGGCATACAGTGGGCACCACCAGTGAAAAGGTCCTGCTCCGTGTAGCTCCTGCCCTGTCATTTGATAGGGTGTCCATTTGCCCTCCTTCTTGACATGGAATGCTTTCTATTGGAGTCTCCAGTTCCAGTACAAAGACCATAAGAAGGGAGAGCAGAGACCTTGAAGTTCCCAACAGCTGTTAAGCAAGCAAGCAAGCAAGCAAGCAAGCAAGCAAGCACACAGGTCACCTTTGTCATAGTCAGGACGCCTATGTCCTGGCTAGGCCTGCACCCAATCTTGTTTTTGTACAATCTTGTTTGTCCTCAGTAACCAAAATTATATCATCAACATATACAAGCAGAAAAGTTATTTTCCTTCATTTGCAAGGAATCGTACAAAACAAAGTGGCACTAATAAAGAAAAGTTCCAGGGTGGCAACAGAAAGCAAATTTAAAATGCTTTTGCAGTTCATCAAAACTATCCAGCAATATAAAGTTATAGGAAAACTGGTGCTATTAACAGTAATCCTTATACAGTGGTGCCCCACTAGATGAATGCCTCGCTAGATGAAAAACTCTCATGCTATCTGCTGCTGCATGTTGTAGTCTCCATCATCTGAGGCAACAGGTTGACAAAGGCTGCCGCAGAGTCTCAGGAGTTGAAGGAGCCCAGGAACAGGGGCATCTTGCCCATAGAGGCAAGTGGAGTGGGGCACCAGGGTGCCAAGTTTGCGCCAAGTTCTGGAGGGCGCCTGGGAAGAGGTGGAGGCTGGGCACGGTGCCCTCACCTGCCATGCTGAAGCAGTGCCATGCCCAGAGCCTCAGCCTCTTCCCTGCGATCAGCAACTCTGGGAAACGAGGGGGGGGCGCTGGAGGGATCTTTGAACCATGGCACCGAATAGGCTTAAGATGGCCCTGACCAGGAAAGCAGATGCCAATAATAATGGAGAGCTTGTTTCTTTGAAGTTTGACCACAGCCATTGTTCTTTTCTGTCTCTTCAACACCCAAGTGTAAATGTAAGTTAAACCCAACAATTTCTGTGGGAAGCAATCCTAATAAAAAAGCTTCACAACTTTGGGGTAAAATCCTAATAAAAGCTCAACAACTTAAATCCTAATAAAAGCTCAACAACTTTGGCCTGCCCTCATGCATGTTCACTTCATCAAATCTGGCCCTCTTTAAAAAAAGTTTGGACACCACTGCAGTAGAGCTTATAGCCAGGCCTGCTGCAACAAACAGCTGTGCAAGCCTTTGGGAGGCAGAGGCATGAGAGGGTAGCAGAGGAGTGAGGGAAAGAAAAAGAGACAGAGGCCAGTGTTGCCTGAGGCACCCCTCATCACCATTCAAGGCACCCCAAGGTGCCCACAGCACACTGGTTGAAAACGAGTCATTGGGGTTCTTTCCACCTGAAGATGGAAGGGGAAGAGGATGGATTTATCCCTAACTACATGCACATTTAAGAACTTGCACAGTTTCCCTCTTCTTTTTGTCAAAATCAACTCATTAGCCATTAACAACTTCTTAGCATAAGTGGGTGTGGAAGTTGGCTCCAAATTTCAACAATTGCAAATGCTGAGGTAGTGGATCCAATGGACAATAATTTGGGGGAATTCCAGCAACACCACCCATTAATGTCTTATCTGGGACAGGAAAAACAACAACTATTCTTCTGTTGCTTCAGTAAGACTTGACCACAGCAAGACAGAAGGTCATACATAAAGTCACATTGATGGATTAATAATCAAGGGATTGGGTTCACATCTTGTAATGGAAATAGAACTAGGAAACACAGATTAGTGTTGAGTGGTGACTGTTCAATGTAGATGGGCCCACCCAAGTGGTGTGAATGACTTAACTCTGCTCCCTGCGTTCTTGCACAACCCACGTGTAGATAAGAAGCTAACAGGGCTGCGGAACCTTTTCATTGCATGGAACAAAATAAGAGGAAAAAACCATGAGGAAATAAAATATTTATTAGTTTGAAAACCAGCATGGTAAGGTATCAAACCAAGGCCAGGTAAACAAGGCTTTGGTCTCTGTTTATGTGCAAATTACTGACCTAATTAAATGGGAATAATATTGATCTCTAGAGGGCTTTGGGGGAGAGATCTTGGTGCTGCAACAGTAAATGTATCAATATAGCCTCTGTATTTGTTTTGTTATTATTTATTTATTGCATTTCTATCCCACCTTTTCTCTAAAGAGCTCAAGGTGGCATACATGATTCTCTTCCTCCCCATTTTATCCTCACAACAACCCTGTGAGGCAGGTTAGGTTGAGAGACTGACTGGCCCAAGGCCACCCAGTAAGTTTCATGGCTGAGCAGAGGTTTGGCCGGGTCCTAGGCCAATGCTCTAACCACTACATTACACTGTGCACACTCCCATTTACGCTACATCCAGTGCACTCCCACTACTAGTTTGGGAAACGGTATTCACACGGTGTTAACCACAGTCCATATCTATCCCATACTGTACAAGGAACAAGGTTAATTTTTATTTCTTTAAGCTTGAGTGTGTGTTTGGCAGGGCAGTTGGGGGTTGCAGATTGGCTGCGATGGAGGGTTATGGTTTGGTCACCCCCCAAAAAATTGCCCTACCTTGGAGGTTGTCTTCCCAACAAAAGCTCAACAACTTCAAGGTCGTTCCCCCCCCATATGATTTTGGATTTTAAAAAAGCAGTGGTCATCTTATACATAGGGGTGTCTTGTAATGGAAAAATACAGTATTTCTTACACCCTTGCAACATCACCGTTATTATTATTTCAGGTCAGTTTTGTGTTGAGGTTTGGCTGGACAATTCAGATAAGTAATATTTGGCAGGATGCAGACTGTACTTGGCCCATGGCCCGCCGATGACATAGGAAAACTGGCGCAACATTCCCCTCCAAGGAATAAACAAGCCTTGTCCACAGCTAAGTGTCTTGAACGGTACAGTCAATAGTACAGTACATACATATCTGGGGGAGCATAAACTAAACCTTCCCACAATCTGTGAAGTACATCAATTATCCCCATTTAACAGACCAAAAGTTAAAACTGAGGGACTGTCTGTGAAACCTGGCATGATCACTTTGTGTTAATTTTAAAGGTTGAATGAAGATGAGTCTGGAGGAGCTGTGGCAACACAGAGATCTAACCAACATACAGGCCTCTCAACCCGGTTCCCTATAAATGTTTAAGTCTACAACTTCCATCAGTTTCAGCCAGGGTTGTTGGGTGTTGCAGTCCAAAACATCAAGACTGAACCAGATTGCGAAAGGTGGCTTTAATGTTATAATACAATAGCTTGTAGTAGTATTTTGTGAAATAAACTTCATTTTACTTTGCTGTCTGTTTAATTATTGTATCACTTCTAATTCCTGGCAATCAAAGGTCTTGTAACAGGCAACTAACTATCTTTGCAGTTTGGTTCGAAACAAGATAACATCAAAGACTGAAATACTTAAAGCGCTGGGAAGTGTTGATAAATATTCTGGTATGCTATCCTCTCAGCAGGAAATTGAAAACCTTCCTCCTTATTTAATTAGATTTGTTACCACACCACACCAAAGGTTTGTTACACTTTGAAAATCACAGTGTTTCTAAATGTTCAGGAAACAAAGATAAGGCATTTTGTCCTATGAAGTTTTAGCTGTTTCTTTCTTGAAAGATGATGGCTTTTAAAAATGAAACAACAACAAAAACACAACTGTGTGTCTGGTGCCACTGGAAAGATTTCGGGCAGATAATTAATTACACAACAGGCTGTAATTTTGTCCAGGTTTCTTGAGGTCTTTCTTTACCAGTGGCACTTGCTTTGCAACATCTTGGAACATGGCCTAACACTGTGTGCTGGGGATCCCTTTATTGGGCCCCAGATTGTGTGGATTCATGGAAACAATGCTGAAATAAGTGAAAACAAACTGGAATGTTGTGACGTTTTCACTTATGTACTCTCTATTGTGACGGCAAAACTAGTTACCAAGGAGGAAGATACTTTTTCTCTTCTTCTACATCCTTTACGTGCCATTTGAACACACTGACCATTTTATCTTAGCAATCATTGCCAGCTTAGCAAACTAAAAAAGAAGGAAGTTTTGCTGTGCTAAGTCAAAGGTTAAACCTCAGGCTATCAGTTTCGCTTCTTTTCCTGTGTGTGCAATGTGGGCTTAGATGTAGGAGAAACTGGCAGCCCCTCATCCCTGCTCAGGGATCGTCTAATTCCTTTTTTCACACTGTTTTGATAACAGTAGGAAAAATTAATAAAAATATATTTTGTATATATATATATATATATATATATATGTCGGGGTTTGGGTGCTGGAGCTCCTCGTGCACAAACTTGGACTGCTCATGCACGAGGTACCAGTAGCGGGGAAAGCGGCCAGCGTTCCGCGTGCTTCTGAGCACGGGCGCCGGCCAGGTCTCACAATCTGAAGGTTGAGTAAGCCGGGTAATGACTCCGAAGGTGCATGAGTTCTTAATTGCCTTTTTAAAGAAATATGTTGCCTCGAGAAATAGGATATGCCCTGACTCTGAATAGATAGATCAACTTAAGGAAATTAAAATTTTTACTCTAAACCTTTTACTCCCTCTTTTACCCCAAAGAAAGACAGACACCGGTTATATCTTTAGTGGCTTCGGCAGAACCCGCGTAGGCTCGTCCCCTAAGCTAAGTTCTCCTAAGCTCAAAGTCCCTGCGCGCCCAATCTTCCGCGAGGCTAACTAAATAAACTAAAACCGAAATATCTTCCGCAAGCCTAGCCCTAGGCTAAACCTAAAGAAACCTAACTAAAGCTAAACCGCGATCTTCCGCGATCTAACTCTAACTAAAGGAAAAACCCATCCAACCCATCCAGCCCGCTCCTAATACCCTTAAACTAAACTTGACTTCAACTAAAACCCAACTAAAGCAAAACGGAAAGAACGTGCCTAAGCGGGGAGCCTCAGCCTTTTATTTAGGAACAAACGTGACATCATGATCAATGCCTCAACCAATAAAATCACTGTTGCTGCCCTCCAAAAAGGCGGGAAGCAAGTTTAACGCTCATTAATAACTTTGAACATGACCGGAACTACAAAATAAAGGCGGATTAATCTATTGGTGAACCAAACTATTCATTCTTACTTTCGCTTTCGCTTTTGCGCGTAACAATACCAAAAGTAGTTCCCGAAAACTATATTAAACAATTAAATAAATGTGGATCCTATAGCGGATCCGTGTAGCGTATTCTGACATATATATATATATATATATATATATATATATATATATATATGGAGGGGAGACTATGCCTGCTGGCCAGCACCACCCATGTTGGGCCCTGAACCCCACCCCCATATTAGCCATGTGAGTGAATGACCCAATAGCATTTTGGTGCTATCCCTGTGTGAATGCTGACAGATTAAAAAAATAGAAAAATGGCCCAAACCAAATGCCTATTCCATTACATTCACTCGTGGGTTTTGACAATTTTGCTTATGGAACTGTAAGCATTCATCAGGTTTTCTCCGAAATTTTAGGCACTCTCAAATTTTGTTTCGGATTGTCAGCATTCACCAAATTTCAGAAAGTCACTGTAACACATGTGCTAATAATTATGACTCTACCAAGGACAAGTTATATACCATGAACACATGACACTCATATGGAAATTGTGAACGGAACACACTTTTTCTGAACATGTGTTTTAACAATCTTTCAGAACCCATTTCCCTTGAGTGGAAGTGACTCTCTGTTCATCATTTAACCAAAGCACAAACATTTTTAAAACAGATGCAGTCAGGTGAAAAGAGATGAGATTTGAAAGCAAATTTTTTTTTGGCAGAAGATGGGACATGCGGTCAGAATCCTTCTCTGAGCCCTTGAGCATATCAGCTGTACTGTTTGGCTTGCTGTACTGCATCAAGAAGTACAGCCTTCTCTTTTGATCACATGGACCCAAACCAAATTATTTTTATTCTATTCCCATTTATATCAGACAAGGCCTGCTGGATTGAGCCAAAGGCCCATCCAGTCCAACACTCTGTTCTCATAGTGGCCAGATGCCTATGGAAGGCCCACAAGCTTCAGGATAGCAGTGAAACAGAATTTGTGTTATGTTAGTCCAGGAACTATAGTGTTCTGTGGTCCTCTTGTGAACTGCACAGTGATATGAAATCTCCATCCACACACTATCCCACACAACCCACATGAAAGAAAGCTGGCTATATGCATGAAAACATTCAGAGGGCTTCTTTCCCACATGCTGAACTCGGCCCAGATCCACTCAAGCCACACATTCATTGTGCCAACTGGATAAGTCATACCCTGGAGACAGCATGGTGCCCTCTAAACGTTGTTAGACTACAATTTCCTACTATCCATCAGTGCCAATGCTCAGGGATGATGGGAATTATAGTCCAACAATTTATGGAGGACATCGTGTCATCTAACCTTGCTCCGTGTGAAGAAAATTAATGCTTCCCTAGCCACAGCACATTTTCCTGGCCAATCTAGTCGAAAAGCTAGCAAGTTTTTGCATCATACTAAGGCTGATACTCAAGAGGATTTAGTAACGAATAACTGGAAGCAGAAATATTTTGGGCATTATTTTCTGGAGAACACAAAGGACATTTATTTGTGGGGCAGGATTTGAAATCTTCCAAGTTCATTGACATTTAGTGGGATTAAAAGTTTTCTTAAAACTTGATATCCTTGGAGGGAGGGAGGGAGAGAGAGAGAGAGAGAGAGAGAGAGAGAGAGAGAGAGATCACACACGACACTAGAAACTGCCAGAATTGGTGTGTGCTTAAAAATAGTTACAAGTCATTGGAATTCAGTGAGAAGATGTTGGAGAAAATAACCAGAAAAGACTGTCCCAAAAAGGTTTTAGTGGTGCTGTTCAGGGAGTCATACAGGAAAGATGTAAAGAAAATATTAATTAATATTTCACAGTCGTGTAGAGACAACCAAGCATGGAATTTACTGTTCTTTGACTGGTTAGCAGAGGAGTATGAAGGTCATTTATTATTATTATTATTATTATTATTATTATTATTATATATTTAGGCCTTAATTTACTGCCCATCACCACAGTAGTTACAGGGTGGTGCCCAATAAAATGCAACAATACATAATAAAATAATTAAAACTAATTCATATCAAATACACACATAACTAGTATAGTGTCAGTATCAAGGCAGAACTGACTTCACCAACTTATGGAATTTAACAAGAGATTGTATTTTCATCATGGAAATCTCAGTTACTGACCAGTTAAATGTTGCATGTATTAGTTCTGACACTGCTTTTATGGTAAAAAATGAGGTGCCATTACATATATCTTAATAAAAGTCCTTTGGGTGCCAGCACAAACTGGATGCCATGGGCAGGAAAAGAGAGAGAGAGACAGAGAGAGATGATGGTACAGTCACCAAAAAAAGCACTGAGCTGTAGCAGACTAAGCAAAAGCAAGAAAACAGTTTATTTCTCTTTACTCGTGCCCTTATTTACTTATTCAGTTGGTCCACCATTCGTCTTTTCACTTGCTTCTTTGCTGACACACCCAGTGCTAGTATTTATTTTCCTTTTAGCAACCCACTTGTCTATTTCCTGTTATTATTGATTTTCAGCTGTCTATAGCTATTTTGCATGTATAACAGCATGATGATTAAAGTCCATTTGGGAGGCTGCAGACAAGAGAACTCATGCTCATGCATCCTAAGATACAAGCTATAGAAAGCCCTGACCTACTGGTTCCCTGTGAGAGTGGAATGGGTACAAGGAATACTGTGATGGAAAGTGTAAACCCATGCATGTAAATTAGGAGCACAAAGCTGCCCCCTTCATCAAAGTGAGCGAGTAAGCCCTGACAAGCACTAGGGACAGGGCTTTCTCAACCCATATGCTATGGAACCCCATCCCAAGGGATGTACATAAGCTGTCCCAGGCTTTGAAAACCCACAGGTTTGAACAGATTTTCATATACAGATGCTTACTTTGGTTAAGCTGCTGTTTTGTTTACTTTTTACTTCTGTAGCTTTGGGAATGAAAATATCCCTATTGATGCCAATGCGTGTTGTGGGTGGAGAAATCTCCACTCTGATCACAGCGCAGCAGAGGTGGATTTAGGGTTATGGTTTGGGCGCACTGGGCGCAGAGCCTTGTGTGCACTGCAGGGGACACCACAACTGTGATTTAGAGTGGAGCGCAAGAGGTGAGGGAGGGGGGCAATTTGGGGAGTGCACAGGGCGCTGCTGGGATTTGAGACACCAAGGTCTGCCACTGTTAGGGGAGTGAAAGGATAAATCTCCCCTCCCTATGCTCTGCCTCCCCAGCAAAAATTATTTTTGGAAAAACAAGAAATGTAGATGTATATCAAGTTACCATTAGGCATTTGTCCATTTGCACCAGAGAGACAATCTGGGCTCACAACATTCCCCTTTTCCTTGGAATGTTTTTTTTAAATAGAAACATGAAGTCATTTTGATAGAAACATGTTTCATATAAGACAGGAAATCCCCCTGCACAGAAAAATGACTTGGAAGAATGAACTTGTTACATTTTTATATTGTTTATTATGATTCAGTGAATGCATTTTGATGTTACTTGCAAGCCACCATGAAAAGACTTGTATACTGAAAAGCGGGATATAAATTATTATAACTGCATTTAATTAAAAACCAGTGGAGCAGTCATTCAAGAATATATAACACTAAGCAAAGGCATGCATCGGCAGGAATGTTTCCATCTGCCTTCCACAATTTAAGTTCTGGCAGGTCCTTTTAGTGGGAGAGTTGCACAGTTCAGTTACTGTCAAAACTTGAGAGGGTTCAGGGCAGGAAGTTGGGGATCGTGGGCCTAGCCTGTTCATCTGTCTTAATGTATGTTGGACCATTAACTCTACACGGTTAAACTCTCTTTAATACCTTTCATTAAAAAAACAAATCCCACAGAAATAATTTTTGTTAAAAAATACGTCCATTTCCTGGATTAGCCTTTGCTACCCTCACTTCTTAATTTAGACTTGGTTTTCGTTCCAAAATCAAGAATATTTTAGTCATTTTTAACCTGGAATTTTCCTTTTCCCTCAGGTCTCCAACGGGCTGGATTTCCCATCATCATTACCATCACCTCCAAGAAATGCTTATCTTGTCATTTTTTCTTTAGAAATCTTTATCCAATGCCTGAATATTTTGTCTTCTAATCCCATAAATACTGGGAGGGAAAACAGTGTCGGGAATGGTATTTTCCAGCTATTCTGTTCATAACAAGAAACAGAGATCTGTCCTCTAAGCTACGGGAATCTAACCAAGGAATCTTGCACCTAAAATGTGAGGTTTTGAGACTCAAGCCCTGTTGGAAGTCATTCCTTATGGTAGGGGTAGCCAACACAATTCTCTCCAGATGTTGCTGGCCTCCAACATCAACCCCAGCCAGCGTGGCCAGTGGTCAAGGATGATGGGAGCTGTGGTTCAACAACATCTGGAGGGCACCAAGCTGGCTCCTCCTGCTCTATAACATGGAATGTTTTCCACCAACCCCATATGTATGTGGGGGCAGGGGGTTGGCTGCGGTTTCAAAACAGCAAAAGAAAGGTGCAGACACTGTAAAAAAATAATAATCCAAATAATTCTATGGTTTGTCATTAGGCTACATGTACCAATGAGCCTTGGCATAGAAAACAGGTCCCTGGGCAATGCTGTGGGGAGGCCTAGCTCAAATTCTGGGCTGCTTAAAACATCATCCATAGGAGAGAAGGGGTTGAGAAGATGCCTTGTCTGTTGCTTGCCTACCAGCAGCATTCCATAAACTAGGCACATTTGTGCATTATAGTTTCATTTGCTCCATGGTGCATCTGTAGTGCTCCTAGAACACATACTTTGTGTTATGGAGCAGCCCCCACCAGATCTCATAGGAACTCCCCATCTATGTAGACTTACCGCTATCACTAAGTGCCAGAACTCCCTGAGCTGCAGGACTCCATACCTCACTTTGGGGGCCCCTTTTCTTGTTTCATCACGCATTTAGTCTTGCTCAAATTTCCACCGAGATTCTTTATCCACCACAACCACGCTCTGAAGTTTGTTCTGAGCAACTACATTGCTCAGAACTTTTAACAGTCCTAGGCTGCAAGCCTGTACTCACCTAGGGGTGAGTTCCATTGAATTCAGTGGGACTTCTGAGTAGCCATATTTAGGTAGGATTTGACTATAAAGTAATTTTTGAAGGGCTTCTGATACAAAACAGCATAAGCAAGGAGGGAAGTAATATATATGAAGTAGTAATGCAACATCATACAGACTAATCCTTTCATCTTCTTTTCCACTAGCTAGATGCTCCACTAGAGTGATTGACTCCAACAGTCTCTAACTCATGCAGGTATATCTTCTGCCCAGTTACCCATTCAATTCACTTCAAGGGAAAAAGAAGATACGTGTCTACATTACTTTGGATACTTGGTATTGCTGAGATGACTTGGAAAGCTCATTTAGAGCAAGAAACTGCACAGATAGAAGTTTTATAAAAGTCACATCCATCTGATCCAAATTTAAAGCAAGAATTGGCTCAACACAACATCACTCCAGATACATTTTCCTGCCCAATGTGATAAATAATTGAGTGGCAAGCAGACTGAAAGATGATAGTCATGTGGTTGTTGAACTTGCTCGGCACAAAAAACAGCCCTGTTGACATGTCTTTGGTTATACTAGCACAATTGTAAAATCAGAAAATGGAAAAATTCTAATATTTATACTAAATCATGTATCAAAACATGAAAATTTCCACTCATGAAAAATGGCTCGGCACATTTATAATGGGTCTTCTTTATATATAAAAGACAAAACTTCTGTATACTCTTAGACAAACTGTTCAGTATAGAAATGCAGCAAAAGTTAGATTTGCGGCTTTTTCTTTTTGTACCATCATATAAAAACAAAGCATTTTCTGCATTGTTAACCATAAATAGTTTTAGGAGGTAGTGATATAGCCAGAGATATAGAAGGAACATAGTTTGAGAGAGGAAAATAACAGGACCTAGGTATTTGGCACTAATTGCAGATGCCCACATTACAGTTTGAATAGCAGTATTATTTTGGGGCTCTCACCTTTCTTAAAGTTTTGAATGTCATCCAGTGAAGAGGATGTTTTCACCATCTTTAGAATTTTGAAATATTTTTTTTCCAACCTCAATGACATGGTGAAATATCGTAGAGCAAATTATGATGTAATCTTCCATTTGGTAGCATTTTGCATTTAAAACGAGAAAAGCAAGATTCCAGATAGTAATATAACATTAAAATGAAAACTCTCTGTGCTCTGTGAGCTATTTTTGCCAGAACACTAAACCATGGTCTGGTGAGACAGGAACCATCTGCTTTACCCTCACCCGCTGCCCAAACTATGTGGTTTCTGGCACCACCCAGACTCCCCTCAACTTCCCTTTACCACCTTTTTACTCCCTGTAAGGTGTAAGGCACACAGCCCTGAGCTGAGTTTCTGAGGCATGTTTCTAAATTCCATTTGTTCCTTCAGCTCCCACAGATAGTATATACCTCAATATTTCTCATCTCTAATATCCCATATCCCCTCCACTGGTGCATTTTCTGTATGGGATTTCACTCTCAGTCCAAACTATCTGAATTGGGACTGTTCTGATAACTGATAATAAACGCTAGAAGGAACACAGATACGAAACTTTTTTCCCCATGCAATTTTAGGCTTTGTTCCAGTGTTAATTAAGCCAGCTGAGAGTCTAGTAACACTATTTGTATGCGGAGAGGTTATCCCAAATGTAATACATCCTGGGCTGCATTTCTTATTAGTAAACATACTAGGAATCAACTGAGTTATTTATGCTGTTCTGTACAGGAAGTGAGCTATTTATTAAGATGTACAAGATGTTTGCCCAATATATATTGGTAGGCTTGGAAAAAACATTCTGAGGGGAACAGAAGAGAGTTTAGCCAACATTAAGATACTTCACCCACCCTCTCCCAAAAATAATTTAAGCAGATGGTCCCAAGTTCAGTCCTGGGCATCTCAAAGTTGTGCTGGGAGAGATTCTTTTTTGAACCCCTTGAGAGCTGCTGCCAGTCAGCATAGATAGTTCTAAACTAGATATGCCAATTATTAGACATGGTACAAAGCAGCTTCTTTTATTTTATGTCCCTATGATCAGCAAAGCCTTCTTCACGCTTTCTTGCTTTTCTGATAAAACTTGCCCTATCAAAATTTCTTTTTAGATAGTAATTTCACAGCAAAAATGTTTGTGCGTGTGTGAAAGAATTTGCTATAATGTGTCACCCAGCACCACATAAGTCACAACAAGCCCTACCTTTTACCTCTGCTGCATTTGCTGCTAGATCACTTATATGAACAAATTTGACAGGAGTTATCTGCCATTAGATTAAATGCATCCAAATTAAGATAAATTATTTTGGTGATCTGATGTACAATCACGATAGACCTGACCCAACAAAACAGGAGTGGGGAGTTTCTGAGGATCTCGCTGTCTGGATCCAACTATCCCCAGCAATGGGATTCTGTATTGTATTTTGATATTTGTTGGAGGCCGCCCAGAGTGGCTGGGGAGACCCGGCCAGATGGGCGGGGTATAAATAATAAATTATTATTATTATTATTATAGTATGTCTCTGCATAAACAGTGGCATTGTGTAGATGTGGGTGACTGGGGGTTGACTCCCCAGGAGTTGACCAAAAATTGGGATGGGAAAAGACAGCTGAGGCACAGGAATAAAAGGAGCATACTTGAGAGGAGGAGGACTGGCTATGGATTAAGCATGGGGCTTTTGAAGAGGAACAGAGGCCACTGAGAACTACAAGCAAACCAAGTGGCAGAGATGGCAGAAGGAGGCCTCACAGAGGCTCTAGCCAAGGTTTCTCTACATCACGAGATGAAGGGATCCTGAGGGATCCAGTGCCATATCACCCATTGCAGCTCAGAACCATAGGAGGAAGAAACAGGAGACAATGCTCTGGGAGTGAAGTCAACAATTGGGCCTGATACTACTGTAGCCAAGACAAATCTATAATCTGTGGCACTGCACATTGGATGCTGGTTTATCTTTAAGACAAAGGCAGGGAACTTCAAGAAGTCAAATGTGGCCTTCCTAGCCTCTCCATGTGTGGGAGGTTAGCAACCAAACCCAGCAAATGCATATTCTTCCTAGTTAGCATGAGAACAGGCTAACACCATAGAGCTGTATTGCTGACAGGTAGGTCCTCAGATCATAGAAATATAATTTGTAGAGCGGGCTCTGTGTGATGACATTTCCTCTCCTCTCCTACAGAGGAAATAGCATATGGTACTTCCTGTTTCTTTCTCTCCTCCTGTGACCAGCCTTGAGGGTAGATGTACCCAGTGCTTACTCCAGCTACATGCCTGAAGCTGCTTATACTGTAAATTGGTAAAGGCAGGGTAAAGGACCCCTGGATGGTTAAGTCCAGCCAAAGGCAACTATGGGGTGTGACACTCATCTGGCTTCAGGCCAAGGGAACCAGCGTTTGTCCACAGACAACTTTCTGGGTCATGTGGCCAGCATGACTAAACCGCTTCTGGCACAACAGAACACCGTGACTGAAGCCAGAGTGCACGGAAACGTCATTTACCTTCTCGCTACAGCAATACCTATTTATCTACGTGTACTGGTGTGCTTTCGAACTGTTAGGTTGGCAGAAGCTGAGACAAAGCAACAGGAGCTCACCCTGTTGCACGAATTCAAATTGCTGACCTTCCAATCAGCAAGCCCAAGAAGCTCATTGGTTTAGACCACAGCACCACCCATGTCCCTTTATACTGTACATATAAGTATTTTGCCTGCATAGTTTTTATTGCTACTGTTGCTGCAAACCAATGCATGATTATAAAGTAAGTAAACATTATTATTTTTTTAACTGACCGGTACTTTACAAGTTGTCGCCTGATTCTTTATTAAGCAGGGTAAGAAAAGGGAGCCAGCTTACTTCATAGGTCGACTTGCTCAAAACTAGACTTTACAGCCTGATTCCTATGCTTTTCATTTTGCTGCCAAGGATGGGATTTTGAAACTGTTCAACCTACACATGTGGAAGCCTGGAGGGGTAAATTGCAACAAATATATCCTCTCCTACTCATTAAAACCCATCCCATACTGTGTGGCTCTCAGGATTCTTGCCCAGCTATAATTTCTTCTCAGTCACAGCCTCTCTCTCCAAGGCAATACTACTTACCAGTCCTTCTAGAATTTTATTGCCTGGGTGGAAAGTTTCCTTCAACTCTAATAATGGCTCTTGCTTGCCTGGATGGACAGCAGATAGGGGTATGTGAGTGTGTATAAAACTAGCCCAATGTAGGAAGGTAAAAATTACATGTGTTGTTCTGCTCACGTCTACCTCTAGCTTAGCCACCACTGGTGTGCAGTCCCTGAAAAGTGGCCAAGAAAGAATGTCATCCTCAGTCTGAAGAAGGTTCTCCACTCCTGCTAAGGCATTGACCAATGCTAAAGCATTAACTCAACCATGGGCAAAACAAGCTATGTAATACATAAAGGAAACTTTTTGATTAAGAACACTAAAGAAGAATTGAATAATTTTCTTTCTCTGTTTCTAGAATAAAACTTCCTACACTAAAATTATATTTTTAATTCTTCTCCTGATCGAAGCTTCTTTAGAAAGACCTTTCTCTCCAGAAGTTGAAGAAAAGGTTGTGCCCTCTTTGGAGTACACTAAAGTACTTCAGATGAATGTTCATTTCAGTTAATTAAAATAACTGCTTTTGGAAAAATCAAAGTACTTACCGTATTTCAAATTAACTGATGTACTCTGGCTGACCTTTCAGCCTTTGAAAGCTTGCCCAGTTGTTTGCTTAATGATCAACACTGGAGACACACACACAAAATCCTCTAGAAAACGGAAACACAAGAAATTCAATTGTGATCATCTGCTAAATTATGCTCCCTGTGTGTGAGAGGACCAGGAGCTAACTTTTTCCCTAGTGAAGATTTGTTAAAAATCATGCATGCTGTATATTTTTTTTCCTGAACTGGATAACAAATATAAAGAATCATTAATCAATGCATATTTATAGAGCTGGAATTTTTTGGGTTTTTTTTTTAACTAACGGAGCATAAAAAGTAGATGTGAAGTGAGAACTTTGCACTCAGAGTGTAATTGTATCCCAGGAACTATTTAAAGACAGCTGCATTTTTAGTAAGCCTTCAGGGTTTAATTGGTAGTTTAAACAGCTGAAGATTTAACTGATTAATCTGCATGGACCAATTTTAATCAGCTAGTCAGAATGTTTAGAGAGGACATCCTTGTATGCTGTTTTTGTTGTGGTATGTTACAGTATCGCAGATAGGAAACAATATTAAAGATAGTCATTCCTTCTAACAAAGAGTGCCGCTTTAAATTGGTAAATTGAGATTATCCTTACAAAGGGTTCCTTTGTTGAGGTTTCAATAATATGCTGACTTAATTTTAAATTTATGAATTACAGAACAATTCTAGTCTCTAGACCTGCTGATTTAAGGGGCTTAGGATGGAGATAAAATGCCACTGAATAAACACACCAGGTCCTCCTGACTTTGCTTCCAGTTACTAGATAGGCACACCACAAGCGACACAGGCAGCTGGGATGCTGCACCATGAACAGTTATACTGTGCTCCTCTTTAGTTTTCACTATTCAAGCCAAAGTTCAGCTTTGGGGATTGAGGGAAACTTCTAGTCTTTGCTCTGAAGCCCATGGACCCTCTTGACAGCACCATATGTAGAAAATATTTCATACTCTTTCCGAAGCACAGAAATGGAAACACCCTCTGCCAGTCTGTAGATTTCAGGCACAAAATCCTCCCCTGTCTTCTTATACAGGTAGGTAGCCATGTTGGTCTGCCACAGTCAAAACAAAAATAAAAATAAAAAAAATCCTTCCAGTAGCACCTTAGAGACCAACTAAGTTTATTCTTGGTATGAGCTTTCATGTGCTCATACCCAGGTCATACCAAGAACAAACTTAGTTGGTCTTTAAGGTGCTACTGGAATGATTTTTTTTATTTTTTGTTTTGTTTTGTCTTCTTGTACTCTGCCTGTTCCAGCAAGTCTCCATTGCAGCAATCTACTTTAGATTCTTCTCTCTAGACACCCACTTGTCTTGTAATGTCCCTATTTAATGTTTCCTGAACACCAGTACTTTCTCCTCATTTGATGAATGGGCTGTTGTTAGGATGACATTTGGGTTTTAAAAAAAAATGTGAACAAATACTTGTGTGCCTGTGCAGATATTGGTCAGACGTAAGGGGGGGGGGAGGATAGGGGAAATAATTTTGAGATATATGTGTGAGTGTGGCTCAGCTCTGGCACTGCAGCAAACCATGGCTAAGAAAGCTTCACTTTAATCGGTCTGGATTGGCAAACTAAAGTCAGAAACCATGGATTGAAGTTTTTTTGTTTTTGTTTTGTTGCTACTGTTGTTTGGCATGGTAAACAATTGATATGATAGTTGTTGCCCTAAGGAAGCTGCTAGATCAGTGAGCAGACAAAGAATGAAACACACAGAGTTCTAAACCAGGATTCGGTTTTATGTTTGGAAGCTTAAGCTGCAGTTGGCAAAATTCTGGAATTCAATCCGTTATGCATGTCACCTAATATAGAGCCCTGTAGAAGTTACTGGACTCTCATCCCCAGCTGGAGCTGGAGCTGGAGAGAGTCCAGCAATATCAGAGGGGGGACCATATAGGGGGCACACTTGATGTATGCAGTAGATGGAGTTTTGCAAGGTAGAAGGGAGGAAGGAAGGAAGGAAGGAAGGAAGGAAGGAAGGAAGGGGAAGTGTTTATTGGAGGTAACTGAAGACTATGTAGATATGCCCTAAAATAAACTTCTAAAGCTTTTCTAACGAAAGAAGAACACTCTGATGATTATGATGGAAGATAGGGGAAACAAAACTGAAATGCCAACAAAAAATGAGATGCTAATGAAGTGTTTATTGGCAGGGACTAGAGTGGAGACATTATGCCAAACATTAATTCCTAAAGCTTTTCTTAAAAACACACACACACACACACCCCCTGATAATGACCGTGGAAGATAAACAAAACAAAAACTGAAATGAAAGGCACTATGAAACATCCAAACTACCAGAAAGAACATTATAGTAAAGTTTGTATCTGATATTCATTTGTAATTTTTATTCATTTTGTATTTCTATTTCACCACTTGGACTTTTGGTAGGCTTCCCAAAACAGCTTGCAGAAAATACCCAAAAATATTAAATATAACTGCATAAAACCACAATAAAACAGCAAAAGAAAAATTACAAGCATCAATAAAACCACGTTTAGACATCAAGTGAATTACGAACAGCTAAACAGCAGCTGCAAATTAAAGTCAACCTACAGCTCCAAAAGGATTTCGATACAAAAAAAGCTTTTAAAAACTCACCAAAAATGGGTTCTATTAAAAAGGAATTAAAATCTGAATTGCATCTGGTAGGCTCCCCTAAGGAAATTCTGCAGTGAATGAAAAGTTTCTGATAATACAAAACACAATCCCCACAAGATTGCCTATAAAGTGGTACATATACGATGCAATATAATGAAGCGAACAACCTCTAATGTAAACACATTTATATTATACAGGCACAAGATTGCCTATATAGTTAAGTTAGAGAGGTCAAACTGCGTCCCACCATTATGAAGCCTGAATGTTCTACATATTAATAAAACAAAGGTGGTCTAAACTGTTTGAACTTAAGCATGTAGGACCTATGTATTTAGTGCCATAAATTGACCAAATTTAAAACAGATATTTTGAGAAATGGCTAATATATAGCAATTTCAACATTTTCTTTTCTTGCGCAAATCAATTCTTCTCCTTTATATGTGTTTTTTCCCAAGGCAGAGCATGCCAAACTTTCCCCCCTTCTCCCCTTTGGCTTTGTAAAACAATCGGAGGGAATAGCCAAAATCTAGTGCTTCCTGTTTTGATTAAAAATGCATTGTGCATTTATCATCAAGTTATAACATTTTCATTTTCAAACAGTGCACCTCAGTGCATTTTCCATTACTGCCACCTAATGCAACAGTCATTCAGTGCTTCTGTTACATCTCCCATGGGAAGCCTCTTCTCTAAACAAAGATGGCTGACAGGAGATTGACGGCACCAAACTTGTAGTCCCTTGGTTTAATTTAAATGTTAAACATCAAGATCAAGATCACAACCTATGGCAGTTCACGGGATTCCCATAAGAGTGCAGCATCATCACCAAGCACCTGTCTGCACAATAAGAGTGGAACCATTAAACATAGTATCCCCATCTCTGGCAGTTCAGAAGGATACCAATGACAACTGCAGGCTCTCTTCGTTCCACACAATTGTTAATAATAGTGTGAGCTATTCACCCAAATAAAACTTAGGGGTTTAGACAAGTTCATGGAGGTTAAGACTATCAATGGCTGATAGTGCCTATATACTACACACAAGATCAAAAGTGGAATGCCTCTGAATTACCAGTTCTTGGGGAACAAGTGTAAGAGGGTTATTGTCCTTATGCCCCACTGGGGGCCTTCTCCTGGGTGCCTGGTTGGTCAGTGTGGAGAAAAGGTGGTGGAGCTCATAGGTCTTTGCTTTGATCCAGCAGGGCTCTCTTCTTACATTCTGAATGGCACTTTAAGGCACCCTTCAGGCACTGAATACTTTGGCCACCTCATGAGAAGAGAAGACTCCCTGGAAAAGACCCTGATGTTGGGAAAGATTGAGGGCACAAGGAGAAGGGGGCGACAGAGGACGAGATGGTTGGACAGTGTTCTCGAAGTTACCAACATGAGTCTGACCAAACTGCAGGAGGCAGTGAAAAACAGGCGTGCCTAGCGTGCTCTGGTTCATGGGGTCACAAAGAGTCGGACACGACTGAACGACTGAACAACAGCAACAACTCAGGCACTACAAAATATACATGATGGGTATATTCTATATATATTGGGTATATCTATATAGAAACAGGTATGTGCAGTACTGCCCAACAGATAAAGAAACAGTAGAATTTGCAGTTGTGAACAATTTTGACTACCAGCTATGCAAGGCAATCTTTAAAACAATGACTCAACATATACTGAGTTAGATGATGTATGGGTTATTTGGTACACAACTTAGTCAAGTGTAATAGTACTGTTACATGGTAATTGAATTACCGTATACTTGTTTTAATGAAATACTGTGTGTGTGCGCACACACACACGCAGGAAAGGGAGGGAGAAAATGAATGAATGAATGAATGAATGGACGAACAAACAAACAGCTGAAAATACAACTGGAGGGAAAATGCCACAGTGTTTAGTACTTCCAAAAGCAACACAGTCAGGCATTGACAGACAAGGAGGAGGGTGGCTCCCTCTGCCTCAACACTACAGATGACTCAAGGCAGACAGGCTAAGTATGCAGCTGACAAATTTAAAGCCCAGGGAGCCAAAGGGAAGGTAACTTGGGTGAGGAAAGAAGCAGTAACATGGCCTGTGTTAATTAATCACTTCCTAGACCAACCTAGAAGGAAACGGGAGGAACCTAAGTACAAGAGCTTAGGGGAAGCCCATTGGCAGGTTCTGTGATGAACTGGGTTCCTGACTTCTGAGAACAAAGGACTCAACAGGTCTACTCTGAAGTAGCCTGGCATTCTGTGGAACCTCAAGGTCAGAGGGGAGATCACCCCACTATAAAGTGTCACAGAGTCATAAAATAGCACCCAACACACGAACGACAGTAAATGTGCATTGAGTTTCAAATGGTTCCATAGCAGCTACGTCACACCCACTGGTGAGGATGGAACATAACAAGGTGTACACACAGAAAAAGCAGAATACCCTTAATAGTGCTGAAAGTATAGAGCAGGGGTCGGCAAGGTTTACCTCACCTGGGCAGTTCACTCCAGCGGAGATCCTCCCGTGGGCCAGTTCACACGTGCGGCCATGATTTCCAGCATCTGCATCTGCGTAGATGCGATTTTCGGCGTCTGAGCATGCACAGACGCGATTTCTGGCACCTCGGAAGCGAGTCCCCGTGCCGCGCTGCACCGGTTCAGCACAGTGTGCAGGGGACTCGCAGAGCAGGCGGTTCGGGGGCAGCTTGTGGGCCGGTTAAATGACCCGCGTGGGCTGCTTGTGGCCCATGGGCCTTAGATTGCCTACCCCTGGTATAGAGCAATTCTGCTTACAGCTTACAACAGAGGAGTTGTAACACTAGGAGCCACCCAATCAGAAGCAGCATGATCAACAGGGAATACTGTAATTTAAAATAAGTGTGTTACCCACCCCAGGTAGGGGAAGTTTTCTGTAGTAGGTGGTTTTGTTTTGTTTTGCTTTTTGCTTTTTCAAGATTGATGCTTCATGCTGTGGAATTTGCTTGCTGCTGCATGCCCATAATGATCTTGTTGTTGTTCAGTCGTTCAGTCGTGTCCGACTCTTCGTGACCCCATGGACCAGAGCACGCCAGGCACGCCTATTTTTCACTGCCTCCCGCAGTTTGGCCAAACTCATGTTAGTCGCTTCAAGAACACTGTCCGACCATCTCATCCTCTGTCATCCCCTTCTCCTTGTGCCCTCCATCTTTCCCAACATCAGGGTCTTTTCTAGGGAGTCTTCTCTTCTCATGAGGCGGCCAAAGTACTGGAGCCTCAACTTCAGGATCTGTCCTTCCAGTCAGCATTCAGGGCTGATTTCTTTAAGGATAGATAAGTTTGATCTTTTTGCAGTCCAAGGGACTCTCAAGAGTCTCCTCCTACATTTCTGCAAAAGCAACAGCACACATTTCCAGTACTTTGTCCTCCATCGGAAATACTTTTCTACACTCTCTGGGTGATGGGGGAAGAGCCGGCCAGAGGAGGGGAAACAATATGACCAACCTGGAATGCACATCAGACTAATGAGCTGTAATTTGGCTCAGCAATGAGACTCATCTGACATCATCCTCATGTGTCCCACCCCAAAACAGGGGATTTCCTGCTGCTGTTTTACACATAACAAAAAGCATTAAGCATTTTCCAGTGAGTAATGATACTGTTTATTATGTCTAATATGCAGAGTTTTATTGAGGGCTGATTTATCCCACAACTTGCATTTATTTTTTTGCCTTGAAGTGACCTTTCTTTGACATCCTCATGGTGAACGGGTTTGAGATGCACTACACTGCCCATCAAGCCCCAGTGTACCTAACGCCTGAGGTTTCTGAGTGTTGCTCAAAATGTGACTTCCAAAAATAATACCTTGGGGACTATGGTTGTGTGTCGCTGTGTTTGCACAGTTAAAGAGTGATGCACTGTGCTTCAGAAATAGTGTGAAATAAAATCAATGCTCTGCATTGGCCAGTTAATATATGCATTAGAAATTTTGCTGAAGTACCATTTAATAGTATAGTTGGACTTTTTTGTTGTTTACCTCAGACAGCGTTCCACACAGAAGCCCCATGTAGCTCCTTTTCTGAGGTTAGCACAGGAAAACTGGCTTCCTTTTAATGAGAAAAAACAAGCTTTCAGAAGGCTACAGAACTGTCTGTTTACCTTCTATCCACTGCAAAAACATTCAGTGAAGAATCTTTTTTACGTCACATGTTCAAACATATTCATAAATAGTGACCAATGGAAACACAAAAACCAAAAAGAAGTTGGCAGGGGTAGGAAAGTACTTTTCTAAAATATCTTCAAGTAAAGGACAAAAATCAGAAGGACTAATAAAAGTTTTCAGCTGCAGGAAAAAACCTGGCAGTATATGGTATAGATCTGGGAAGAAATAATACTTTCAATGCTCATGAGATAACATAGATTTGTTTAAGGTGCCAATCAAAGAACTGGGAAAATATCTCCACACCTGCTCTGCGCTGAATTTTTAATTCACCAACTGCTTGTCAGGTATCACCATCTTCTACCGGTATGTGATAACCAGACAGATACAACTAACCTTTGCCAACTGTGTTTAGCCTCATGGGAAACCAAGTTATTCTAAACTGGAATTGCCTGTGAAATTATTTACCACCTATTTTTACTGTATGATGGTCAAAGCCTTTCCTTAGTATTAGCCCTGAACCTTTTGCATTCTCAGCAGTGAATTTCTTGACTTTGACAACTGTCCAAAATGAATATCAAGAAAACATGAAGCATGAATCCAGCAGTTACAAAGCTTCTTTGCTCAGTGATCTAATGCTGCGCTTTCTAGTCTGATTATTTCGGGTTACTAAAAATACCATACATTTTTTTAAAATGATTACTATATTCGTCAAAGCAGATCAGCTGTCAAATCATGCAGCCTCCCTATATAGCAGGCATGTCCAAAGTCCGGCCCAGGGGCCAAATCTGGCCCGCCAGTCAGTTTAATCTGGCCCCACTGGCGGCTATTCGCTGTGGCCTGCTAACCTGCCCGCTGGTTGGCTCTTGCAGCTGCTTGCCGTGCGGCTTTTGGACCATTGGCTCGCGCATGTGCCTCAAGAACCCGTCTAGCCTTCGTCTCACGCATGTGCCCTCCTCTCTGCTGGTTTTTCTCCAATACTGCTGGTTGCCTGCTCGCACTGGCCTGTGTTTAGCTCTAGGTACCGTCCTCCCGTCTGCTATCGCATGTGCCCACCTCTGTATCCCAGCCGTCTGCTGGCTCGCGGTAGCAGCCGTTCAGCCTTCTCTTCCGCCCGTCATTTGGCTCGCGCTGCCTCGCTCTGGTCATCCCTCACTCCCACCCACCGTTCCCTCTGTGCTGCCTGAGATCCAAGCTAAAAGGTATATAGAATCATAGAATCACAGAGTAGGAAGAGACCACAAGGGCCATCCAGTCCAACCCCCTGCCAAGCAGGAAACACCATCAAAGCATTCCTGACAGATGGCTGTCAAGCCTCCGCTTAAATACCTCCAAAGAAGGAGACTCCACCACACTCCTTGGCAGCAAATTCCACTGTCAAACAGCTCTTACTGTCAGGAAGTTCTTCCTAATGTTTAGGTGGAATCTTCTTTCTTGTAGTTTGAATCCATTGCCCCGTGTCCGCTTCTCTGGAGCAGCAGAAAACAACCTTTCTCCCTCCTCTATATGACATCCTTTTATATATTTGAACATGGCTATCGTATCACCCCTTAACCTTCTCTTCTCCAGGCTAAACATACCCAGCTCCCTAAGCCGTTCCTCATAAGGCATCATTTCCGGGCCTTTGACCATTTTGGTTGCCCTCTTCTGGACACGTTCCAGCTTGTCAGTTTCCTTCTTGAACTGTGGTGCCCAGAACTGGACACAGTATTCCAGGTGAGGTCTGACCAGAGCGGAATACAGTGGTACTATTACTTCCCTTGATCTAGATGCTATACTCCTATTGATGCAGCCCAGAATTGCATTGGCTTTTTTAGCTGCTGCATCACACTGTTGACTCATGTCAAGTTTATGGTCTACCAAGACTCCTAGATCCCTTTCACATATACTGCTCTCAAGCCAGGTCTCACCCATCCTGTATTTGTGCCTTTCATTTTTTTATTTTTTTTTTTTGCCCAAGTGTAGTACTTTACATTTCTCCCTGTTAAAATTCATCTTGGTTGCTTTGGCCCAGTTCTCTAATCTGTTAAGGTCATTTTGAAGTGTGATCCTGTCCTCTGAGGTATTAGCCACCCCTCCCAATTTGGTGTCATCTGCAAACTTGATCAGGATGCCCTCAAGCCCATCATCCAAGTCATTGATGAAGATGTTGAATAGGACTGGGCCCAAGACAGAACCCTGTGGCACCCCACTAGTCACTTCTCTCCAGGATGAAGAGGAGCCATTCATAAGCACCCTTTGGGTTCGGTCAGTCAGCCAGTTACAAATCCACTGAATGGTAGCATTGGGAAATCCTTAAAAAGGTCAGCAACAACAACTTTGGAGTAAAATCCTACACGCATGTTCACTTGATCAAATCAGGCCCTCTTTGAAAAAAGTTTGGACACCCTTGCTATAGAGGCGAGCATATACCGGTATTCACCGGATTTAATTAAACTGACTTCTTTGCAATGTGTTTAGAGTTCAGGCATAAAACAGAACTGTAGATTGCCATCTGCTGGCTAAAAGGGATAGTAATGATAATGATGGTGATGATGATAGAAAGAAGACAGCTCTCATTTCAATATCTTATTTCAAGCTCCAGCTCAGCTAATCTTCAGTTATGGGTGTTGCTGGGGTCCCAAGTCCAGGTCCAATCAGAGAGCAAAGAAAAGCTCACCCCCCTCTTTAGGCAACTGTCAAACTGCTCTTACTGTCAAGAGGTTTATCTTAACATAAATCCACCTTCCTGTAACTTAAAGCCAATTAGATTTAGTGCTGCCCACTAGGTTAGCAGTGAAAAAGTATTTGCCATCATCTATAGAACAGCCCTTTAGGTATATGAAGAGTACTATGGTCCCCCCCACATCTGGCCATTCCAACTTTACAAAGACACTGATGATCCCTTCTCAACAAGCATTTTGCAAATGCAAGCGAAGAAATGCTGCACTCATCTTTGACCTTTTTAAAAGTATCAACCCCAGTCCTCACTTTTATTGGGATTTGCTTGTTCCTGAAATGAATGTTAGTGGAATTAGTTATGGTGTTGATGGCTCACAAAATAGTTTGTTTTAAGTATAGAAGGCTTTTCATACTTTCCAGGGTCTGAAGTAGCTTCCAATTCCCAACCACACTTGAAAACTGTGAACTACCAATGTCATGCTTTAAAAATGTATGCATCTGAGTGCAAGACAGGAACCACAGTTTATGCCACGTATAAATCTGATCTTAACACAACTGGTGCCAGGCATTGGTGTCATGCCGGAAAGGTTTCAGCCTCAGGAAATCATGCAACTACCACCATTTACATTCATTTTCCACAAGAGCTTCCTACGATGTGTGAACTACTCATTTTAAAGGTAAGTCGTTTTAAAGGGTTTGTTGGCTGCAGTGTTATGGAGGAGATGAATGAAATGCATTTCCACTCACTAGAAACTTTTTACAGGCAGCTATTGCAAGGAGGAAGAGGGATCTGTACTGCAAACATGGTTCGAGGGGGGAGGGTTAGCCCCTTCCCCTTGCACAATTTTCCTCATGAAAATCCCCCACAACTGCTATTTGTCACAGCAAATCCAGGCCATGAGATTCAGTGAGTGACCTTGGACCAGTTGTTCTCTCTCAGCCTAACCTACCACACAGGGTTCTTGTGAAGATGAAATGAGACACAGATATTATATGCGTTACCGTGAGCTCATTGGAGGAGAGGTGGGATACAAACATAATAAATAAATAAAATAACAGAAACAAACAATACTTTATAATATAGTGCATATAGAACATGCTACAATTCTGAATTTATGCATATTAGCGAGGCCAAGAGTGGGGTCTTGTCATCTAGGCAGCCCAGGACATCCATACATACAGCCCAGGTTTGCGCCCCCGATAGGTCACTTCAGTGCTACTAATGCATTTGTTTGACTCCATTGCCTCTCAAGACAGACGGATGCCAACAACAGCAACACTACTGCTGGGCTAGAGTAAAACACTGGTGTTCCTGAGTCAGCAACTCCTTCCAACAGATGTGATGCACAAGAGTTGTTTTGGCAGAGCTAAGCTGCAGAGAGGCTTTATTTGAACTCCCCTTGAAGTATCTTATGGGTCCTTTGAGGAACTGCAAATGTGGGTAACATCAACAACTGAGATAAGGCCTCATATGTACTATACATTTAAAGCAGTATGGATCCTGGGAACTGTAGTTTGTTAAAGATGCTTAGAGTTGTTAGGAGATCACCATTCCCCTCACAAGACTCACAAGTGGCTTAACAATTACCGGTAATCCCTCTCCCCAGGAGAGGCATTAACAGATTTCCCCCTCAAGGACAGCCACTGGAACTTCCAAAAAAGAAATCTCAATGGCACTTTATTGCTTACACCCATGTAACCTAATGATTTACTGGTTCCCCCCTCCAAATTTATAACCTTAATTTTATTTGCAAGCCTTAAAACAAAGTTAAAAGGCACCATCTAAGAAGAATTGTATCAGTTTAAAAAGAAACAAACTAGATGTCCTGTAGAATGGAGCCCTTAAATAGTTCAGCTTGAAGGAAGCCATGATCATCACACCATTTTACATCCTGCTGAAATGCATGGAACTTACTGACAACACATTTATGGTCAATGGCAATATCTAGGAAAAAATAAAAGAAATTATGATTAAATGGAGATTATGAGGAACATGCCCTTCCATGACTTGAGTCCTTTATTGGGAATGGATTTTGATTTCTAAAACGAAGAAGGCAATCGTTCTGAATTTTATTCTCGTAATATATTTTTTGCTTCTGAGCTTGGCAGGAATACTTGTTAACATAATCATATGCAGGCCAACACATTACTTACAAAAACATGAACTCACTTGAGGCCTGCGACTTTAGCAACTGATCCCTCTTAGGCCCTGTGATAATTTCAGCATCTGTTTGAAGCACTAACAGCACCAAATCTAGAGCTCTACGCCACGCTTCCATCTTAGCGGTAATATTGTCATATACTTCCAGAGGCTTTTCAAATGTCCCACCATGTTCAGGGCTTGCTGTTCCCATCTTCCCCTTTTTAAACTCATCCAGCAGGTAGGTGGATGGCAAACCACTCAAGGCTGCTTTCCTGAGATGCTGTTGTATAAAGGTGCTGGCTTCAAGCTCCGATGCAGAGTCTGCAGTGTTACACATAACGGTACAAATGTACTGGTGCCAACCACGTGACAAAGCATTAAGCACCAGAGCTTTATATTGCTTTGAAGTTTCTGCAAGCCAAGAGTGGCCAGCATGTAATCCTTCTTCCCTAGAATTCTTGGCTGCTTTCTCCAGATTCTCAAGATAACTGAGGCACAGGAGCTCCACGGTGCCACCTCCTGGAAAGACTGCTTGATCGAGAAGGGCATGACGCACACGGTGAGCGCAGGTCCAAAACTGATCTTCGATGGCTTGCATCTTGGATATAACCGGGCAACTAAGCACAGCTGTTATCAGGTGAATGCCTTTTGCTGTTAAAGCAACTGGAATTTGGCCATCCAATCCAACCCAACTTAAATTTAATGCTCCACAGAGGTTCAGACAGACACCCTCACCTATGCAATGCTCATTCACTTGGGTGAGGTAAGTCACTCTGTCTGCTCTTGTAACATCACTAAAAGCCTTCAATACATTGTCAGCTACTCCGTTAATTGTCACTATATTATTCAGCAGGCATCTTTCTTCTAAACTTGCTGATGTGTTGCCTCGTACCAAAATTAGATTTACCCTGGACTGAATCAGAATATCCAACATGGAGTTGACCCACAATCTTGAACTGTTGTCTTCAGCATCTGGACTTTCTAAGAACATTCTTACATTCTGTGACCTGTTAAACCCCAGATGGTGGTATGTTTTGCTCAGGTCACCATCGGCAAGAATAATACGAAGAGGCCTATCCTGGAGCTGCTTAGCAACAGCAGCTTTTTCTGGGTGTAATAAAGTGATGTACCCAGGACAGACACAAGAATGACTTTCAGACATGCCTGGTAAACAACATGTCACAACTTCTGAAATATTAAATTGGAAAGGATGGACATCAGCCATTCTGATGGCAGTCTGCAGCTGGCATCTGAGAATATCCTGTACTAGTTTCATTGCATGCCAATTTCCATGGCTCAAAGACATTGCCAGTTGTCCCAAATCACTTAACCCATTAAAATGTTTTGTGCATTTGGCCAGCTGATTGGTTTGCTGCAGTGAAGGACTTTCTTTTATACTGCTTAAGTGCCTACTGAAGCGGGTTACTTTTGACATTTTCTTACGGCCTGAGGCACCCAAAGGACAGCTTTGAAAGCCGCAGCTTTTCTGACTCACAGTTTTGCAAACTGTAAAACCACAACTGGTACCTACCGATTTACCTAGTGAACTAACTGTGCTGCCTGCAGTCAATACTCCTGAACATGCACACTTTCCCTGACAATTGCATGCATTTGCTTCCTGGATGGTAGCAATTTCTGATTCTTTTTCTGATACTTGTGCATAATCATAAGGATGTTCAAGCAGGGTGAAATAACTATTGTAGGATTTGGTATCTGGGGTTTTCATTTCAATTACTTGTCTTCCAGCAGTGCCAGAACAGATGTCATTGGAGGCTATGTCATCACATTTAATAGGAATATCATATAGTCTTTGCTGCATGTTGTGTAGTGATAATGTAAGGCACTGCATATGTTCAATGCAAGAGTTCAGGCCTTCAAACATCTCAGCTACCACTATGGAAAGGGGAACACCCTGCTGAAGGCATTCAAGTACAGCCTTGCTCCAAATGCTAACAAGAAACAACAGGGTAGTTGTCCCAGTTCTATATTCTTTGTTCTGTGCCTGGATGGCTTCATTAAGAAGTTGTCCCACTGCACTAGTTAAATCCAAGCTTTCAAGAAGTCTTACTGTAGAACAAACCAACACACCACCAGGAGTACATTCATCAACAATAAATTTGGATGATTTCACTGGTCCTAAAAATGTCGTTCCGGTGGATGCCAAAGCTGAAAGTTGCTGCAGTCCAATATGCCTCTTTCTGTTCATATTCCGGAAAGCCATGACATCTACAAATGAAACACAAGACTTATTGGTTCTGCCTTTTATTGCCTTCCAGCTCTTACTTCATCCATTCCACAGTGTTGGATCTTACTTTTAATGTTTCCAAGGTGATATATCAACTTATCCATTTTCCTGACGGAAATAAAAATCCATGCTTCTCACATATTTGGGGGTACCAAGTGGGTGCAGAACAGGAAACTAAGATGCCAGCATTAGAATTAAGGAAAGTAAAGAAGCCACATCCACTACCAGAGAATCTGTGAGGACTTTATTAGGGAGAGAACCATCACAGGAGAAAGGACAGGAAATGGGGAAGGCTATATGTCTTTCTCCATTAAAATAATGGACTTGCATCATTTTTTGTTGCAAAACCTACCAAATCCTTAATTGTCTAAGTAACATAAGAAGCAGAAACAGGGGGTGATACTAGATGCAGCATCTGGATCTGTTTCCTGGGTGGAATCTAGGTTGGCCACACCAAAGGATTACAAAGTGTTCTATTTGGCAAGGCAGTTCTCAGAATCACCATTATGTCCTGAGGAAACACCTCTTCCAGGGCAGAAAATTTTCCTGGGTTTGAATGCTTTAGAAACACTTTTTACTTGAATGAATGCACACATACACACACAGATTATACTAGAGTAGGGTTGCCATGGCATGCCAGGTCAGAGGTTAAGAGAATCAAAATCCTACTTTAGCTGTTGCAAATGTGCATTTGTGTGCTCAAGAGTGTGCGCACAGGTGCATTTTTGGCACACACATGGCAATAAATTGGCAAAATAGCCCTCAGGCAATAAATAAACACATCTCCCATTTCTGAAGTAGCATGATCATGCAGGTCAAGTGGTTTTAAAACTCACGTGCATTATTAACTTGTTGGTTTATGATGGATAACGGGCTGAACAAATAAAGGGAACGTGACCCTATCTGTGTACCTTCCTTCTGTCCTTTGTGGTGTCCAGGTAATGCCTGGAAAAAATATCCAAGGCTTGCATGAAGAGCTTGCATAGCTAGGCAGCTGCCAGGGCCTCAATTTCCCAGGAAGGCTGTGTGCATAACAGCTGCTACTAAGCTGCAGGAAGGAACTGGGCCCAGTAGGCTCAAGCCATACTGCTGCATCACCCAAAGGGAAGGCACAGTTGCTATTTGCACAACCTGCCTGCCCTGTCAGCCAGGTGGCTCACCTGCACTTAGCACCGGAGAGAGGACTGCGCAGGTCTTGCCCTCTCCCTGGGCGGCAGGACCACCATAGCCCAATACTTCCCAGCCCACCACCCTAAAAAAAATAAAATCAAAAATTCTTTCTAGTAGCACCTTAGAGACCAACTGAGTTTGTTCCTGGTATGAGCTTTCGTGTGCATGCACACTTCTTCAGATACGAAGAAGTGGTATCTGAAGAAGTGTGCATGCACACGAAAGCTCATACCAGGAACAAACTCAGTTGGTCTCTAAGGTGCTACTAGAAAGAATTTTTGATTTTGTTTTGACTATGGCAGACCAACACGGCTACCCACCTGTAACTAAAAAAAATAATTACCTGCTTAACTTTAGGTTCCCCTTTGAAAGACGGCATCACGCCATGCCTTGAGCCTGAGCATCATCAGCTGTTTATCTCCCTTCCACGGAGCTCTCTCTCTCTCTCCCCCCCCCACCCCCTCTAGCCTGCAAGCGCAAACTCTCTTGCCCGCCCCGGACGGAATTCAAGGGACTCTACTGAGCATGCTCGTGAGCTCTGAGCACGCTCAGTAACATCTACTGAAGCCCTTGCCCTTGCCCTTACCCAGCCTTTGCTGGGGTGATAGCCCAGCCTTTGCTGTTAGTGGGGATGCGAAGGTAAAAAAGGGAGGGGGGAAGAGAAGTGGAAGAGCAGTGGCCGGAGACCAGTCAGAGAATGCAAAAGGGCAGGGGTAATGCCCCGTGCACTTTTTGGTTGGTCTCTGAAGGGGGAAGGGACCACACACACACACACACACACACACAACATATTTTAAGGTACAAGAATTGCTGCTACTGGATTTTCTCGATTCCCTCCCCCGCGCTTCTCTGTGCTCAGTCATAGCCGCTATTTCTTCCGAGCCGTTGTAGATTTGCAGAAAAGAGATGTATTGACTGTAATTAGTTTGAATATGCTGCCTTGAAAGTATCGTTTAAGTGTAATATTTCAGAGAAGTGCACTGTGTAATGTGTGCATTCACCCTCCTCTCGACTTGCACCACCAACACCGAAAGGATTAGAAAGTGCGACTGCTTGCCTGCAGATTCTCGGAACTCGCTTCTCAAAGTGGAAGTGTTTGCGGCTCAAACTCTCCTCACCCAGGAACCACATTAACTGCAGCCTTATTACTGGGTACACTTCCCGGAGAGCCAAGTCCCGTTTAAGTCAGCCGGTGCATAGGAGGACTGTGTGGTTAACGTGTAAAGCGTGCGGCGCGGGGAGAACAGACTGCAGGAACAGACTGCAGACTGAAGCCTTTTCACCTCGTGTTCTGACTACTGTATACCGCGCGGCGCACCCCACGTCCAGTATTAACATTCACGCCGAAAAAGCGTCCTGGAGAGCTCCAAAGCTTGCTCACAACTTCTGGGGACATCTCGTTTGGCATCACCGCACCGCACTATGGCGTTCAGGGTTCTCCCCACCCGGGTCAATGTGACTATCATCTAAGGGATTTGTGCTAGTGGAGACACACTCTGCACATGCTAAAAGGCAGTTTATTTTCCTTCTTCTTTTTGCTCCCTCACTTATTCCAGGACTCCGCAGTGCAATTGGGGAAGGGGCCAGATGGCAGCTTCCCGACATAAATCAAGCCTCTGGCCGCTCTCTCTCCCCCCTGTTAACAGCGCGCAAACCCCTCCCTGTCGCTTGCACCCAAGAATAAACCCCTCAACGGTCATCGCAAAGCGCAGGTGCTCCACATTCCGGCGCCCTACGCGCGGGGGGGGGTCGGTTGCCCCAGGACACCGCCTCCGCTTTGTTTGCGTATCCAAGCCAGAAACGGCAACACAGCGTTCTGCGTGATGTCACAAGGCCCGCAACTCCCCTCGTGCCACCTGGTTGGCCCTAGGAAGAGAAAAGGAGACGGGGCTTTGCCGGGAATCCCTTCTGTCATTGGACGTGTTCAGCTTTTGGGGGGCGGAGCGCCATGAGTCAGAGAACGCAGGTGGTTGAAGAGTCGGCATCCGCCTCTTCGTTGAACGAACCAAGCGTGGGGCGCGAGAGATTTTACAGAATGGTGAGTTGCGCTTCCTGCTGCCCGCAGTTCTTCATGCATTATAAAACAGTGCCTGCTCCCGCCTCCTACTTATGAGGACCAGAGCTGGTAAATCTCTGTTTGCCCGCCCATTCCAATCTCTTCAAAGCCCGCCCACCCCTGGAATATCTTTCAACCCCCCCCCCCCATCATGTTATTCGTGGGTTTCTCGCGGTTTCCTATGATAAGCAGAGGCGAGTAAAAACAACGCCAATACGAATCTGACAGCACACACAGTGCTCCTTTGAATGTTTACAGGGAAGTAAGACCCACTGAGTTACTTGCAGGTAAGTGTGCACAGGGCTTGTGCCACTTAGCTTTATAACTGATGCCTCCATCTCAAATTTAGAAGACTGTGGGGCAGCAGTTCCCAAGCCCTAGATCTCTTTGTGCCAGCCCCCATCTTTCCTGCCCCTCTCCACTTTTTAGACTTAGTTGGGGGAAGGGTTGCTTTCAGGGTGACTGGGTCTGCTTGGCTTGGCCCCGACTCTCCAGACGTCCGTGCAAACTTGTGTCATGCCTCCTTGAAGTACCAAGCAGCATCCCTTCTCTGAGGCAGTTTGAACACTATTCAACACTCTTTCTTCACACAGTGTGCATGTGTGTTTGTATAATGGTAAGACTGCCATCACACAGCCTCCACTAGAAGATTTGCAGTGCCACATCACAATCCTTGATTTGTATGAAGTCATGGTTGGGTAGGGGTAGGGGAGTCACCTCATGAGAAGAGAAGGCTCCCTAGAAAAGACCCTGATGTTGGGAAAGATGGAGGGCACAAGGAGAAGGGGATGACAGAGGATGAGATGGTTGGATAGTGTTCTCAAAGTGACTAGCATGAGTTTGGCCAAACTGCGGGAGGCAGTGAAGGATAGGCATGCCTGGCGTGCTCTGGTCCATGGGGTCACGAAGAGTCAGACACGACTGAACGACTGAACAACAACAAAGGGGGGTCAAAGAGAAGACAGGTTGCACAGCAGCAGTGACTGTGACATGAGAACTAGAAGGGAAGGACACTGAGAGGGGAAAGAAGTGGGAAAAATCTGAATAGATTTGCAAAGGAGAGTTGTTGTAGCTGTTTGTTTTTTTCTAAAGCTTTGTTTTAAACCACCACTTTCCCCCTCAGTTATCTCCCTCTGCTTGCTCTACTCTGTTATTTAAAACCTCAATTTTCCACTCACTGTCGCCCTCTGCCACTGTTTAAAACTGCCATTTTCCTTTCAGCGCCTCTCATTTTTTTATTGTACTCAAATTTTCTCCCTCTTCCTTTCCTTAGCTGCCCTGTGTGAAAGAGTTACCGGTAAAAGGATGCAGAGCCCTCAGATATTCCACAGTCCTTTAGCACAATGCATTTCATCCCTGGTACCTAACGTGTTGTTTTCAACATGAAGTTCCAGATTCAATGTAATCATTTAGAATAGGTATTTTATTAGCAAGCATAAACACCCATGTATGCATGTACAACATCTATCAACTGAACTGAACCTTCTCTAACTGAACAAAGTAACCAGCTAGTGTGCACCTAAGATTCTATTCATCTTAAAGATACAGCAACTTACCTATATACTTGAGTATAAGCCTAGTTTTTCAGCACATTTTTTGTGCTGAAAAAGCTGCCCTCGGCTTATACTCGAGTGAGGCAGGCGGTGGGGACGGCGAGAAAGAAGCCCTTTCTCTTCGCTCGTGCCGCCACCCGCTCTTCCCAGTCAACCATTCCTTAAGAAGTGTACAAGAACAGCGGTTCTTTACTCTCCCCAGGCAGCTTGTTCCATTCCTGAACTGCTTGCATAAATGCAAACTTGGCAAAGGAGGAAGAGGAAGGAGCAGCCCAAAGGGCTGCTTTCGGGCTGCTCGTTCCTCCTCCTCCTCCACAGCAGCAAAGGTGAATCGGCTTATACTTGAGTCAATAAGCTTTCCCAGGTTTTTGTAGGAAAATTAGGTGCCTCGGTTTATATTTGGGTCGGCTTATACTCGGGTATATACGGTATATAATCACAGCACAAGTGGCTACAGCATGGGAACGGATGTAGTCTCTGTGTAAGGGGGAGTTGAAAAAAGGAGTTATGGTGAAGGTAATAATGGCGTGTGTGGGCAAAGGGAGACTGCGAAATAGATGAGGAGATGTGAAAGTGGGTGTGGTCTGTGAAGGAGTTGCAAAAAAAGGGAGTAGGCATAGGAATGGGACTGATAATGAAAACAAGGGGAGGAAAGTGTTTGAAGAACAGGTGATGGGGGCTTAATAAGTGGGCAGTAGGTGAAAAGGATGCTTGGTAGTTCAATATGTGTGTGGGGGGGAGGAAGATTCAGCTTAGCATGGGAGGGGTTGTGTGCAAGGGTGGATTGCACAAAATAAGAGGGGAGGCATAGACATGGGCTGAAGGTGAAAATGGGTACAAAGCAGGGCTGCCAAACAGAAGAGAGAAGTGACTTCGGAAGTGGTGTTGAAAAAGTGAAAAGAGAGCTTAGTAGCTGCATTAAAAGGTACTGGTCTGTGCATATTTACTTAGAGCTCCTCTTGGCTTGGGTGAAAACATGCATAGAATGAGGTGGCATGGCTGCATGCTTACTTGGGGCAAAGGCTTATTCAACACGGACTGCCTGTGTATGAACAAACTTGTATTTGTTGAATGAGCTGGCTTGGACAATGCATCTCCCCAGTTTGTGGAGGTGAGCGTGTGTGCGCAGCTTGTCTCCACCCACCATGTCTGCCATGCCCTTCATGGTATATGCGAGGCAGGAAAAACCCAGTGACACTTGTACAATTCTATGTACGTAGACAATAATTGTGTGCGTGCTTAATTTCCTGCTTTTAATAGGAAAATCAGACCTGATGTTTTTCTTTTGGCCTATGTGCATTGATAACTGTACACATGTGGGCGGCCGTTGTACATTCCATCCCCACAGGTAGAGATGGGGAGGGGCAGATGAGGCTGCTGTGCTAGGAAGGAGGGAAGGAGCTGCGTGTGCTTTCTCCCCAATATGTGATGGGCCAGATCTGGGGGAAGGGGGTTGTATTGCCTGATCCAGTTCCATATCTTTGTGCAAGTAGTCATAATAGGTACTTCAATACAGAACAGTGAGTGGCGGGGAGGTAAACAATTGCAGCCAAAAAGTCCTCAGCGCTTTAATTTTAGCAACTTTGGCAAATAAAATGCATGTAGACATAAATATTTTTTAAAGGATGTGATAACTATGTATTTTGCTATTTTTAGCTTTCTGCAAATAATATTTTTAAATTCTCTCTTTCTCTCACTTAATGAAAGGCATCCAGTTATAGAAGACCAAACTTGGTTGCTAACCTGCGAAGGAAAAGTGGACTGAAACATGAATTGTCCGAGGAGCAAAAGCAGGAGGTCCGGGAAGCTTTTGAGTTGTTTGACACGGATGGGTCTGGCACCATTGACGTTAAAGAATTAAAGGTGTGTATTCTTTTAGTGCTTTATAGTGTGATCCTAACCATGTGTGCTTGGAAGAAAGCCCTATTGATTTTAGAGAGGCATACTCTCAGGGACGCGGGTGGCGCTGTGGGACGCGGGTGGCGCTGTGGTCTAAACCACAGAGCCTAGGGCTTGCTGATCAGAAGGTTGGCGGTTTGAATCCCTATGACGGGGTGAGCTCCCGTTGCTCGGTCCCTGCTCCTGCCAACCTAGCAGTTCAAAAGCACATCAAGCGCTCCGGCGGGAAGGTAAACTGTGTTTCCGTGCGCTGCTCTGGTTTCTCCAGAAGCGGCTTAGTCATGCTGGCCACATGACCCGGAAAAACAGTCCGCGGAGCGGACAAACGCCGGCTCGCTAGGCCTTGTAAAGCAAGGTGAGCGGCGTAACCCCAGAGTCATTTGCAACTAGACTTAGCCATCAAGGGTCTCTTTACCTTTACCTAGTGTGATCCTAACCATGTATGCTTGGAAGAAAACCCTATTGATTTTAGTGAAGCATACTCTCAGGATTGTGGTTTTTGTAAGTGAAGGCTGGCTGTTTCTTGCTTCAGAACTATTTCTACATACATACAAATTTAGCTTATTAATACACTAACTGAAACGACCATAGCTCAGTTATAGAGCATCTGCTTTGCGTACAGAAGGTCCCAGCTTCAACCTCTAGATAGGACTGGAAAAAATATATACTAGTCTGAAACTCTGGGAAGCTGCTGCCAGTCAGTGTTGACAATACTGAGCTAGATGGACCATTTTTTCTGACTTGGTTTAAGGCAGCTTCCTGTCTTGCTAATCAGCTGGTGCCCATTAGTCACGTAAGCTTCCAGGTGGCTCTCCCTTATGTTTCCAACACCAGCTTGCGTGTTTAAAAGTGGCTTGCATTTCTATTACAGGTTGCAATGCGTGCTCTTGGCTTTGAGCCAAAGAAAGAAGAAGTTAGAAAGATGGTAGCAGATATTGGGAAAGAAGGAAGCTGTGTCATAGAGTTTGAAGACTTTTTGACTATGATGACCCAAAAAATGGTAAGACATAATTTTGCTTTTGTGCAGTTGGAATAAGAGTCGGCACTTCTTCTTCTTTTACTTCTCTCCCCCTTCCTTTTCTTCAAAGAATGAAAAAGATACCAAAGAAGAAATCCTAAAGGCTTTCCGGTTATTTGATGATGATGGGACAGGCAAGATTTCATTTAAAAACCTAAAGAGAGTTTCCAAGGAACTTGGAGAAAACTTAACAGATGAAGAGTTACAGGTAAATGTTTTGCTTTGCTAAGGCTTTATTCATAGATGCTGCATATTTTAAATAGTTGGGTAATAGTTGGAGATGGCAGCACTGAGCCGGGCTGTTTTATTGTATTTGTGCATATTTCAGAGGGCTCTGAAGTACACCTGTTCAGCATTCCAGCCATCACCTCTTCCAGGATTCCAGGATATGCTGTTCCATTTCCCCCTTTCTGGTATTCTCCACACTCCTGCAACATGCAGTGACCATTTTGTAGCATTGAACATGCTCAGTCCTGACAGTTGGGTGTTTGGCCCCCCCCCCCCGCCTTCCCCCAAGAGAAAGGGGGGGGGGATGACTATTTTTTGTAGTTCTGAAAACATGAGTGTCTTCAAATCCCGCTGTTACCTTGTGTTTAAACAGGTCTGTTTTGACTACATAAGCAAAGGCATTTGGCAACAGAGTTTGCTGTTTGTATTTAGGATATTTACTCATCAAGCATTTTAATTTTGGGCATTATAATGGAGCTGAGAAAACACTTAACAAAATGAGTGCTGGATGCTTCCAGGTCAGTGCTTAATCTTCAGTGGGGTTTTTTTTTTTACAGGAGATGATAGATGAAGCTGACCGTGATGGTGATGGTGAAATAGATGAACAGGAATTCTTGAGAATCATGAAAAAGACCAGTCTGTATTAATGGCTATGTTACCTAAAAAGTGACCCACAAAGATTTACAAATATTTCTGCTATTCTATGATGAGCTCAAGAGGATGCCAGGTTTGGATTGAGGGAGGGAGATGAGTGGTGCTTTTTTGTAGAGAGAGAATATCTGCCAAATAGGTTCGGGGTTGTTGTTTTTTAAGGTGCTGGATTTAAACAGTTCCTGACTCAAAAACTGTGCTTCGTATCTGGCCAGGTTAATGTTTGTTCACATTATAAAACTTGCAAAATGTAAGATCAGAGCACAGGCAACCTCCTTCCTAGGACTTTGAGAGATATCATGATGATTTATTACCCCATTAAAAACAACAAAAATTATACCAGCATTGTGACTTGTAATTCTTCATTAAAGAATTTGCACCAACGTGTGTTTGGTTTGGATGGTAAAGTGATAAGATCTTTATTTGCCAATAACATGTTCCTCACTCAGCTACACAGGTGAATATGTACAAGCCTTAATTGTAGCAACATTCAATTTTTTCCTCACTAAAAGAAGAAAGGATGGTAGTCTTAACTGAAGGGGAGCAATGGCGTAGCAAGGGAGGGGCGATAGGGGCGGGGCTCCCCGGGTTCCAGGGGAGGGGGGGTGACACTCGGCAGCCCCTCCCGCCACTGAAGGGGAGAGATTGTGAGGTAGGTGGTTTTGGGTGCCAGTAGTTCCTTATGGAGTGCCAAGCAGAGTTCTGACCCTTTATGCAGCTGAAATGTGAGTGTGGTCATGAGAGGCTTCCAGTTTGATCAGGGAAATGTCAGGGGACAAATAGGAGCTGCTTAACCCTCTCCCCTCCAGTAGTATTTCTGCTCGAAATTGCCCTTTTCAGCAAGTGAGGAGCAAATGGGGATGGAATTTTGAGCAGGAAAACAGCTGGAGGAGGAAGAGTTAAGCACTGCCTCCTCCTGTTGTTCCTCTGATCAAATGGACAGTCACCCATGATCACCTTTCTCCTCTCTTGCATCTTGTTTGACCCCCCCACTATTTGAATTTCAACCCATATCACTAGGATTCAGCTAGCAACAGTGCTCTGTATTAGGAATGGGAAGCCTGTGTACCTTAGGCTGTTGTTGGATTCCATCTCCTATCAGCCGCAGCCAGCCTGGCCAGTGGAGAGTTACAGCCCTAAACATCTGGAGGGCCACAGGTTCCCTGTCCCTGCTGTATATGGAGGTGCTTATATGCCAGACTGCTGCAATCTTGTTAGTCAGATCTTATAGAATTATATAAATGTTTGCTATACAAAGCCCTTGAGGTTTGCAAAGACCCAAGTGTAAACTTTTTCTTTCTTTCTGGGAGTAGCCCCAGTGAAGTTAACACAAGCCATCTAAGCATGACTTTGGTTTGGCATGTTTTTAATGTCTGGTTTGCCTAGGTCTCGCACTCAGTGCCACACAGTGAGGGCCATATGCCAAATCATTGCTTTTCACATGGCAGCAGCTTCTGGGTGGCATGATCCTCCACATGGGTGCCTGAATCTGTGGTGTTGTAGGGAACACCTTAAATAAGCAAAAATGTGGGTGATCTCCCAATGAAAGTGCATATAAATTCATAACCTTCCCTGAAAACGTCAGTGCAATAGATGTTTTACGAAGTTCGTTTTTTCTAGCAACAGTTACTTGGTGTTGATTAACAACTTTTTTGTGGCTAGTACCTGGGCCGCTATAGAAGAAATTACTGTCTCACATTCTAAGCAGGACCACTTGTCAGTTCCTTCCATTCTAGGTGTTTTACATGTAGGAAATGCATGTATGTAATCTACTGCTTGATGTCTCATATGATGCTGTTTTCCAGAAGGGCTCTTATGTCCATATATATGTTTGGAAGAAGTGCAAGTCTGACAATTGAGCCTTAGACACCAGGAAGCACACTTTGGAACACGTTGAGAGAGGAGCCTGAAAAGGAACTTTTACTTTTTACATTAGTCACCAGCCACTGTGTACGAGGATCAAGATTTAGATTGCCGGAGATGCAGACAATTTGGGGCAGGCAGGAAATCTGATAAACAGAAATGGAAATGTGAAAAAAGAAGTCAGAATTTCATTTGGCGTCACAACGCCTGGGCATGGCGGTGAAGAAAATGTGAAGTGCGGCCTGCAATCTGCCAATGAATGGGGGGGGGGGGATTTCTCTTCGTTTGGGGCTTTTGGGGACTGTTGATATGTAACAGATTAACAGGATGCCTTGGAAACATGATCTCCACCTACTTTTTTTCTTTGCATTTACGGTAATAATGGGGAACAGTAGTGATTCCCCCCCCCCTTTGGTTTAAGTTCCATTTTATTATTCATAGTGAAACTTGGTAAGATGGGCCAAGCTTGAAAGTTACTTCATCTGTACACCTGTGGGTTATTTCTCTGATCTTTTCTTTCTTTAATTGCAGTCTGAAGTTATTTACTTGTTCATGTTCCAAGGCATAACTCTTTGGAGCTACTGTGCTCTCATTTCCAGTTTCCTGTTTGTTTTTAATGTTCTGCTTACATGTTTATCTGAGTTATATTTTGATTTGGTTCTGGTTTAATAAAGATAATTGAACCCTTATTGTACTTCTAAATCATTTAGTGCTTTTATTCATTTCATTTTATATTTTAGCAGCTGCCGTAGGGAACTGAGGGAGGCCTAGATGTAGGTATGATTCACTTAATTCTTCAGTGGGTTTACAGTTTCACCACTTATTCCTGTTGGGCTGTAAAGAGGCATCCCATTAGATTTTGACTCACTAATTGTGGTTTACAGTATGAGACATGGGAGGCTAAAGTAACATTGCAATGTACAGTACCGTTAATATTGGCAAGGTTCTTGTAATAATATACAAAGCCCGGGACAAACGGGGGGGGGGGCAAGGTACCTTACTGTCAGGGACTGGACTGAGGAGGAATGGTGGAGACTGCCTCCCCCTCCGCCTCAACCTTCCAGAAAAGAGGAAGATAGTATAGATTTACAACAGTGCTTTGCAGAAGGTCACAGCTCAGAGATAGATGAGGGGCAAAGCTGGGAAATAACAGGAGGAGGGAAGGAAGCAGAGCCGGAGCAGCTGGCTGACACGTTATCCAGACCCCCTTCTCCCAGAACCCAGCAAGCAGTGAAAGTAGGAGAGCAAAGAGCTAAGAGCAGCCACCATAAGGGTGGTGCTGCTGCTGATGATTGAGAAGGGTAGGGGGTGGCGTTTACTCAGAGCAACGCAATTATTCCAAGAGGTTGCCTTTCTAAGCCTCTCTCTGTGAATATCAAATAAAAGACTTTGGTAAGAGCTTTTCTTGTCTGTCTGTCCCTGGCAGCCTGCCATGGGAGGATCAGACTGCCTGAGCCCTTATATCCCAGCTGTGCTGTTAATTATCCTGGGGTTTCAGAAACCCAACTTGCTCCAACTAGGCCATTTTGTGTCACTGGTCCCATGTTGTGGACTACTCCTTCCAGCAGAGATTCAGCATGCATCCTAACTACTAATTTCCAGGCATCTCTTGAAGACTATTTAATGCCAGCAGGCCTGTCCAGTTGTTTAATTTTCAAAAGATGAGTTAGTCATTTTAATGATAATTTTGTATTGTTTTATACTATTGTTTTTGTATATGTTGTGCACTATCTTGATATTTTTTATGACTGGGAAGTGTGTTTATTAAATCAACAGCAGACATTTTCCAGAAACTTCCAAGTAATCAGAGAAAAATTCTATGAAGTTACACCAAAAGGTCTAGTGGTGGCCCACCATTTACATGAGTGTGACTTCAATCCTAACCCCATCTGCTGAGAATTAAGTCCCACTGAAAGCAATTATGGTTATGGCTAAAGTAGCCAATGATGATCATGATATCCTTATATTTAACTCTAGCTACATTAAAGCGGCAGTCATACATGAACAGAGACGAATATTATCTCAGAGACCTGCATCAGATTAATTTAGCAATTAACTGGGGAAGGGATTACCCGGAAGGATGGGGGGAAGGGAGAGGAAAACTAGGGAAATTTGTAGGACTCAGATTACATTATCCATCCTTTCTGTTTCCAGAAGTATGTCCCGCCAGCACACACCCTTGAAACACACCTCACCATTTACTTTCAATATATACAATGATGCCAACAGTCTGAGAGGTGCATAGTGCAAAGGTAGAAGGGTTTTCCTCTTCTTCCTTCTCAGACACTCCAGAATGCTGATTAACAGCACTTGGGAAATAGATTCCTCTGGATGACTGAGCCCCTGGGAGAACTACATCTCCCACAAACCTTGAAGTTGTTGTCCCAGTATGCCAGAGAAAGAAGGGAGAGGAAATTCCCTCCTTGCAGCACCAGGTGTCTGCGTGTGTTGACACATGTATTAAAACAAGTGGGGAGGTGGAGGTGGAGTAGCAACAAGTGCGCTGGAGAATAGAGGATGAGCAGGAGATAGTTTATCTCTGTCTCAGCTTTTGGTAGCTTTAGAAATCTGCCTCTTCTTTGAGGCGCGCTGATAATTCTGTGTCTGAATGATTGAGGCGTAACACTGATCAATATTCAAATACACATCTAATTGAAAGCAGATTTCAATTGAAGGAAGAAATTCAGATGCACACCTCATTTATGTCAAATAATGGTTCCTAATTCACATGTGATATGCACACAGATCAGAATGATGAAGCAGGAATTCTAACGCATTGTTTAAAATATTTAGTGGCATTCTTTAGTGCATGAAATCTATATATTGCTTGATTGTAAAAAATAAAAATCATATGTTACATGGATCTAGTTTACTCCACATTGCTTTAACAGAAATGCGTTCACAACCAACTGAATTATGTGCTAGAAGTTCTGTTGAAGAACATTACAAAGCTTAATTTTTTTTAAAAAAAATTATACATACTTATGAATACACATAACTAATTCCAAAGGTAACTGTTAAGCTTTGGGGAAATTTTCCTCATGTTTTATTCAAATTCACATTGACGTTTTCACACATTGTTCCCATTTAAACTGATTTGCCACAGATAGCTGATGGAAAAATGCTGAAAGGAAATAACAGAAATGCAAAAATAACAGCACTTAATACAACTACTTAAAAAAAAAAAACCTGCAGGATGTGTTCTTATTCTCTAAAAGCTTAGCAATGCAACATGTTCTATGGAAAAAGTTTACTGAGCAAAACAGCTTAGCTCTTCAATGATGTCATGAGAACTGCATTAACCAGCAAAAAAAATCTAAAAAGTCCCCGGAAGCATCAGCAAATTTGTCAGACCCTTTTCAAGTAAAATGCAACCACAATGCCAGAAACAAAGGCAACCTCAGAAAAGCTGTATAGATTATGATACAGAGAGAACGTGATGGTTATTAACTTCATTTATACTTTCTATGGTGAATCATATTAATTGTTTTGTTTTTAGTGGAGCATGGAGAAAGGGTGAATCACCTATTTCTGAACCATTTCTCATTGCAGTTTCCTCTATATAATCTGTGATAGCTAGCCAGGACACGGGACGGCATCTTAAGAGTGGAACCAGAGTTAATTCCCAAGTTGCTCCCTTCTTCTGCTTCCCAATCTCTCTCTCTCTCTCTCTCTCCTCCCATCATTTCCTTATTCTGCAATGAATGAAACGTCACAGGGGTCACTTTCAACAAAATTCTTTGAAAGCAGTTAATTTCATCATTAGCCTTTAAAGGGGTTGAACTGTATCTAACCCAATAGTGACTAAGCTATAGGAAAAGCATCTCTTCACTTTAAGAATAGGTGGGTGGGGAAACCTGGCTGTGAACGAGGGTTTAAGTCACTGTAGCTGGGTGGTAAGTGAGGGGAAACCGAGAATGGTTGCCCAGGGTTTCTAGAATTCCATTGAATAGAATTCAAATTTAAAGCCCACGAGCTGTTGACTCAGCATGTTCCTAAACTGAGCTTTTAGAAAAGGTGTAACCCCTGCTCTTATCAGATGTGGACTATATCAGTTCTTCAAAGAGCATAAACTGCACAGGATACCGTAGAGAGATCACACACTTTTAAATCCATGGTTGGTGCCATGCCTGGAGAATTTATCTATCTATCTATCTATCTATCTATCTATCTATCTATCTATCTATCTATCTATCTATCTACCTACCTACCTACCTACCTACCTACCTACCAATCAGGCTGTGTAGACTGCCCTTCATCACATCCTGATTGCAGAATGGTTTACAGCACACATGAGATAAAACAGGATTATAATTTAAAAAAGAAGAAGCACATGAAATACAATTAAAACAAACAGCAGATAAAATAAGCACAAGGATTAAATGCCACAGCAATGCTGAATAATAATAATAATAATTTATTATTTATACCCCGCCCATGTGGCTGGGGTTCCCCAGCCACTCTGGGCGGCTTCCAACCAAAGATTAAAAGTACATTAAAATATCGCTCATTAAAAACACAAACTGATGTGGAAATGTGGAGAAGTGAACTTAAAATTGGAAAAATGAGAAATGAGGGAGATTGACCAACTTGTCCATCTCTAGTTCCATCTGATACTTTTTTTTAACTGACCATGTTGTGTTGTGTTTTGTGCTGTTGTGCCCTACTGTTAAAGAGTTGTTTTATTGTTTTTATTGGGTTTTTTAATGTTCAAGAGATTGCCATTCTGAGAGAGGTTTGCAGAAATCACAGAAATCAATATCTGTCGAAGTGCTTAATGCTTCAGATCACTAAGCTAAGCTTTTATCATATAAATTAGCAGGCGACTAACATTCAATAGGTTGGATCCTAAGAACTGTGAGCAAATTTATGCCTATGGATTAGGGTTTTCCAGCTTTCTCCTTCCCACTGCAACCCCCTGTGACAACTCCACACATCTGCAAAAAAGCAGTCCTTTGGTTGTGATGCAGGAGGCTGAGAAAAGGAATTCATCAGGTGTCCTCCTCTACCCCCTTATGTGAACAGGAGTGCTTTCCATTTGCATATGCAGCCTTTAGGATCCAACCCAATATTAATAATAGAATTACACAAGGAGAACCTGCAGAAAACAATGGGTGGGATTCACCTAATGAGTTCCATCAGTGGAAGTCCTGTGCAAGGTCTTATACTTGCACTATGGGGCTTTCTCTTCTCTCTTCCTCCACCCCAAAAATTGGCTTGGTGGGCAGGGGGAGCTGGGAGAAGAATCAGAACAGCATAGGGGGTAGGAGAGGGGGAACCATTCCCTGGGGAGCTGAAGAGCATGAATTGACAAAATGTTCAACTGACATAGCATAACTTTAAAAGGTAAAGGGTAAAGGGACCCCTGACCATCAGGTCCAGTCATGTCCGAATCTGGGGTTGCGGCGCTCATCTCACTCTATAGGCCGAGGGAGCCGGCGTTTGTCTGCAGACAGCTTCCAGGTCATGTGGCCAGCATGACTAAGCCGCTTCTGGTGAACCAGAGCAGCGCACGGAAACGCCGTTTACCTTCCCGCTGCAGCTGTCCCTATTTATCTACTTGCACTTTGACGTGCTTTCGAACTGCTAGGTGGGCAGGAGCTGGGACCAAGCAACGGGAGCTCACCCCGTAATAGGGATTTGAACCGCCAACCTTCTGATCAGCAAGCCCTAGACTCTGTGGTTTAACTCATAGCACCACCTGAGTCCTCCCAATGTTGTAGTGTATCTTCATCTCCTAAACAAAGCTCAGGATTCCTGTCACAAAGTGAGCAGGGATGGTCTGCTCATGAGGTGAGCTTAAGAAGTCCAAGAGATGGTACCTCCAGGGGCTCCCCACCTGCCCCACTGCCAGTGGAGAAGCAGCATTGGCAGTGCCAGTGGTTTCTGGTGAGATCTCATGAAATCTCATGCGCTCCATGCGATCTCCATGAAATCTTGCCAGAACCTGTGATCACCACTTCATGAGCACCACCACACAAGAAAGGCTTCAGCGTTGGTGGCACCTTCTAGTTTCTGCCCCTACAACAGAGCAACAAAATCACCTGCTGCCTTATGCTCAGTTGTGACCTCTACAGTTAACACAGAGTGACATCACCATCTATACTTAGCTAGTCAACACAACTAGGGTACATGCAAAGGTGTTCCAATGAGTCTGCCCCCCCCCCAAAGTCTCAAGCTGGAGCATCTTCTGAAAGCCTTGGCATAATTTTGTGTTTTATCTATTGTTTCAAATCCTAAATATTTGGGATTAAGCATCCTACATTTTTAAAAGCCCTACTGGTCCACTGAAGCTGAGCTATAAAAAATATAGCCATATTTTAAAGTCCTCCATATCTGAGAATGGAGAGAGAGAAAAGGACATGCGCCACTTTCACTGCAATATGTTATTACACATAGATTGCAACGATACTTTCCATCATCAACAACTGTATTTCTTGAAAGACAATCTGAAGGGCAAAAAGCTGGTAGACGACACAACACCAAGAGATCACCACAGTGATCCCTCTCTGTGGTGTGGGGTCCTAAGGAAATGGGGAGAGCCACACACACCAGCACCTTGTTTGTGCCAGTTGAAAATGTGATATGAAAGCTAGGAGGTAAATGGCACCTTAAACTTAGGTTATGGAGTGTAGGTGTGCTTTTTTAATAACAAGAATACAAAACTGAAAATGAATGGACTGCAGTTAAAATCTAATGTTAATTTTTCACATGGCCTAGTCCCCATCTTAAGACTGCAAAAAACAAAGCCATACTTCCCCTGCCCGCCCCCCTAATATTCTTATGAGGGTCCCTTCTCCAGTCTTCAGAGAGTGGCTGGAAGTGGAGAGACAGAAAAAGTCCTCCTTTTCTTTCATCAGTGACAGTTTTAATCTGAAATCTTAGGCTCAGTACTGTGTCCAGAGCTCAGAAACTGCACACATTAATGAAATTCCCTGTCACAAAATGCACCTAGAACAATAGGAGTTTTGAATGCTGGTATGTGGTCTTGGTATTTCAAGGTTCCGGAGCTCACTCAGATGACAATCCTAAATACATTTACTAGAGAACAAACTCCATGGAAAACGGTGGGAATTACCTCTGAGGTAATTAATAGGTTTTGCTATTAATGTGGCTCTGAACCCTTCCAGAATTTCCATCACATGCCTCTTAGGCTACCACAGTTGAACAGTCAGCAGTGAATGGGAGAAGAATGATACATATAGACAAGCGGCCATCCAAATTCCAAGGGGCAGTTCAAGCATTAATCCTATGTGGTACCATCCTATGATGGTAGTGATGGTAACACTGGTGCAGGCAATGTGGCGTCTTCCAGATTTTGTTAGACTGCTACTCTCATCATCCCTGACCATTTGCCATGCTGGCAGTGGCTGATAGGAGTTGCATTCCAACAACATCTGGAGGGTGCCATGTCAGTTCCCCCTGGTGTAGTGGTTAGAGTGCTGGTTTGAGACGGGGGAGACACAAGTTCAAATCCCCTCACTGACTAGGTGACCATGGGCCAGTAACCATCTCTCAATCTAAGATACATCACAGTATTGCTGGAAGGATCAAATGAGAGGACCATATTAGCCATTCGGATGTCCTTGAGAGCCAGTGTGGTGTAGTGGTTAAGAGCGGCAGACTCGTAATCTGGTGAACTGGGTTCACGTCTCCACTCCTCCACATGCAGCTGCTGGGTGACCTTGGGCTAGTCACACTTCTTTGAAGTCTCTCAGCCCCACTCACCTCACAGAGTGTTTGTTGTGGGGCTTTGAGACTCCTTCGGGTAGTGATAAAGCGGGATATCAAATCCAAACTCTTCTTCTTCCTCTTTTTCCTTGGAGGAATGGTGAGAGGAAAAACTCATGACACATCTCTCTAATGTGTACGTTTTTCATAAGTGGAATCATGACACAGGATACTTCTGGAGCAGCAATTTGCCATGTGAAATCTGAAACAGCTCAGGAAAGGACTTATCCAGATCTTGGCATGTTTGAACAAACTCTTAATAATTTGGATGACCAATTGACATAGATGAGCTGAGGAATTTCTGAAAAAGCACAACTCCATCCATAATGCTTATTCCCCTTCTGTTTTAAGGGTTCAAAACTAGCAACTAAAATTTTACCCCAACTTCTGTTGGGGGAAAAGTTGGGTTAAGATTTGATTTGCTGGTGTGAAATTGGGTCTGCCAAATTATGACAGGTAAGAGTCTGTCGTGCATATACATCATCTTCATTTATTACGTATGCATCATATTGAGGCACATGACTCATACTGAAAATGGGAATTCACCCTTTCACTGTTTTTCCCTACCCAATATGCGAATGGGACATATTTCAACTAATGAATCCATGCTCCTACGCACAAACTCTCTCACCTATATGCATCAAGCCAGTGGAAAAGAAAAAGGGGTTACTCATTAATCCATGAAATAAAGCTTTCCAAACTGAAATGTGTGGTTTTTCTTATCTCTCCAGAAAGTCTTAATAAATAGGTAGGTATAACGTACCTGAGAACAGCTAAATTAACCTAAGTCTTCAGAGAGCACTTATTCTCCTTATGATTTAAAATTAAATTCCTGCAGATATGTCAAGGGTGCTCATTTACTGTCTGCTCTGTGCCTTTTCTACCAGTCTAATTCAGGCTGTCACAATCAAGAGACCCACTACAGCCTATCATGAACTCATTGGGACCTTAAAAAACTTGCACCGTATGATACAAAATGTAAGTATGGTTTCAATGGAAATGCAAGTGAAATGTAATTTTTCTATTTATTGGGGGGGGAATTAACAAAGTTTTAAATGAAAGTATAAAATATAAAATGTATTTGTTTTTATATTTATCTAGGATACTGTTGAACTACATTCACCAAGAAACATCCTGGTAAGACTGACTCAACATTTGCTTTCTATTGTTAAACACTATAGATTCGTTTTCAAATTGTAGCTGCTGATGCCAAATGTATTGCATAGTGCTGAATCCCTATATCATGGGTACTGGTAATCCATTGTTGGGTTGCTCTTGTGCAAGTGAAATGGCCCTGGTAGAAGCTGCTGGCAAAGAAGCAGTGGTTTAGAATTAACCAGATCTCAGAAGGGGGGGGGGGAGCACTCATCGCCTTGCAGGATTAGTGTCTTATTTTGTTCTAATTAAGTAATAAATATACATTGGTCAAAGGCTAGAACATACAGCTCTCTCAATCCAAATGGATTACTGATTTGTTAACATGGTGTGTGGTAGAAAGGGCTGGTGCCATTTTAGTCCCAAACAAAGGCAGCTGATTATACCTTTTATTGCACCAGGTCTGCAGCCAGAGCAGCAAGTGTTTTGTAATGACAGGTCAAAAGTTTGTTGTTTATTACACTTGTACAGCACTCTTCTTTCAGAAGCTCAAAGCCGCTTAGGCGAGGCTTCCACGGTGTCCCTGCTTAAAACTGGGTCATAATATCCACTTAGCTATAATATCAGGTTCTCCAAGACCACCATCAGCTGGCTAGTCTACAAACCTAGTTGGACAACGTAAAGATATCACCAGAATCATTTTGAATATTGTTTTGATGAAGGAGGACTAACACAAGAAAGGTGACTTTTCCATATCTGTAATTCTAAGCACCGTCTAGGGTAACATTAAAAAAAGAGAGAAAGAGAGATTTCGCTTTTAAATTGGCATTTTGCATTTAAAATAATTGAGAAAGACCAAGGTTGTTTTTACTCAGCAAGGGATCTTGGAATTAAATGTGCATAAATACAATTGTTTCCTGAAAATACCTGTAGTTAGAGGGGCAAATAACATTGCTCCATGAACTAGTTGCTTTACACTTGACATCAGTATGCATTATTTAAAAAAGTATGTATTTCTGAAAGCTGACGTATGAAAATTGATCACTCTTGTTTGCCTTGACTTAAAAAAATAAATAGACCACTCAGAAATTGCTTCATTTACAGAACAACAATATAACTGAAGACTTACATTTTAAAAGGAACAGAAAAAACTCACCCAGCTTTCTTCTGCTTACTACATTCTGTTGCGCTTCAGAATGCTATTCTGTTTTTGCTCATAACTTGAGCAAGGAAGGTCTTCCACTTCTTTGCTGCATTTGTTAACTGTAAGATATGGTTATAGTTCCCATCAAAATAGCATTCTTTAAATAGCTCAGTATGTGTTAAAACAAACAGAACTAGTTTCCCTGTTAGAAGACCCTGCCAGGATCCCAGAAGCAATGTATCTACAGTTAGTGACTAACTGCTTAATCATAACTTTTCAAGCAATACAGTCTGCCAGGCTCAGGAAGTTAGCGGTTTCACACACACAACAGTCTTTTAATGCCCTTACCTACCATTCTGTACTAGTAGATTTCTGGACATAGCAGTCTTAGTTTACTGTGTAGTGCTATAATTGAAAACTGCAGAGGGAGAAAAGGTCCCATTGTTGTCAATTTAGGAAGCTCAAGGCAGATTACAAGCTTGAGCAAGCGGTGTTTGGGGAGCAAGAGTGGGAGATGGCTATTGCTTGCACACCTGACTTGCACACCCGACTTGCAGGTTTCCTGAAGGTAATGGGTTGGAAACTGGACTGGACTGGTTTTGCACTGTATGTGTGAAGGGCACATGCAAAACTGAAATGGGAAAAATGCGAGTTGTACTTGCAAAGCTGTCCGAATGGCAACATAAAGTGGTAAAATGAGTATGGATCTAAAACACTTCATTGTGGGAAGACAAATTTGACTGTTCAAATATGATCAGAAGTCTAAGAATATCTTGCATCAGTATAATGATATATATGGTTTTCCTTCCAGGGCACTTGCCACCTGTCTGCCTTAGACTGCTTCAAAAATGAAACCTCATTATTAAGGCCACTACAGCATCGCAAATCAGGTGTGAGCCTCTCTCGCATCATATATTTCCGTCCTCCTCCTATTCCTGGTGCATCTGACTCGGTATGGCTAATGATAACATCTTATTTTATAGTAAATGGACTGACTCAATAATTTGTCTGATGCTTTGGTATGTTCCATTAGGTTCTGCAACAATAAAGGGTGCTAGCAGGTTTACTAGACATAAAGATTTGTGCCTGTATCATTCAAGATTAACTTTATAAATAATTATGTTTCACATGTCTGTCTCAACAGATGGGCAGTGGATTAATGTGCTTAGAAAGCTCAATGGAAGCTGATACAATAGGAATCAACACATAAACTATATAGCATCACAACTTGAATCATCACACTTCACTGTGAATAAGCCCTTAGACAACTTCTTAAATAGGGCACTTTATTTCCAACTTCTATTATCATGACAAACATTGGCCAGATCCACACACTCTTGTTGGCTTTTGGAGAAATCCCTCTCATTTTCTAGCTGTATTCCCTTGTGCAGTGTTGAATCCTGCTCTGAAGGGTTTCTGGTCTTCTATAATGACTTCTGTGGTGGCATGAGGGGCTACAGTGGGAAGCTCCCTATGATCCTGGTCAGTGTGGCCTTAGACATGTCGCTATCTCCAAATCTTAAGCAAATGGATGATACTAATCTACTTAGGAGAATTCTTGTAAGGATTCCTTTTGGTTCTTAAATGGCAAAACGATACTCTGATGTGGTAAGTCTGCAAGTTACAATTTCCTGAAATTCATGGAAAATGTATGCTGGAGTTGAAGTCACACTTTGCCACCTTGGCAACCTTCTGCCAAAAACTCATTGCTGATGTAGGATTGTCCGAATAAACAGGAATAATCAGTGTGAAGACTGGGCTGGCTTTTCTGCCACCCAGTTTTGCATTCAGACCTATAGGATTATTTACCATAGAGTTTCAATGACAGAAACTTAGAATTTTGAGATGCTGTGTTGGACCTGTGAGACCTCAAGTCATACACCTGTTCTTAAGGAGGAGAAGTCTGAACTTAGAGTTTCCTGCTTCATTTTACCATTTGAAAATGGCTCCAGGTGATGAGGCTAAAATACCACATCTCAAAGAAAGTGTTTGTGTTCAGCCCTGGGATATATGAAATAAAAGATGATCACCAACAAGTTTCCTAGAGACTAAGCATTGCGACGAAGGGTGTCAGGTGGCACAAACATTAAAAAATGCATGGAGACAGCTAATTATTTTTATTGTGTACACTCTTTAAAATACGTGAAAAATAATTAAGACTTTTTCTTCATCTAACAGACGTGCCCTTCATGTACCAGTTATAAGAAACAGAGCCTAAGAACATTTGTGAAAGACTTTATAGCACTGCTACAGCAGGTAATAAAAGTGTAATCACAATCATCATTATCTTGCGCTTTTGGCATTTGCTTTTTCAACTTGTCTACTAGTCTTTAACACTTTTGTAATGTCTATTTTTACAGATGTATCGGCTTCACATAGAGAACTGAGAGCAATAGGACACCTGCTGTTTCAACACCCTCTATGTCAGTAATATAAATGTAAATATTGTCTGCCAGCCACATTCTTCTTTTGGGTGGATGTATATTGAACTATTCATTGTGGGCATGTGGCTTCACTTGGACGTTTCCAAAACGCCAGCAAAAAGAAAAGAGAACAAAAAGTATACTCTAAAAAAAGCCCAATATGTTGCTAAAAATTCTCACTAGAATATTTTGGCAATTTGTAAATCTGGTAACAAGGCAAGTATGTGATATGAATCTTGCAATTACAAATTTTTATACTGCAAAAATTCAATATAAGCTTTTGGCTACCATTAATGGATCTTCCAATCCTAAACACACTTACTAGGGCTGTGAGCCCCTGAATGCAATGGGAATGAGTTCTGAGTAAACATGCATTGGATTGCGAAATCTGCTTTTGCACAACTCCCATTCACTCTACTGGGGTGTGTTGAGGAGAGGTTATCACTGAATTGCTTCCTTTATTTGAAATAGAGGGCATGTGAAGTGGGAATCAGTTAACAACATCTAATAATTATAGCATATATTTGCCTTATTTATATAAAAATGAATGGAAATATATACGCTGGGGGGGATCTCTCTTTCTCTCTTTATATATAAATTAATTTTCTTCAAGCGTATATAATTAATTCATAATTCTATGAAGTAAGATGTAATACACCATTTTAAAAAGGGACTGTTTCAGTACCGTGGCCAATAAGCTACCTCCAGGCTGCACAATACTGTACTATGGGGAAAGGTCTTGAACTGAAACTAAACTATTAAAAAAAATGCAGAGTTGCTACAAGGTCTTATTCATATTTGTATTCCCAAAGTAAGGAGGTGTGAAGGATATTGTTATAGATAAAGCTCTTTTACTGTTTGTACCACTCTATGGGAATCATTGATTAAGAAAACCCACTGACCACTGCAGTGCACAGTAATTTAAAACGGCCAGCTAGTTCCTTAAAATGCATCTTCAATTGAACCCTGCAAGCAATATTCACCTGTTATGTTGTCTAGAAAGTGATATGCCCCAAAGTGAAAATACGGACAAAGTTGTTGACCTTTAGTTTTTGGGGGAACATTTTTAAAGCCTCCCCCCCCCCCGAATCACCCTACTTGCACAGCATAAATCCACCCAGACACCATTTTGTAGCCCAGTTCCCAGACATATGGCAGGCCTTTATTAAGCTATTTTGATTACATGAAAATACCTTTTAGTGTTATTGCACAGACTTTCATTCTTAATGAACGTTACCCTTCCTCCATCTTATTGGCCACAAGTTAACAACAAAGCCAGGGTACGTTCTCACGTGAAAGAAGTGCCATTATACCCATGTTTTGCATCTGGCTGGCCACTGTGAGACCAGGATGTCAGTCTAAATGAATCTTTAGTCGGTTCCAGCAGAGCTTTTCCAGCGTTCCTATTTATTGCTATGTACTAACCATTAAATTCCTGCCAACCTAGCAGTTCGAAAGCACATCAGGTGCAAGTAGATAAATAGGTACCACTCCAGTGGGAAGGTAAACGGCATTTCTGTGCGCTGCTCTGGTTTCGCCAGAAGCGGCTTAGTCATGCTGGCCACATGACCCGGAAGCTGTACGCCGGCTCCCTCGGCCTATAGAGCGAGATGAGCGCCGCAACTCCAGAGTCATACGCGACTGGACTTAACGGTCAGGGGTCCCTGTACCTTTAACCATTAAATTAATGCAAACTCAAACATAAGAAACTGTTTGCTTCGAAGAAAGCCAGTACGGACTCGATCAAGCCCAATTCCCTTTAGTGTATGAATAGTTCTCACTACAGAACAGATTGTGGCAGGTGGGAGTGACCGGAAATTTGCAGCGTTATCATTTTCCTTAAATTTTTCTGAATGAAGATTTACACTGTGCTGAATGGTGGAGAACTAATTTTCTCCTACGGAGAATTAAGAATCTGTTTATGGTATCAGTCATAATTGTTGTCAGCAGACATTTCAATATGTGTTCTAACACTGCTTGGAGACTTACCTGCATTCTTGTGTCCCAAAAATTATACATTGTGCCCTTATTTAAGAATTATTTATTACACGAACTGTGTTAAATACTGGAACTATGTTGTTTATTTATATGTCAATTGATCAAATTTATTTAAAATTTTCAGAATATTAAAATGTTGTTCAAATGATATGCTTTGTTTCTCATCACTTACAAGGATTCTCACTACTTGCAAGGAAACAATCAACATTTCAGATTTGCCATGTTATTTAACCTTAGAACTTTATCTGGTATTAATTATGATAATATATATTCTCCCCCCTTGCAGTTAAGGTCCCAGGGAAGGTATAATGATAAAAAATAAAGAATACTAAAATTGGTTAAAACTATTAGGTTATATTACATCCCAAAACAGTCAATTATTTGAGCTTCATTTAAAAGCAAAGTAAAATATAAATGCAGTATATAAACTACTCTTTGCCACTGAGAAAACAAATTATGCAAATTCCAAAAGTGAAAAAAACAAAGCTTAATGGTTATTTTAATAGCAGCTCAATTTATATTACTTATTTGCCCATGTGCTTAGACTTTTTGTTGTTGTTGTTGTTGTTGTTCAGTCATTCAGTCGTGTCCGACTCTTTGTGACCCCATGGACCAGAGCACGCCAGGCACACCTATCCTTCACTGCCTCCCGCAGATTGGCCAAACTCATGCCAGTCGCTTCGAGAACACTGTCTTAACCATCTCATCCTCTGTTGTCCCCTTCTCCTTGTGCCCTCCATCTTTCCCAACATCAGGGTCTTTTCTAGGGAGTCTTCTCTTCTCATGAGGTGGCCAAAGTACTGGAGCCTCAACTTCAGGATCTGTCCTTCTAGTGAGCACTCAGGACTCTTTAAGAATGGATAGGTTTGATCTTTTTGCAGTCCATGGGACTCTCAAGAGTCTCCTCCAGCACCACAATTCAAAAGCATTAATTCTTCGGTGATCAGCCTTCTTTATGGTCCAGCTCTCACTTCCGTACATTACTACTGGGAAAACCATAGCTTTAACTATACGGACCTTTGTCGGCAAGGTGATGTCTTTGCTTTTTAAGATGCTTTAATCTCGTGCATTAGCCATTATTCACTTGCGTTACCTGGGAATAATTCCCATTCAACTCAATGATGCTTACTTCGGACAACATACCAGTAGGTTCAATTTGTAACGTACACTGAGCTTCAGTAGAAGAGACAAGCAGGCAGCTAAAATGCAACATTTTACTTTTACTGTAATTAGAAATACAAACCAAGTTGGGCTGAGCTACCAGGTGCAGATCCAAGGCCATAGCCACCACCCTGGTAAAATGCTGTGGATAAACTGATGAGACCACCAACCAGGCAGATAGAGAGTGGCAGATCACAATGAGGATGGAATTGAACAGACTCCTTTCTAGAATCCCCACCCGCCACCCCCTTCAAATCTGGCAGCACATTCATTATCCCCTCATTCACTTCCCAGAGCAAGGAAGGTCAGTCAATACACCACCACATTCTGGAAGGAATCAGTCCTACTGTGAAAAATGTCCCGGAGATGTGTCCCCCAGCCCCAAATTCACTCAAACAATCCACTCCATTACTGGTGATGTGGCTCCTCATAGATGGATTTGCCCTAAGGGATGTTTGGTGTTATTAACCTAGCTTCTTGCTCTGATCAAAGGAGGACTACTATCTCATGCTGCTTTTGAAAACTCTATGCGGGAGATAAAAACTCTGCTTCCATGGTTGTTTGGGTTTGTGACTACTATTAACAGGCTGGCCAAAGAGATATTCCGATCACTTTTGTGGCAGCTGGGCATCTCCAGAGCTCCTGTATAAGCCTAGCCTGGGAGAGACTGAAAGAAGACACTATTTAAGAATATGAACTCATCACAAAAGGATGAGGGAGATTGCAGTCCATTTCTGCCCAAATGGACACATCTCCCCTCATGTATGAGGCCTGCATCTACTATTGCTTAAAGGTAAAGGTACCCCTGACCGTTAGGTCCAGTCGCAGACGACTCTGGGGTTGCAGCGCTCATCTCAGTCTATAAGCCAAGGGAGCCGGCGTTTGTCCGCAGACAGCTTCTGGGTCATGTGGCCAGCATGACCAAGCTGCTTCTGGCGAACCAGAGCAGTGCATGGAAACGCTTTTTACCTTCCCGCTGGAGCAGTACCTATTTATCTACTTGCACTTTGACGTGCTTTCGAACTGCTAGGTGGGCAGGAGATGGGACCGAACAACAGCTCACCCCGTTGCAGGGATTCAAACAGCCAACCTTCTGATCAGCAAGCCCAAGAGGCTCAGTGGTTTAGATCACAGCGCCACCCGCTGTTATAAATCATCAGTATCATTTTGGAAGGAAGTTTCTGTCTGGTGCAAGTTCACTCTTTTAACCACTCAGGAATGATACAATTTGTGTTGGCAACATGGTAAAAATTAAAGTATCAAATAGCTAATGAAAGTTACCCACAAAAATATACTCAAATGAATATTCAGAATGAGATATCTTGTTAGCTACAATACTCTCCTTTTCATAAGATCTGTTTTAAACTTTGGTAGTAGCCTTTTCCCATGGGATGTAAATACTTTTGAAAATCTTAAGTTAAATTGACTGGATAAAAATAGTCAATGTGAACAATTCAGAATAAGATGCTATACCATGTGCTTCTTCAGCCACTACTGGGGGGGGGGAATGTAGCTGACCCTGAGACTTATGTTAAACAGTTTGGTTATGTTCATTCAGCCTTGCATGCATGGGGGGACCCAAATGCATAATCCAAACCAACCTCCCCAATCCTGTAACAAAAAAAAAATATATAGTAAGAAAAACTGCATCTCAATGACTCATTTGGGAGATAATATCCCTGTCTAGATACAGTCATAGACAAAGCTTACTATAAACATAAGCACTGTACTAATGAGTACACATTAATGAGTACTAATGAGAAGCTGTACTGAATCTGTTGTGCAGTTTGGTCCAAAGCAAGCATTAGAAGCTCCCAAGTTTTATTCCTCAGGAGCCTAATTAAAAATCAGAGACCTGCTAGTTCTGTTTTCAGACTGAATTTAGGCTATGTACTGTGTAAGGTGGCATGAAAATGAAGGGCCACAGGGAGGCAGGTTATTTCTGATAGTACAAAAGCAGGGCCAATGGCATATGGAAAAAAAGGATCCTGAAAGACACTAGGATGAAGGGATGGATCAGCCCATATTTGGTTTGTTTCAACTTTATGTCTCTCTATTTATAAATCATCAAACCTATCCATTCTCAAGGAAATTGGCCCTGAGTGCTCACTAGAAGGACAGATCCTGAAGTTGAGGCTCCAGTACTTTGGCCACCTCATGAGAAGAGAAGACTCCCTGGAAAAGACCCTGATGTTGGGAAAGATGGAGGGCACAAGGAGAAGGGGACAACAGAGGATGAGATGGTTGGACAGTGTTCTCGAAGCTACTAACATGAGTTTGGCCAAACTGCGGGAGGCAGTGAAGGATAGGCGTGCTCTGGTCCATGGGGTCACGAAGAGTTGGACACGACTGAACGACTGAACAACAACAACAACAAAATTTATAAATCAACTCCATCCAGGTTTTTCATTAACATGAGCTTGATTTTTTTTGGGGGGGGGGGGAGGGAAGGGTCTGGTGTCTTAATTCTAGGTGTAATGCATCTAGTATCTTTTTGTTAATACTGTTGTGAGTTGGTAAGGGGGCTAGACTGTATGGAGGATTTCAGTTTCTTAGTAATGGTCCCTAAGTAAAGGTAAAGGACCCCTGGATGGTTAAGTCCAGTCAAAGGTGACTGGGGTTGCAGCGCTCAACTTGCTTTTCAGGCTGAGGGAGCCGTTTGTCCACAGACAGCTTTCCTGGTCATGTGGCTAGCATGACTAAACCGCTTCTGGCACAACGGAACACTGTGATGGAAACCAGAGCACACGGAAACGCTGTTTACCTTCCCGCTGCAGCAGTACCTATTTATCTACTTGCACTGGTGTGCTTTCGAACTGCTAGGTTGGCAGGAGTTGGGACAGAGCAACGGAAGCTCATCCTGTCGTGGGGATTCAAACCGCCGACCTTCCGATCAGCAAGCCCAAGAGGCTCAGTGGTTTAGATCATAGCGCCACCCACTCCCTAAGTATGGGTCATTAGGGTAACAAAGGAAGTGGGCACATGGGTGGACTTCCCTTCCTCAACTGGCTGGTATTTAGAAAGACAAAAGTGAGAGTTGTGTGTGACAGCTAGAAACAAGAAGCAGACAGAAGCCTAGGAGGGAGAGATACACCTGATTTTTGTTTGAAGCCAAGGCTATGGCCATGAGAGAAGCAAGACCTTCAGAGGTGTTAAAGATGCGAGTCCTTCCATCTTCAAGTCAGGTTGTATATATAAATAAACCATATATCATAAAGGCACCACAATCTCCACTGTCCCACATTATGAGGAAATTGAACCCTGGATAAATGTCTGGAACCCCCAGACTCTCTCATCGCTCAGAGACTGGAGTGGCGTGCAACAATGCAATTAATTTTCACCTGTGGGTTGCATTTGTCTTTATTGTAGGGTATACAGGTATGTTCTGTTGTCTTGGCTGTTCTTTTTACTGAATGGCACTATGTTTCTTATTTTTTTGTTTTCCTTTTTATATGTTACTGGTGTGTGAGTTGCATTGTGTGTGATGTACCAATGTTGGTTGGTTAGTTTGACCTAATAAGTGTATTTTTTTTTTAATCGTTCTGGGGGCACAACGCAGAATCAGCACTTCAGGAATGGCATGTGAAACTATTTAATGCACCACGATTCTGACAAGAAGCACCCCAAAGCTGCTATATTTTATCAACAAGAATAAATCAAAGACAAGCAAAAGGCTTTGCAAAGCCTATATAGTAGAGTACGCAACACATTCAGCTTCCCTGCTTCTTAACAGCTTTCCTGACAAGCGCCTGCAGTTTCAGCACATCCATCCATTCAACAGATTAGGTATGATAACTGTACAGAAAGAAGGAACTATGTGTTGCATGGTACTGTTCACAAGCGCTACTTGGCTGGTAAAGTCAGAATGTTTATCAGACAAAAGGGAACACAACCCTTCTACAAAATTGTGTTACAGTGCCCTCCAGTGGCTGTTCCACATTCCTGCTAGGAGACATCTGTTGCAAGGGCTGTAGAACCCAGTTGTTGTTTTTACCTTAGAACCCAGGTGCCTAAATGACTGAAAAGATAAAAAGCCTCAAGATATTGACAAACCAACTGTTCAGTTAATCTAACAGAAACCCATACAAACAAGTTAGAAAGTTCAAACCTGTTTTAAATTTATGGAACATTTCAATTTAAGTTAAATTAATGGAACATTTCAATTTTAAGTTGCATTCAGTACTGAAGCATGACGACCGTGCAGGAAATTTTGAGTTCTCACATTTCTTAGCTGTTCTTGGTTTGAAAACTCCCTCACAGTCTTTCAGCATTGCTGGTTTTCTCTGTAACTAGCTGAGGATCTCTATGCCTCAGGTCAGTTTTAAAGAAGGGCAGAGGGGGATTTAAACTATTTCACTATCTAAAAAAGCCAAACGCCACACTTGAAGATAGTTCCCCCTTTCCAGAGGAACGACGACAGGTTCCAAAAGTTGATTCCAAAAGTTGCAAGCAACGAATCATTTCAATTTCTCTCTCCTGCTCACTACAATACGATAGAAGCCGCCAGCTCAAGTTCTTGCTTCCATAATGCACTTGTTGAGACTACATGAACCCTGCCAAGTATGTGTAAAACTACTCTATCCCTAGGGGTGGCCAATGTGATGCTTTCAAGACATTAGACTATAGCTCCCACTATCCTTGACCTTCATAGTCAGGGACAGAGGCAGATTCAGGGGAGTGTGGGCCATTCATTTGCACTGGGTTCTGAGCCGAGAGGTGCTGCAACAACGATGAACAATAGTAGGTGTTTGTGCGTTCTCTCTTTCGCACTAGTTTTTTCAAAGGCTTTCATAAGCAGCAAAAAAAAAAAAAAAAAAACAGTAACTGCAAAGGTAATAGGATGGATTTGATGCAGAAGGGACTTTCTTAAAAAAACAAAACCAAAACCCAAAGTATCTGATTTCAACACCTAAAAGCAAGAGTACCTCCATGGGCATTGTTAAGTTGTGGGTGGACACAGCAGACGACACAGTGATTTCCAAACAGCTCTTGTTTATTCTCAGGCTGGAACAGAAGTGAGCTGAAGGGCTCAGCAACCTGCTTATATAGAACTCAGCTACAAAGCAACAGTAACAACTTTCTGTAGTTACCCAATCCCTGAACGTCAGTTTACAATCCTTCATTTGCATATGCGGACCTGAGTGAAAACTGCAGCAGAATGAACTATATACACACACCCCTAGTGGCCTAGGGTGAGAACTTCAATACATAACAGGCGTAGCCAGGATTTTTGTTAGGGAGGGCAGGACTTTGTTAAGGGAGGGGGGTAGGACTTTTGGTTTTTTTTGGGGGGGGGGCAGAACCAATGTGATTGGTCAGTTAGTTAAGTATTTTTTTGTTTTGTTTTACTTGATCTGGGGGGGGGGAGTGGCCTACCACCCTCCCTTAGCTACGCCCAAGGATCAGGAGAAGATGGCTGTGCAAGGTTTTCCAAAGAAGGTGAGGCAAGTAGCAAACTTTCCACAGGGCATCACTGAAATTTGAGATGCCATTGTCCCCCTGCCTCTCATCTTCCTTTGGTTAGTGGTGGAACCTGCTCTGGCACCCAAGAAGCTCCCCGCCCAGTGCATCTGCAGTGGCTACACTTCCCCAGAGCCGCTTCCAGTGAGGCAGGAACTAAGGAGGGCCTGAAATTCTTGCTGGTGGAGCTTAAATCTAGTCAGAAGCAATTGACTCCTTGGTCATGCTGGCTGGAGCTGAAAGGAGCTGTAGTTCAGCAATACCAAGAGGGCCAAAAGTTAGCCACCCCTGCTATAGTAAACCATTGAGCCTCTTGGGCATGCTGGTTGGAAGGTCAGCAGTTCGAATCCGCACGAAGGGGTGAGCACCTGTTGCTCTGTACCAGCTTCTGCCAACCTAGCAGTTCAAAAGCATGCCAGTGCAAGTAGATAAATAGGTGCCGCTGTGGTGGGAAGGTAAACAGCATTTCCGCACTCTCTGGTTTCCATCACAGTGCTTCTTTGTGACAGAAGTGGTTTAGTTATGTTGGCCACATGACCCAGAAAGCTGTCTGTGGACAAACGCCAGCTCCCTCAGCCCGAAAGTGAGATGAGCGTCACAACCTCATAGACACCTTTAGACTGGACTTCACCATCCAGGGGTCCCTTAGTCCCACCCTTTTAGTAACTGTATCAGCAACTTAAGGAAACAGATGCTGAACATGAAAGCACAGTCTCTACAGTCCAAGCTGCAAATGATTTGCAGTCTACATGGGGAAGTCAAGTTATTGCAGGAAACCTTAAGAAGTGATGTGCCTTGGTTGAAGGAATTTTTTTAACCCTTTCAAGGCTTTATAGCTTTATAGTCGTGTGCTTTGCCAATGCCCGGGCAAGGCAAGGATTGCGCCCCCTAACCTCCTTGGGGGTGTCACATGGGAGACAACAGGCGGGCATTGCTGTGCCCCTGTGCCGGCTTCTCTTCATGGAGGTCTCATGCCAGTCACTGTGTTTGCTCTCTGAAATTGGCAAGTTCCTGACAGGAGTGGTTGCTGGCGCTCCTTGGCAGTGTCACCGGTGAGTGGGTGGCTCTCTTTGCATTTTCATCACGAGGGTGCACACCTTGTTTAAGGACACCCGCCGGGAGGGAGGCCTGGGGAAGGACCAGTGCGGGCCAGGAAAAGTCCAGCCAGCGGGAGTTCGGCACAGGGGTGCCACTCAGCTAGCCGTGAGGAAAAGGAGGCGCCACTGCAGCCCTGAAGGCCTGCCCCGGGCATGGCTTACCTCCCTGAGGCTCTGCAAGGTAGCAGCAACACAGCCTTGGTGAGGGAGCCTGTCATGGGGGCCTCAGGTTGCGTCCCTTCAGAATTCTGCGCCCAAGGCCACAGCCCCTCTTGCTCCCACACGCTATGACACTGTTTTATAGAAAAAAAGGGAAGGAGCCAGTTTTATTTGTCCTTAGAAGGTGCAGAGGCTGGAAGAGGATGTGGTCCCAGCAGCAAAAGATTTCTGCCACAGTAGTTTCGCTGCCTAAGAAGTAGGCATCACATCAAACTGACATCACTGTAAGGTTCCCACACTTTTGCAAAAAAGGAAAATGTTTGGAAAGACTAAGGTCAAAAAGTCAATTTTTCTATAGCATGTAACAGCAGAAACCTTAAAGCATAATAAGCAACATGAAAATTATCACTGAGTTAATGAACAGAGGAGAAATTAAATATAAACTGGCTTCAGCCATTTTGCACACAGTTCTATATATAAAGGGACAAATTCTGGTAGTGAGAAACACAGACGGCAGTTGCATTACTGTTAGGTGCATTAAAATTGAAAATCCCATTGTATCCAGGGGGAGAAGCCAGTGTGGCAAGAATGCTGGGCCAAGACAAGGGAGACCATAGTCCAAATTTCCACTCAGCAAGGAAACTCACTGGGTGAATCTCGGGCCAGTTTAATCTACCTTACAGGGTTGTTGTGAAGATAAAATAGGGAGGGTGAGAATCATTTGTTGCACCTTGAGCTGCTTGGAGGAAAGGTGCGATATAAATATAATAATAAATAAATGGAAGAACAGACCCACCCAAGTGAGATGGACCACCTCTACTCCAAGTAGCTAGAGAAGGAGAGGCAGCCACAAAAAAAATTGGAGCCTGAAACAATCTTGGCATGGATGAGCTTCAGCAACTGTCCTGATTCACTATAGAAAGCCTGTGGGTGCACATATAAATCAACATTCTATTATTAAAGATTGATTCTGGTCATGGGGCAGGGAAGCAGAGAAGATGGAAAACATATCCACAACACTCTCCCAATTTTTAGGTGCTTGCCTGCATAAGTACGTCAATGTGTCTGCACCCCAGTGAGCGGAAGTATGCAGGTATTGTAGCAGTGTTGTAAACGGGATAAAACTTGCTGTATTCCAAGTGCACACCTGGTGGATTTATACCTGATAGGTTAAAACTTCTCTGGTTTGTGGCGATGGCAAAACACCCTTAAAAACAGATTATACAGAGGCCCTGGGAAGGGATAGATAGCCAGAACAATTCCACAAAGTCATTCAAAAACAACTTGACTCTTATATTAATGGAGTCCTCTCTGAACAGGTGACCCCCACATCTAGGTTTGTTGTACTCTCCAAGCCAGGCATGGGCAGTAACAGTAGGTTCACACTGGCCAAATCTCCTCACTTAATCAAGGCACCTAAAGATCTTCCCTTCATTATTGACCACAGATTCAGTAAAATTATAGAGTCCTTAACTAAGCGGATTTCTAATATGGAGTCAAAAGTCTTCTCCAGGCATTCTACTAGAGTTTCAAGAGGAAAAATCGGGGATGAGAACTTTAAGCTCCACCACTGCTCCTTTGTCGTTTGGTTGCTCTCCACAAATTGGAGGTGAACCTGTGAAGCAGGGAGCATCCTGCACTCATGAGGCAGGGGGGAGGGGGGAGCCACCTTGCTTCAGAAGTTCACCCTCCATTCTCCAACCTATTCTTTAGAATTCCCTCCTGTTAAATATTAGACAAGCACAAATTTGTCTGAAAGTCTCCTGCTAACCTAGCAGTTTGAAAGCACAAGTAGTTAAATAGGTACCAATGCGGTGGGAAGGTAAACGGCATCTCCATGCGCTCTGGTTTCCATCATGGTGCTCTGTTGCGCCAGAAGCGGTCTTGTCATGCTGACCACATGACCCGGAAAGCTGTCTGTGGACAAAGGCTGGCTCCCTCGGCCTGAAGCAAGATGAACGCTGCAACCCCAAAAGTCACCTTTGACTGGACTTAACTGTCCAGGGTTCCTTTACCTTTTTAACTTTAGCCTGAAAGTCAACTAGCGTGCCTGAATAGATGCCTGAAAGGCAGGGAACAAGGCATACCACGAGTATAACAGAGCTATGTAAATCTAAAAAGATCTCCTTGGCAATCTTACCGCCTGATGCAAAGAAAACGTAACTGCCTGGAAGAAATCTCATATCTCTTATCATGTCATATGGCTTCTTAAAATGGAAACAATATGAGGCATATAGGTTTCAAAATATTTGAACAAGGCATAATATTCTGGATAAATTTCACTTTGATGAAATTCTATGGTACCAATGCCTGCATCTGATTAAGGATCCAAAAATATCAAGCTGGGTTAACAGGTACACCATAAGTTTTGAGAGTGAAATAGCATGCCTGCCAACATTTCTCCAATGAAAGTAGGGATGTCCCATTCCATAATGATAATTTTACTATTTATACCCAACACATCTTACTGGTTTGCCCCAGCCACTCTGGGCAACTTCCAACATATATAAAAACACAATAAAGCATTAAACTTTTTTTGCCAAAAAAACCTTCCCTATACAGGCTTGCCTTCAGACAGCTCAGAGGTTGGATAACTCCACACCCTCCAACATTTCTCCAATGGAAATAGGGATGTCCTAATGAAAAGTGGGACATTCTGCGATCAAATCAGAAACCGGGGCAGCTTCTCTAAATCAGGGGCATCCTTGGAAAATAGGGTCGCTTGGAGTGTCTGAAATAGTGGGCACTCTGATTTCTGTACAAGTCTTTGGGCTCAAACATCTGGGGAAAACAGATGTCTAAAAATGTAGGGGGGAAGACTCATAGTAAGCATAAGATAAAGAAACAGTTTTGTTGCATTCATTATATTTCAAGGTGGAGCATACACTAGATCTGGATTCACTCACCCAAAACACTTCTACTAAAATGCCTCTAATAATTTAAGGCAGATCTACATATATATATATATATATTTACCTAATTAAGCTAACAGAGGATACCACGTCTTAAGAAAGAAGCTGACAGCATAATCAAAGAGCTAGAGAGAGGAGACAGGAAAAACACCTAAGTGGCCGCAATCAGGGAAATACTGTTTTGTGGGGAATCCCCTGTGTTCCAACCTACCCATGTATCATACCTGGCACAAAAGATACTATCCTGCTCAACCACAAGCAATCGTATCAGTTTATTTATAGAAGTATTATTAAGAGTAGGAAAGGCGGTAATACGTTTCAGTTTTCATTTGAACTGTTATTATCACATCTCTGAAATAACTTTTACTAGCTCGTCTAGGTGAATAGGTCTACATAGGGGGCAGGAAGTGTTTCAGGTGACCAGTTCTCAAGTCATTCAGGACTGTCAATAACAAGACCCTGAACTTGGCTCAGTACCTAACTGGCAGCCAGCACAGCTCTCTCAGCAGAGGCTCAACACCTGGAAGGTCTTGATGCACCTGTTCCCCCCCCCCCCCCGCCGCCCAAGACTGCCATTTCAGATTTTAGGAAGCGGGTGGACAAAATCCAACAGGCCAGCTAGAGATTCAACTGCAAAAAAGCACTAAGATAATTGTTAAGTGTGTGTGTGTGTGTGTGTATCAATCAGGGGTGGCCCATCCCACCTAAGGTGAAAGAGGAAGGTGTGTACCCTCTGCTGCTTCTGTACTACCAGTAAAGTCCTGCTTACTGGGGTCATGTGGTGTCAGCGGCTTCTGGCATGATCTTGTGAGAGCCCTGCAAGATCTTGCTGGAAACGGGAAGCCACCACTGCAGCTGCTTCTCCTTGCTTCTTTGGTGCTGGAGGCAGGGAGTGCCCATGGTGCCAACTGGAGAAGCAATAAGTAGTGGTGGCGGCGGCGGCAGCATCAGCTCACATCAAGATTTTTCAAGAGCCCCACAAGATCTTGCAGAGCTCTCATGAGATCTCATTAGAATCACTGTCACTTCTTTGGCAGGGTCAGGCTATGGGGGTGCCACAATCATCATGTTCATGAGCTGCCCTCCATAATCCTTGAAAAATATGGGTCCTTGCTCCCCTGCCATCTTAAGGATTGGCATTTACTCACTTGACTCTCTCTCTCTCTCTCTCTCCTCTCTCTCTCTCTCTCTCTCTCTCTCTCTCTCTCTCTCTGTGTGTGTGTGTGTGTGTGTGTGTCTGTCTGTCTGTCTGTCTGTCCACAGATACAGGAATTCAAGAATTAATCCCATTAAGTTTAACATGGAAGGGACAGGCAATCCCCCCCCCCCTTCTCCCTAAAAGACATCAGTTATCATGCTTCAAGGTCAGCAAGAAAGCACTAAGCAAGGAGCTCACATATCGTCACACAAGCAGTCTTGGAATAAGAGGAGGGCAACCGAGATGATCAGGGGTCTGGAAACTAAGCCTTACGAGCAATGCTTGAAGGAGCTGGGTATGTTTAGTCTGGAAAAGAGGAGACTGAGAGGAGATATGATAGCCATCTTCAAATATCTGAAGGGCTGTCACATGGAGGAGGGAGCATGCTTGTTTTCTCCTGCTCTGGAGGCTAGGACTCGAACCAGTGGCCAGTGGTGTACCGAGGGGGGGCAGGCGATGGGACGGATCGCTCCAGGTGCCAGCCTGGGGGGAGGGTGACACTTGGCGCCGCCACCCCCCACTCCCAAGCCGCCGCCCGGCACTCCTTCCATATGATGGCAGCAACTTTTAAAGGCTGCAGCGCTTGCGCTCGGCATCTTGGGTGGACTGCGCATGTGTCGTGGCGTCAGGGCGCGTGCGCGCTAGGGAGCGGCGCCCTGCCCCCGCATCTGCCACTCCGGGCGGCAAAGCGGCTCACTACGCCAGTGGCTTCAAGTTGCAAGAAAGGAGATTCCGATTAAACATTCAGGAAAACTTTCTGACAGTAAGAGCTGTTCAGCAGTGGAACAGACTGCCACAAGAGGTGGTGGTGGACTCTCCTTCCTTGGATGTTTTCAAGCAGAGGTTGGGTGGCCATCTGTCATGGATGCTTTGCTGAGATTCCTGCATCGCAGGGGGCTGGACTAGATGACCCTTGGGTCCCTTCCAACTCTATGATTCTAAGATAAGAATATTCACAACAAGCATGCTAATTTCATAATGAAAATACAACAATACTTTCTATTTGCTAGTGAAATACTATGATACTTTAATACCGTAACTTTTAAAAATCATCTTTTTGAAACTACAGGTTGTTCCTTACTCAGAATGGGCTCATTGAAATCAATGAGCTTAATTTAGTAAGTCCATCAATTTCAATTAGTCTACTCTGAGTAGGACTCTGGGTGCATTCTCATGCAGGGCTTATGGTGTTAGTTTTCCTTGTTATACGGCTAGTACTTCTGTCCTGGTTTCTAACATTCTTTTTTACACTGTGTATTACCTGTTGCATTATGGAACTGTGGCCTTTTGATCAATATGTGTCATGCTAAATTTCATTCACACCAGTGCGTACTATGTGACACAACAGCAGATGTCATTGAACACATCATTGCCAACCCACCATTTTTGTACATGTGTATTTCTATTCCCCCACGATTCACCCATTAAAATGGTGGGAAACAACTTTGTGCCAGGATACCACCCCAGATTTCATTACGTTGCTCCCACCATTTTCTGAGTTAACAGAGCTGCAGACAGATTCCCCCCCCCCCCGGAGGCAATTAACCTATAAATGAACACTAAACTTCCACTAAATTCTGTGAGATTTCCGCAAGTGGCTTTTGCATCATATGTAAGATCATATAAAACACAAAAATTGTTGGGTAAGGAAATGTTGGGGACGTTGGATAAAGTGATGCCTGAATGCAGCCTCTGTCAGATACAGCCCATCTTTTTTTCTGAATACGAACTGTTCAATATCGATATCACCCATTAATCCACTATATTTCTCTCCTTATTCTAAACCAGTGACACATATAGTGCTAAAGTGACTCTTTAAAAAATTCCCACCAACAGTTTCTTTATTTCATATCACTGCTAAAGAAGTGAAATAATGAAAAAAAAATGCATCGTTTATTTGTATCCCCTCTTCAAATCACTTTGTGAGTTTAACATGAGTAACTGAGAAAGGACACCGGGCATCAACTGTGATTAATCTGACTATACTTCTTTTCCATAGTAAAAGTGGTATTGGTTTCCTGAAACAAAACCAGATGGGATGATTCTGTTACACATTAACATAGGCATAGGATGAAATAGGCTTATATGACTCAAATGATTTCTCCTCCCTGCTATTAATCATCTCTGGAGAAAACCTCGAGGGCACAGGTTCCATAAAGGGTTCTTACCGAGGGTCAAACTACAAAGTAGAGAAAATATTCCATGATTGGACCTCCCTACCAACACATTTATTTTAATTTAAAATGAGCTGCACATAGGGATATAAAAAAGCAGTAATTTCAAAAACAACCCAGCAACTAATATCATTATTTACATTTGGGGACTATCAAACAACAATAGTGAATACCGTCCACTCGTATTCTCTTGTGTGACTTCTGTTCTGAGGCCATTTCTGATCCCATTTCTGACAGAATTCTTTAATGTTCCTAACTACAGATCTAAACTGGAATGGTGCTGGGGTACTGGTGGAGAAGGTGCTTAATCGTTCTTCCTGCCATTATTATGTTCTAAACTGAAACCCCAGGGGCGGGGGATATAGGAACAAATGTCATTGGCCATCTTCTCCCACAGCACTCCTACTCTATTTCATTCAGGACACACATTCCAAAGGCTGCTCTTAAGTGGAAATAAGAATTTGAAGTATTAAAGAAGAACAACTCTTCGAGTTTTAACAAAGCATAACAAAGGAAAGCTGATTTATATGCAGGGCTTGGTCTTAGTGGCCAGCACTACATCAAGTTGAAACTGAGACACACCAATTTTAAAAGCTCCTCCATTCCACAAAATAATCTGTGAGTAGAAAAGAAGGCATTGCAGGGAGAAAAGTCTTAGCCCAACCTAGTCCCTACTCTGTTAATTTTCTACATGCAGGGAGGGATATGTTAAAAAAAAAGTTGGGGTGGGGGGATCAACAATGTGTTTGTGTACCTGTATAGTCAATTCTAATCAACAGGTCACTACCACTACTGTTAGTCAACAAATAAACAAGGAAAACTGGGAGGGGGAAATGAAATGGTTATTTTTGAATTGTTTTTATTTTATTTTTAATTGAATTGTTGCAACTTTTGGGGCAGTAGCCAATGCACTTGTTCCCCCTCTGCACCCCCAGACCCAACCCAATTCTGCTCTGGAGGGTTGGTATATGGCAGGGGTGGCCAACTCCCAAGAGACTGCGATCTACTCACAGAGTTAAAACTGGCAGTGGTCTACCCCCTTTTGGGGGGTTCAGGTCAAAGTTGTTGAGTTTTTTCAGGGAGGAGGTAAAATGTTGAGCTTTTTTTAACGGGAGCCACAGCTGTTCAGCTTCTTTGGGAGGAACCAATGATCTACCAGTGATCTACTGCAGACGCTCAGTGATCTACCGGTAGATCACGATCTACCTGTTGGACATGCCTGGTATATGGTGTAAGCCCCCAAACAGATTAAAGGAGTGCACAGGAGGAGGAGAGGGGGCAAATCCCATTGCACAATTTAGGGGTGTTGTTTGTTATTATGGTATGCCTTTTGTGTTTTTATATTGTAAACTGCCTTGTGATCCTCAAATGAAGGGCAGTATAGAAATTTTATAAATAATACTTATTATTATTATTATTATTATTATTATTATTATTATTATTATTATTTGCTGCTATACTTTCCATTGCTCAGAAGTGGAAAACATTCTAAGATCTAAACATTTCTTGTGGTACACCATATTTTTTTTACATTAGCAGTATCTGACAAGATAAATCACTGACTTAGCAACCGGGGGGAAACCAAAGACCCACAAACTTCTTACGCTGATTGGTAGGCACTGATTACTATTCCAATTCTAATAATCTGCAGTGTTCCTTAACTGCATCAGTGCATGAAATCTGGAGCTCACAACCATATCATATGTGGGCTGTTTGATGTCTCATCTACTCTATATATTTCCCCTTTTGTCAATGAGTTTATATTTCCCCCCCCCCTTTGTTACCTCAATAAAAGATACTCCTTTTAAAACCTGCACAAACAAGGAAGTCTTAATTTGTTACAGAAAAGACTGTATTTTTCCTACCAGTTGAGCTACTTTGGGGAGGGTGTTCTCAAGTCAGGGAGCCACCACAGAGAAGGCCTTTATTTTGTGCAAGCATAATACACCAAGATAGGGTGGCTCTTGGTGAAGAGCCTCAGTTGAAGATCTTAATGCGTGGGCAGGCTGGTATGAGAGGAGGTACTCGGGCAGGTATTTAAGTCCCAGGCTATTTAGGGCTTTAATGGTAAGCACCAGCACCTTCCTGAAAGCCAACAGCCAGCCAGTGTCCTTAAATATGGGTGGAACCAATGGAAGCTTCAAGAGGCCCCATGTATAATGCATGAGAGTAGCACAACTGGGAAGTTACCAGAAGCTAAGTTATCCCTACTCAAGAATGCCTGGCAAACAAGCCTAAACTGGCAAAAGGTACTTGCAGGTCCAGGGAACCCATGGCCAGTGGGGCCCAAAGCATGAGAAGATACCATGAACACATAGGACAAAGATCCTGGGTTCAAATAGGCCACAACTTTATTGATTACAGATGTAAGTAGCCTTTGGCATAGGCACTGGGTATGTATACCGAATCATTCAACCTGACTGCTGGTTGATTACTTTGCAGGGTTGATCCTGGGGTACGGGTCTCCCTATAACATACCGGTACCTCAAATAGGGATGATCCCTCCAGGACCGCCATTTGGGGTGTGGGTGTGTAATATGTCCCACTGGCCCCCAACTGGCCATCTGGACAGAATCATCTTCCCCTGGACCCCTTTAACAGGGTGCCCCCGATTTACTGTAGTGGGATGGGTGGGCTCCCAAATCTCTCCCCCCCCCACACACCTAGACTAAAGATCCAACCCAATGCCTTATCCGCCAATAAGTTGTGACAATTGCCATAAGGTAGGCAAAACATCCAAACAAGCCCAATTTGTCTGTAGGCAAATTTCTCCCTGGCCCCGGATACAGTGACTGAGTATTTCTATAACAAGGTCTACGTAGGGTGGAAGGGTGGGGGATCCATCTCCAACTGAGCTGATGAGGATGGGTGAGGCTTCTTTATATGCAGTGAGTGGACGTAAGTGAAGACAAGGGACTACAGTCTTCACTCAGGTCTACCCTGCAAGTCATGCCCCTTTGCTTGCTCGTGATAGGTCCATTCAAATACAAGCCCCCCCCCCGCAACCCACATGGTCAGAGGAAGAGGGGATATCATCCCCCCAATGGCCATGCGGGGCCAGAAGTTCACCCCCAGTTTTGACTGCAGTCACAATGGGCTGACTGAGGTCAGTTGAACTTCCACTGACAGAGCTGGATCAAAGAGCATCCCCACCTGTCAGGCTGGCATCTGTTCTATTTACCTTTAGCTTACTTTGAAGATGAAACACTTATTACAAATTCTAGAAATTGTTCTGGGGCAAAAAAATTCCCTGCACTCAGGAGCATGGTGTGTTGTATGCACTGGAACTAGAGTCCTGGAATGTGTATTACACACCTGCCACTGTGTGTATAAAAATTCTCTCTCTGCCCTCATGTGGAAAACTACTTTTCATGCTCCTGCTACTAATTTATACGTCAGGTAAAGGTAAAGAAATGGTACGTGGGTGGTTCGAATCCATGTGACGGTGGTGAGCTCCCATTGCTCTGTCCCAGATTCTGCCAAACTAGCAGTTCAAAAGCACAAGTAGTTCAAAAATGCAAGTACAGTGGAACCTCGGGTTGCGGACATAATCCGTGATGGAGGCACGTCCACAACCCGCAGTGTTCACATCCTGAAGCACCGCGTCTGCGCCGGCGTGATTTGGCACTTCTGCGCATGCACAAAGCGCGAAATCCAGAAGTAACCCGTTCTGGTACTTCTGGGTTTCCCGTGGTCTGCAACCCGAAAACATGTAACCTGAAGCGTCCGTAACATGAGGTATGACTGTAGATAAATAGGTACCACTGCAGCGGGAAGGTAAACAGCATTTCTGTGCCCTTTGGGTTCCGTCACAGTGTCCCGTTGTGCCAGAAGCAGTTTAGTCATGCTGGCCACATGACCTGGAAAGCTGTCTGTGGACAAACGCCGGCTCCCTCAGCCTGAAAGTGAGATGAGCGCCTTTGACTAGACTTGACCGTCCAGGGGTCCTTTACCTTTTACCTTTACCTATGTGCAGTGCTTGTTTTCTAAAAAAAAAATATGTTTAGGGGGAGTGGTGGAGCTTCATTCTCCAGCACCGGGGGCGGGGAGCAGCCAGGGGCAGGGCTGGCATGCGTCCCGGGGGTGGAGCACGCCGCCCGCAGGGGCATGGTGTGCATTCTGGGGGTGGGACGCCCAGCGCAGGCAGGGGGCAGCTGTGATGGAACCCCACCAGGATCGCGCCAATGGGGGCAGTGCACTCCCATCACTCCCCCTTCCTCCGCCCCTGTTTGGGGTACTCTCATTTTCCTACTAATACTGAAATACTGGCCCTCAATGAGGCCAAACTTAGATTCACAAAATGTTTAGGGGTACTTATCCCCCTGCATCTGCCCAGAAAAAGCACTGCCTGTGTGTCAGAGAAGAACGAAAACACAAAGACATGCAAAACTCTTATCTCTACATCATTCTTTTCAAACTAGGTCTATGTGGATATGACAGGTAAAAACATGTATAGGAGGATAGATTTTGTGTATGTTATTATGTTTAGAGCTCTTTAAAAAAAATCCCAATTGTGTCTTGATCTTTAAACTTAAGCATGTTAAGCAATCACATTAAACCTTTCACTGCAGTATTAGGCTGGCATTGCTTGCTCTGATTGGCACTAGCTCTTGAAGCCTCAGTGGTCTATCACTGTCTGTCACATAAGATTTCCTTCCTGCATGTCCCGTCCCGTCCCCCATCCCCCGCATGCCCAGGGCAGAGCTTGGCATCTTCTGCAATCAAAGTGCAGTATGTACTCTGCCACACTGTTCTGGCCACTCCCCCACCCACACATACCCACAGTGGTTAACTTGTGGACGCATCAGCGTTGGAGTGCTTGGCCCAGTCTTTCCAAATGGAGAAGGTGGAGGGGAAAGTTTCAGGGGGGGAAAGCACACTCAAGTGATGCCCAAAGTTGGTTTAGGTTTCTGTTACTAACATGCATTTTATCTACATCCTTTCATAAAAGAAATTCCAAAATGTCATCAGTGGAAGGGGAAAAAAGTGACACTTGCCACTCAGAAGATGAGAAGGGTGTAATAACTTTTCACGTTTTTTTTCCTTTCCAAAGTCAGTATATATATACCCACAGCAACTAGCTGAAGAACTAATTAGTCAGACTCAAACTATTGCCGTCATGTACACAGAATTAAGCCTCTGTTTTCTCACACTAAGCTTAGCTACAATAGTTGGGAATTGTGCACCTGTGACCCATGCCCCTGTGATTCCCCTGTCATATCTAAATGCAATAAAGGAGGACATCAGCAAACTTCAGCAGATTTTACCAGTAAGTGGGAAATTTATTCTTTGTTGCACTGATTTTGCTATCTGTTACGCCAGACTCCATACCAATTTTATTTCTTTTTTCAGAATAATGGAGCGACATTAAATATGCCAAGCAGAACTGGGGTAAGTAGAATTTCTATGCTATGATTGATTCAAAATATTAGGGCCATTTTTAAAAGCTTTCCCAGATAAACAAATGGGACAAAGGAGCACTTAACCTTTGACTGTATTGCGCTCCATATACATGTGGGATTTCCACATAAACTTTAAAACACAAAAATACGTGCTGCCTTTACTCATTTGTAGCAAGGGATCTATAGGTAATGCTTTCCTGACAGCAATTTCACACTTTCTCCTCTCTCCTTTTTAACATTGTTTCCCCACTCTCCCCACCATTCTAATAATATATTGCCTATCTCTCAATTGACAAACCTTCACTGAATGGTATTTTCTTTCACACCAACCTGCCCTATGGATATAGTATATGTCAGACCACAAAAGGAAAAGAATGTGCCTGTGGTTTGCAGAACTATGCAGATAGACACGCCTTAAACAAAAAAAAAAAAAAAAAAAAGCAATGAGAGATAATATCAATACCTATTGTTTGAGTTTAGTGTACAAACTTTTGCTTGAAAATCCGACTTTTGCCATCAATGAAGGCTGCCCGTTATCTTTTCACAGCATGCTGCTGTTGAGTAGCCACAGGATTTTGCATGACAGATCGAGTTCTACCTTGAGTAAGAGCACGTGTTGCGATCGGGACCTGGCAAGACACTTCCCTGTCCTGTGGGGGTGGGGCTGGCAGTCGGCCCTAGCTGTTATAGGGTTTGGTGGTGTTGCTGGGTAAAGATAGATGTAGCAATTTGTGATGGACAGCTCAGCGTCCTATATATACCTCTGCACGCAGGGTGATCCTTCTCTTGGCTGCGAGCTTCTGATCACCCATCCCGCCCCCCCTCTTTTCCTTAGGCCTTTGCGCTTGACCTTGCAACTGCCTGTCATGGGGTCGTCTGCTTTTGGGGCAGGGGCCCAGTAGGAATTTTTCCATCTGGATGATTGGCTGTGCCATTTGGTTTTCGCCTACTGCAGTAGCAACTTGTCACAAATTGTAAGGTTGGCGGTTAGGGCATTGGTTCCTGTGTGGATTGCTGGATTGGGCGGTACCCATATCCAGAATCATGATGATACTGGGAATTCCGTTAAAGGAATCCGGCGGCTCTTATGCTTTGTCCGAACCCCCGGTAGGGGTTAGGGCCGTAGCCGAGTCCCCGGGACCATGAGGAGAGGGAAGCGTTGTCCCCCCGCTCCTTAACTCTCCTCAGCGGCATTCTCCCAATCGCTGGCTCTAGGCCAGCCTCTGTCCCGGTAGGACAGTAGTCTGAACCAATGCCTACGCAACGACTCACCGATTTTGTATTTAAATATAGTTGTGGCCAAAATTATTGCCAACCCCCCCCCCAAAAATTATGTCTCCTGTGTCAATTCATTGGGGGGGGGCTTGAGGTTCTCGATACGCAACACGATAAATACTCAAAGGAGGTCATTTGTGGAAGGTCGCCCCCCTCCTCCCGCCCACTTGCAGGCATGGTTTGAATCCAAACTGAGCCTGCAAACAGACTTTGAAGGTGTGCTGTCAGGCAAGGGCTTTGCAAGCACAGCCAACTGTGTGATCATTAGCATTTGCAAAGGCACAAGGCTTTGCAGGCATGACTAAGGAGCAGCGTCTGCAATCCTTGCTTTGCTGTTTCTTTACCTGGCTCACATCTGGTGTTGAATAGGACATCAGGTGTAGGGTAGGCGGGTGTGGTTTATTAATAAATAAATAAAAATACAGTCTCCCAGACCAGACAGGAAGCCTGCCAGACCTAATTAGGCCCACAGGCTGGAGATTTGCCACTGCTAATTTAGAAAATCAATTTAAATGTGAAATTTAGAAAATCATTTTAAATTGTTGTTTAAAGGTTTGTATTTCCCTCTTTATATAATAGACAGCATGCGGCACTTGGGACACCTTGTTTATTAGTCCTTGCATTATACTTTCTTGAGCCAGGTGAATTCAGTTAGTGTTGATGGCTTAGCAAGGGCTGTTAAACCCTGAAATCAGTCTCCAGGGCTTGCTTGGGTTGTGGGTGACAATACATTACTGCTCCACCCCGTCATCTTTTCGTGGCACATCCACCTCTCATTCAAGTCATCATAGAATCATAGAAAAGTAGAGCTGGAAGGGACCCCAAGGGTCATCTGGTCCAATGCCCTGCAATGCAGGAATGCCAGCTAAACCATCCATGACAAATAGTCATCAACATATGAACGGTCTTAAGACTGTGATTTTGAATCTCTGACTAGATGATTACCCACTTATCTGTCTCTGCATTAAGTGTGTATCTTTTTATCTCTGGGTTGAAGATGATTGAAAGCGCTCCTGGTCAGATCACAATTGTAAAGATGAGAACTAGTGTACATTCAGGGCCAACTTTTGTATTGCCTTACAGCCAAAGGCCTCTGCAAAAAACGTAAACATGCTCAAAGGCATGAAGTGAATCACATTCACAAATACAAATAAATAAAAAATGCTGATTATATAAAATGAAATAAATAAAAAACCAAAATTAAACAATAAAAAGGAGAAATAAGCTGTTAAGAACTAGTATACATTAAATCACGAGACAGTGGATTGGTCAGCTCTAGATGACTAGTAGAAAGACAAAAGGTGACTTTAAAATTGTACCTCTTACTTGGAACAATAGAGGTTACAGTCATTGTGTTATAAAGGTGTATTTCCAAGAATATAATAAGGCTGAATATATTTTACTTTGAAAAATATGACTATCCTTTTCCTACTGAATCAACTATTCTTCTTTGTATGTAATTCTGTCATTATGTTTTGGTGGCAATGAGTTCATTAGTCCTTTACTGCAGCCAATTAGTAAAATAAATAAATAAATAAATAAATAAATAAATAAATAAATAAATAAATAAATATTTACACTATTAACAACTCTTAGTAAAAGACAGTCCTGCATAATATTGCTTTTTTTCTGCTTATTTAAGAGGCCATGTGCACGTTCAACCATAGAGCATTTCAAGAAGGAACTTGATGTTCTAGTACAAGAAAATGTCGGCAAAGATAACATTTTGACTACCATACGAAATATCCAGGAAAATATTGATGCTGCTTGGGTAAGTTTGCCTAAGATTTAATTTTGGTTTGATTTTTTGTTTTGCATTTAATATCAACACACACATCACATGCTGACAAGTGGTCCTGCATAGGAATCATATTCTAATTTTGCCTTGGTATCCTGCCACATTTTTATTTGGTCCTACTGGCACAACTAGAAGCTTTGGGAGAGTCATAGCTGTCAACTTTTCCCTTTTCTTGCAAGGAATCCTATTCGGAATAAGGGAATTTCCCTTAAAAAAAGGGAAAAGTTGACAGCTATGACTCTCCCAAAGCTTCTAGTTGTGCCAGTAGGACCAAATAAAAAACAACAAAATGCACCAACTGATTCTGAATACGAGGGTTGTTACTGTTTACAAAGATAGTTCCCATGATAGGAAAGGAGGTTCCACCACCCCTTACAACTAGGAATTAAACTGGCAAAGAGAAGAGCTGGATATAGTCCTCCCCCGGCTTGTACTTTCCATTACTACAAACAACAATGGTGGCTAGTACCAATTGGGACTGGTAGGGCAGAAGGCAGAGAGGCCAACAGTTCAGTGCCCGCTCCAGGTAAGCCTGGGAGAGTCTGCTGTCTGAAACCCCGGGGAGCCACAACCAATCAGTGTTGACTCTATTGGCCCAATTGAACCAAGGACCTGGCTTGGTATAAAGCAGCTACTTATGAATGAATCTTCCTTCTATTGCTGCAAGAACACCAGTACAAATAAATGCTTTCCAAGCTAGTCATCCAGTGGGTAAGACACTGCATAAAAACAGCTGTATATAATAGTTATGGCAGTATATTTGGAATGTCCCATTATGCTCAAAAGGGTTTTAATCCCAAACAAGTGTTTATAGGATTGTAGCCAAAGTCCTTTATTGTACTGAAAATTGTCTCTACACTGGTACTCAAAGAGAGGGAGTGTGGTGGGAATTACTTTATAATGAATTATTTCTGATTACAGCTACAATGACAAGACTTTAAAACAGGCACCCCAAACTTGGCCCTCCAGCTGTTTTGCGACTACAACTCCCATCATCCCTAGCTAACAGGACCAGTGATCAGGGATGATGGAAACTGTAGTCCCAAAACAGCTGGAGGGTTGAGTTTGCGGGTGCCTGCTTTAAAATAAAGTGATAATATTGGCTATTCAAATAACAATTGGTTTTAGTAAAAGACAGTCCTGCACAATATTGCTTTTTTCTGCTTATTTAAGAGGCCATGTGCACGTTCAACCATAGAGCATTTCAAGAAGGAACTTGATGTTCTAGTACAAGAAAATGTCGGCAAAGATAACATTTTGACTAAAATACGAAATATCCAGGAAAATATTGATGCTGCTTGGGTAAGTTCACCTAAGATTTAATTTTGGTTTGATTTTTTTGTTTTGCATTTAATATCAACACACATATCACATGTTGACAAGTGGTCCTGCATAGGAATCATATTCTAATTTTGCCTTGGTATCCTGCCAGATTCACCTCACGGACTATATAAAAACAATGCATTTTAACAGAGTCTACAAAATTTTCACATCTTCCCTCCAAAGGTGGGACTTTATTAGGATGTCACATTGATACAGTATAGCAAGTGAAATTTAACATTCCATCTAAACTGCTTTCAAGAAATCTTTATTATCACTATAGTGTTCCTTGATGGTGAAATAGTGTGGCTTCCCATGCTGTGACTGCCCCCCCCAGTCATGTTCATGATCACATGTGATTACTGGAAGCCCAGAGCATGGTCATGTGGTTCAGCCCCACCTCCCAGTAGCCTAAAATCTGGCCAGGTGGTGCCAATGCCTTGATCTGGGCCACCTCCCTATCTTGTAAGGCCCTCAAAATCCTGGGTCTTGTGAGTTTTGAGCTTCTGAGATCTCCTGAGATCTTGGTTGGTGGCCAGGGACCAGGAACAACAGCAACACCAAAGGCAGTCATCTCTCTTCACCTTGCAAATCTCCCCCCTTCTGCAGGCAATGTATGGATTGGGGTGGAGCGGCTTCTCTGCACACCAACTAAAAAACAAACAAACAAGAAGTCCTAGAAAGGTACAGATAAGCTACTTTGAGCCCAGAAAGGGGGGAAAGACTGAATGCACATCCGGTTGTACATTTGCAAACTGATGTTTCTGCACCAGTTTAAATGTTTTTGCTTCCTTATGATTCCTTATTTGGGATACAATGCCCACCTCTTTCAATTTTCCTTCAGAACAACTGGTTAATGACAAATTTCATGAATATTATCATTGCAGAAAGGAATTGAAGAAGAAGGAAATGAAGAACAAGAAAGCCAAGATCTCTCACTGGAAGATGCTTTTAAGAAAATAAATACATTTATCCAGCAATGTTACTCAAACAACAGCACATCATGTGACAATTAATTTATTTTATTTAAAGTCTAATTTATTGTGTTTGCTTTTCCTAGTTACCTTTTATGTGACCTTTAACTGATTAAAATATTATCCTATAATTTAATAATTAAAAAAGTATATTTATTTCATATTAAATCTAGTCCTTCATTTGTGAACTCCAAACTTATTTTTTTAAAACCAATAGCTATATTTTAATAGTTATATTTGTACAAACATATACATAAGAGAGGGAAAGAGATAAAGTTGTATCTATTAATTCAACTCACAATTACCCAGTTAAATTCCTTGCCCTGCTAAACGTTTTCGTAAGGTGGCACACAATAAAATAAAATCACAACAAGGTTATTAAACAGCCCCAACTGGCAGCGACTTAGTGAGGAAATGGAAATGAAAGGCACTCTGTACAGGCTCTGAGACACCATTCCCCTTTGATTATGATGTCAGATGCACTGCCTGAAAACCACTGGTTTAATGTATCTGATGCTGCCAGCTGTGAAAGTTCACTGTTCAATAAAATCAACTAACTGTAGTCCTATGTACACTTACTTTGAGGTACGCCAGATCACATTGGGGGGGGGCACACTTCCAATTAAAGGACGCATGGGGCCAAGCTACTCCAAGGTTTTCCATAAAATATATATCAACCAAACATTTTAGCAAGGAAAACTTAGCAATAATATAATTATGGCCCGTCCACACTGGTTTCCTTATTGTGAACAATACAGCTTGGTTCTTTGCGTATCAAAGCTGGAGCAATCCCTAAGAAGAGGGACACGGATGGTGAAGAATATCTTCTTTTGAAATTATAATTCTTGCGCCCTGGCTCCAGGAAAAATGGCTGCAAAGGTTTGAGACTGAGTGGAAATGTACTGGCACTAAGTTAGAAAAACATTGTAATCTGACACCTATGCCCACTTCAGCCATGCTGAGTTTCGTTTTTGAGCTGATCTTGGACTCTGGACTGACTGATGAACAAAGGATTATTTTTTTGAGGTTGGAGCTACTTAATCAGAGACTGGTGTTGTTGAACCGGAACATGTCAGAAAAAGTACTACCTACAGAGGAGACATTTCAGGAAATGACTGCAATTGAAGAAAGCCTTGGCAAAGAGCTGAAGGGGATTTTGGAAGAACAGAGTAAAACGGTTTGGCATCTCCGAGAGGAACAAGAAAAGTCCTGTGAGGGTGGCAGACCCAGGACGAGGAGGTTATATATATCCAACTTCTGGGGTGAGAGCTCGGAAGTGATGGCGAAGAAACTATTAAGTCTACAAATTAAAGAAGAATGGAATGTCGAAATGGAGAAGCCGGAAGGTGAAGAACTGTATACCCTGATACTCTATGCAAGGATGGCTGCGAACTGTGTCTGGATCTGTGGTTGTATAAGAAAAGAGGACAATTTGAGGAGGGGATCCGACGTAAGATGGAAAAGGAAATGGTTAGAAGTGGGATAGGATGAACTGTATTGGTATCCTGAAGCCGGTGTGTCAAGCTTCTTTTAAGTTTTTGGACTATAAAAGAGATATTTTGTTTTTCTTTTATTAGCAGCAGTTTTAGGGAAAGAAGATGTTAGATGTGATTTGATTTAAGAATAATATGTTAAGATATGAAGAATAATATGTTAAGATATGTTTAACAATATGTTTAGAGAGGAAGAATAATATGTTAAGACACGTAGTTTTGTTATTAGCTATATGAAGTTACAATATGATTTGATTTTATTCAAGATAAGAAGTGAAATATTATTGTAAACTAAAAAACAAGATTTTAAGGAGAATTTTTAGTTTTGAATTTTTAAATGAATTTAATTTCAGAGATATGAAGTTATCAAAGTAAAATTTAGAATAGGAGCCGAAGGAGAGAAAGCAGGGGAAGTCAATAATGATGATTCGAACAAGAATTTTTTTTTTTTTTTTTTGGAACAAGAAGGAAATCGTTGGTGTATTTGTATGTATGTATAGTGGTGGGTAAGTGTTGGGGTTAATGTTGGTGAAGGTGTTGGAGTGTTGTTTGTTATGAAAAAACCAATAAATTCTTATAAAAAAAAATGTTAAGGCCACACACAAAAGAGTTAACAGACCCGTCACCTGCAGGGCATGCCCTTCCTTTGCCCACCCAGTGCATCCATGGGACTCGCCTACAGATGCTCACCGATCCCTTCTTGTTCTCGCACCCCTAACTCCTGGCCAACCTCCCACTTTAAATCAGGAGAGGAGTGGCTGGGAAGAGCGAAACCCCTTCACCTGCTATTTGTCATTGACGGCATCAAGAAGTGGCATGCCCAAAGGCTTGGCTGTGATCAGAGGGATGTTTTCCCTTCTGAAACACTCTCACAAGCTTAAAAAGCAGTTTGCCATGCAGTGCAAGAGACTGCTGTTGGAGGCAGAGAAGACCAGAAACTTGTTTTGCCATGCAGAATGAGACTCCAGTCCTATACACAACTATATTTAAATCCCACCAAGTCTGGTGAGGTTTACCTTATGGGATTGCACTGTTAGTTGGACAGAACTTTGAGAATCATGCCTAGTGGCCCAAACAAAGTCAACTTTTACTTTTTCACCAGACCTTTAAAACTATGCTCCTATAGCTGCAAAGTCAAAATGTAATGATAAGCAGAAGGTAACAAAACGAGATCAGAAAAGGCAAAACATATGGCAAAGTTCTATTTCCCCAATATGCTTTCCTATGAGGATTCCAATCAGCAACTTTGCATAGTGGCTCTCTAATTATTATACTGCCACAACAGGTGACCATTGGAAGAGACTGTGCTGAACAAGCTGTCTGCTGCCCCAAAACACCCCCCCAAGGCCCAATGTAAGGCAGAGATTCTAAAATATATATATCCCATAATGAAAACGTTTTAAGCATCCCACTACCCATGACAAAACTATTTTTAGCTCATTTAAAAAAAAAACCAGGCAGAGGTGGGGGGCAATATTAGTTCAAGACTATTTTCCCCCCTTTTGATTAAGATGCCCTGTGTGCATCATTTCTGCATGTATATCCCCCCTTCATAAAGTGATGTGACAATGATTGAAGGGAAGCACATGCAATGCTGATGGGTCCTAGAGAGAATTTAGTGACATACCTGTACCTTCACAGAAAAACCCCCCATCTTTTTCTTGCTCTTTCTGCCTCGCTATTCGCGTTCTGAATTATTTCACTCTTTACATTCCATTTAATATTTTGCCGCCTTAATAAGCATTTTTCCATTATATGTAAATGTTGACAGACATTCTTCTTACTACTAAAGCAAACAATAGCAAAGAAGCAGCCTTTTGCAAGTTCAATCCAGTCTCTCAACAACCCTAGTTCAAAGGCAAAACTCACTTATTTTGTCACAGCCAGCCCCAATATCTCTCCCACAATCTCTCAGCTATTGTCACGTCACTTCCAGCTCACTCCTGTTTCTCTTTGGTGAGAAGTGCTGCTCTACAATGATGGTGGGACAGAGCATTCATGTATCTCAAATGGTTTGCACTGTGCATACAGCTCTCATAATCCAACATTTAAGTCAGCCTTGAAAAAGGCAGCTGAACCACATCTTGGAAGAGCCTAGTAAACATTCATTTATGCCCGAGTTCATCATTACAGTTAAGTGTAGCTCACAGACAAATCTGAACACACATTCTGCTTATCCATCACAACATTTTGATTAGTTCCTGAAATTGTGTGGCAGAGCCCAAATTAGTCAAATAACACAAGCATAAAGCAGACTGGAAGACAGTGAAGCAAAATATATTTAACATGAGAAACACCATTTCAGCATTCTCTATAACAGACATAAGATTAAAGAAAGCTCCACTGGTATAGTATCTGTCTATCATTTTTTCTTTGATGTGTTCTACTCTGTAGGTGGAGAATCAAGATATATGTACACCTCAAGCAGACAATAAGCAGGCAGCTAAAGAATGGGGGGGGGGGACCCAGCTATTATCTGTAACAAACAACAGTAGACTATCAATCAACTACCTTGAAAGAGATTTTTCTCTCTCAAGCTTTCTTGTCAAAACAAAATCAAAAATTCTTTCCAGTAGCACCTTAGAGACCAACTGAGTTTGTTCTTGGTATGAGCTTTCGTGTGCATGCACACTTCTTCAGACGAAGAAGTCTGAAGAAGAAGTGCATGCACACAAAAGAAGTCTGAAGAAGAAGTGCATGTACACGAAGAAGTGCATGCACACGAAAGCTCATACCAAGAACAAACTCAGTTGGTCTCTAAGGTGCTACTGGAAAGAATTTTTGATTTTGTTTTGACTATGGCAGACCAACACGGCTACCCACCTGTAACTGAAGCTTTCTTGTGAAAGGCTTGTGACATACCATTGATCTTCAACAAACAGAAGCAACCATCTGCACTGCTATTTAAGTGATCTGGGCTTTTTTCAATGGCTGCCATGTATGATTCATGACTGCTGACATGGAGCTGAGCAAATTTGAACCCTGAGAGCAGGACCCAGTTAGTATTAATGGGCAAACTGGTTAAAGAACATAAAACCGAAGGTTGTACTAAATGGCCAGTGTGACCGCTTTATGCAGAGGAAGGTTTTGACTGCCTGAAAGAAACTTCTTCTATCTTTCTCATGTGGTGAGTTTCCTCTGGACAGTCACTGTTGCCCTTTTTGTCCCCTGCAGAGTCAATAACAGAGCAGTCAAGTCATAAATCGCTGTGCTTGTTGCGGATACAGTACTATTGCATCTTATGTGCATTTAACTTACACAATTTCAAGCATACATGGCTGAAGACAGGCTGGTTGAAATTGTGCATGTTCAATCCAAGCAAGGTGGAGAGCTCAAAAGCTCTTTTTGTGCTGAGTCCACTTGGGGTTACTTGGCTCAAAAAGAGCTTCTAAGCTCTCTGCCTTGCTCGTGGGGTGGGGGCAAGGCCTGCTCAGCATGTAGACTCTGGGATGATGCCCTCATGAGATCTTGTGGGGCTATCCTAACTTTGCAGAAGATCCTAAGTAAGCGTCTCTAGCCTTCCAGAGTTGGCATGCTGAGCAGGTCTAGTCCACATCACCAAGACAGAGAGCCGTAAAGCTCTTATCACAACAGGTTATAAGCTCTCTGCTTTTAAGCTCTCTGCACACCAGCTCTGGGAGCACTGGGTAGTCTTCTCTTTCTCTCCCTTACCTGCTAGACATGGGATGGCCACAAAGGGTTGGGTATATACAGTGCTTTTTTCCTAGACTAAAAGGAGCTAGAACACACTTGTGTCCTGTGATGAACCCAGCACACTGTTTGATATTTAAAAAGTGTTAACACAGCAGCATGAGTGCATGACGTTTGGCATTAAGGTGAGTTGTGGGAACATATGCTTATGGAGAAAATGGCATACTGAAAATGCTTAGTTATTACTAAAGAGAGCAGGGGTGGGGGAAATCAAACTTTCCAGTGAAAATGAACACATTATTGCATTTCAGCCACACAAGTCAAACAACAATTCACAGCATTTAACAAAAGCATCCAGTGCTCCATTGGGCTATTTGTTCCAACACACACTGATTTAGGAGCAGCCAATGTGATGCCCTCCAGATCTTGGTGGATGAAAACTCCCATCAGGCCTAGTCGGTATGGCCAGTGGTCAGGGATGGGGGAAATTGTAACCCAGGAGGAGAGCATCATGCAGGCTACCCCAGTTAATTAGTAAGGAAAAATTAGAAAGATGAGATTTCTATTTAAAATTCCTAAATGTGAATCAGACCACAGCAAGTCAAACAAATGAGCATTTTTTTAAAAAAAAAACATGTCACAGTGTAAGTCAGGCTCAGGCCTGTTTCATTCACAAAAATATCAAAATGAAGGTGATGCAAAAAGGTAATGGACCATTGGACGGTTAAGTCCAGTCAAAGGCAATTACAGTGGATGCTTGGGTTGCAAACGCGATCCGTGCGGGAGGCGCGTTTGCAACCCGCACTGCTGCGTCTGCGCACGTGCGTGATGCAATTCGGCGCTTGCGCAAAGTTCAATTTAGCGCTTCTGTGCATGTGCGAGCACCAAAACCCAGAAGTAACCCGTTCCGGTACTTCTGGGTTCGGTGCGTTCATATCCTGCAGCGAGCGCAACCCGCAGCGAGCGCAACCAGACAGCTTTCCGGGTCATGTGGCCACCATGACTAAACCACTTCTGGCGCAACGGAGCACCGTGACGGAAACCAGACCACAGCGGTACCTATTTATCTACTTGCACTGGCGTGCTTTTGAACTGTTAGGTTGGCAGAAGCTGGGACAGAGCAACAGGAGCTCACTCCGTCACGGGGATTTGAACTGCCAATCTTCTGATCGGCAAGCCCAAGAGGCTCAGTGGTTTAGACCACAGTGGCTTCACATGGTATAAAAGCTGTTTGCCCCATTGTTTCTACAACTGTACAGCTCCACCTCAATTCTGGGGCCAGCAGACACCATAAAGACTCTCCATGCAGTAAGTCATATACACATTATACAGCTGCATGTGGAGCCACCCATATCCAAGCATGTTCTTGGTGGTTACCATACGACCATCACTATTCATGAAAATTCCTTCACTTTGATTCTAAAACTTAGCTTATGAAGACTCTTGAAAACAGCTTAAACACAATAAAAGCCTTTCCCAATATATCTTTCACATATATAAATCAACTCCTTAAGCGGGACACAAACTTCAAAGAAATGGCATCAAATATACTTTTAGTCACTGGTTTGCACATTTTAACCATTTGGACAACAAAAGTAGTAGAAAAATTGTGAGCTTGCTAGTTCTTGGATGTGAATGTATCACACACAACTTTTTATGAAGTTGGCTGAATTAATTTAAATGGCAAACTATTGTGCGTGATTAAGACCATGCAGTCTTAAAGCCCTTCCTTCTAAATCCTTAAGTAATCAACATCACTTCTGAAATAATATTAAATATTTAGACATCTGATACAATTTCCAAGTTGTTTCCATATGCAAACACAATTATATGCAAAATACAAGACCTGTTTTCCATAATGTAGCATCAGTAGATCACATATTTGGTTGGCACTTTATTCGTGGGATTTTCTGCTGCTGTAGTTTCCTACAGGCTTAAAAACTTGAGTGCCCACAACAGAAAAAAAAAAGCCCGCAAAGTTTCACAATGATTAATAAGGAAAATTGTGGCTTTTAAAGCCAGAATAGAAGCAACCAACCTTTAAAGCAAGGTGATGGCATGGTAATTTGCATTGCCCTTACAAACAGGTACCAAACCCAGCAAAATAATAATTGCCAGCCACACAATTCTTCACTTTTACACTGTTCAGCCTCACTTATTTTGAAGCATCATAGCCAAAGTATGAGAAACCATGTAAATACTGATTAATTTATGCAATAATTTTGTATGGAGCATATATTAACCAAATCCAAATTATAGTTAGGAAAAAGGCTTTCAACCGTGCAGAGTCACTTCACGTTCAAATTCAACAGACCGAAACAATACTTTCTAAAGAAAGCAGTTGTTTTTGAACCGGTGCAGGCAGAGCCAGCAATGTGGACTCTCGGTGTAAGGAAAAAGAAGAACAGACAGAAACCTGAGTTCTGTACACCTAAGAAACCCAATGCATGTGATTGTGTATTTAAACACCCATCTCTGGCAGATTAGATTGTCACTCAAAGTAAGAGAATGAGGAGAACGTAGATCTAAATAAGCTGCATAAGCCAATACTTATGCACTTATGCAAAATGACTGACAAGTTTCAAGCCGAAGGATTTTGATTAATATTTCGTCAATCTAACAATGTCTTTATACATTTACCATCCATACTGCCACAATTTTAGTGGAACCCCCCCCCGCCCCGATTCCTGATATCTTGCAACATATCAACCAGAGAATTAACAAGGACACAAATTTGAGTCACACCACAATCTGTTTTTAGCAAATAATCTGATACCACTATTCATTCAAGGAGGACGTCACTAGAAAGGTTCAGACAAAACACAAAGCCAAAATCTGTTTGACTTAGAATGCCACAAGCCTGTGCACTTCTTTCCAAATTTGCTTATCATTACTGATTATATTCAGAAGCCATTTAAATTACAGGAAGTGCTGACTGCACAGCTAAAACCAATACAATCTGACACATCCAGCAAGAATCTGACAGTCATTTTAATTCAATAATTCTATTCTCCGATTGTCCTTGCCTTATCCAATGAAATGAATAACAAGAAGATACATATATGTATAGCCATTAGAGAAGACTACAGAAGTTTCCAACATCTATATTCTTACACACCAACAATAAGTTCAGCCTGTGGTAGAAACAATGAACATAAATGCCTTACCAGCTGCTGATCCTCTAGTTCAGTGATGGCCAAACTTGGCCATCCAGCTGTTTTGGGACTACAATTCCCATCATCCCTGACCACTGGTCCTGTTAGCTAGGGATGATGGGAATTGTAGACCCAAAACAGCTGGAGGGCCAAGTTTGGCCATCACTGCTCTAGTTGATGGATGCTGCTAAGTTGGTCTTCCCTTTTCTGTGATGTTCCTCTTTGTATGCAAAGTATACAACCTCCCAGTGGCTCTTGATTCCCTGGCTATAACATTTTAACTTGCCTGAAGGAGTTCAGAAGCTTTGGGCAAGTTTTTTTCATTGAGCATATAATACTTTTGGACCCATGTTGACATTCACATTGGGTTTGAAGGCATTTTTTTTTGTGTGTGAAAATGTCCTTAAAATGTTAATATGCTTTATTTTCTGCAGTCCCTGGCAAATCAAGTTGAAATCCTTCTCAACCTGTCCTCCCTCATCCCCAAATACTGTATATCGTTTTATAACTAAATTTTTAAAATGAGGTGATGAAAATATCAGAAGCGCTTTGGAAACCAGCAAGACCAGCAAGGTTCTTGGATGGTTTGGAAAAGATAAATTGTTTTAAGAAATCCCTAACATTAAAATGTTTTATTCCTTCAGAATGTTCTGGAACCCTGGGCCTACCTGGCAGTGAGTCGTTATGCCAAATCCAAAGCTCAGTCCACACAAGCAAAGTCCAAAGGTCAGGAAACACAGTCCAGGGTCACTCTGAAATCCAGGAGTGTGTCCAGAGTCAAACCCAAAACAGTCCAGGAGTATCCCAGTCAAAGTCCAGTAACACGGGCAGTTAAGCAGACCCAGCACCTCAGTTCTGCTGTCCTTCTGTATTTTGCCTGCTGATTGAAGCATCTGGGCTTGATGAGGCAGGTGACCCTCACCTGTTTCAAGCCTTCTTCAGCTTGAGGACTCACACACCTCATCTCAGAGCTAATGAGTCCCAGCTGGCCAGCTAGGGAGCCGAGCTGTGATTCTTTTTTTCCTCTTTGCGAGAAGTGAGGTTACAGGGAACCAGACAGAGAGCCTTCTTGGTAGTGGCGCCTGCCCTGTGGAACGCCCTCCCATCAGATGTCAAGGAAATAAGCAGCTATCCTATTTTTAAAAGACATCTGAAGGCAGCACAGTTTAGGGAACTTTTTAATATTTAATGCTGTATTGTTTTTAACACTCGATTGGGAGCCGCCCAGAGTGGCTGGGGAAACTCAGCCAGATGGGTGAGGTATAAATAATAAATAATACCGGTAAATTATTATTTATTATTATTAAAATTTGCTTTACATTTTAGAATATTCATTTAAACAACCTTAAAATATCAGTGACTTCCCTACTTCCCTTTTCATAGCTCATTTTGCAAAACATAAATCCCTGCATATTTTACATAAACTAAACCATTCAGTATTCCAGTTACATCCATCAAAACTTAATTTACACTGTTGATTTTATCTTAATGCTGCCAACGTTTTCAAGTGTACACAATTTCCCCCATATATTCAATAAACATCTTCTTTAAATATATGTTCTTGTTCTCTTATTCTATGTGTTAGGTCCGCAAGCTGCGCATATTCCATCAGTTTAAGTTGCCATTCTTCTTTAGTTGGGACCTTGCTCGTTTTCCATTTTGGGGCTAACAAAACATGGGCCGCAGTAGTGGCAGACACAAATAACCTTTTTTGACACCTGGGAATTTCCGTCTGAATTATCCCCAACAAAAAGGACTTTTTAAAAAATGTACTTGTAAACATTTTTTTCAAGTCATTATGAATTATTTCCCAGTACTCTTTTACCCCTTTACAGGTCCATCACATATGGGAGCTGGACTGTAGTTCTTGCTTGCCTCAGCCTCCTGGAGCGTCGCTCCTGCTGCTCCCTATGCCTCAGAGCCTGCCGTGTTTCATGCAGACAGGGGCCCTTTGGCGATGGGTCCAGCAGCTGTGGTTCCTATGCACTGACCCCAATCTCCTCTTCATCCTCCATCACCCTGAGATCACTTCCTTCCCCAGTCCCAGCTACACCCCTTGTCAAGACCCGCTTCCTCCTCCCCGTCGACCTGCCAGTTCATGACACAGGATTCCCAGAGGGTATTCTGATTTGTTATCTATCCCCTTGGATTAGTTGGCTGGGCCAATCTTCTGTATCTCCAAGGGGAGGCAGGTCCTCACCCTTCCAGATTGGTTGTACACCAGGCTTCCTCAACCTCGGCCCTCCAGATGTTTTGAGACTACAATTCCCACCATCCCTGACCACTGGTCCTGCTAGCTAGGGATCATGGGAATTGTAGGCCAAAAACATCTGGAGGGACGAGGCTGAGGAAGCCTGTTCTACACAGTGACAGGGAAGCAAGGTCCTTATGGGAGCTCTAGGACTCACTACATTTTGCCACTTAATTCACTCCTGGCCAGAGGGGGTGGGATTAAGTGGCAAATTCTCCCTTCTCCTCACTCCTCTGAACTTCAAGGGAAATGTACTCTCACTTCCTTCAGTTAAATCAAGACTTAGTACTAGAGCTGCAGGAGGCCATGGGTGTAGCACCTGAGTTCTCATTGCAAGTCTCCACCTGAGACTTGCAGCTTCTTCTGAGTTGTTTGCTTCATTGTAAATGATTATTTAGGAAGGTGTCACAGCACAGCCAACTTCTCAAAGCTACTATCTGTAGGCAAATCCCATGAATGCTTTGGGCGAAATGCTGATCACACCAAATTTAGTGTTAACGGTTTTTGTCATTATTCACCTGCCAACCTCACTTCCAGCACTTCTATGATAACTTTTTAAAATAATAATAATAAAGACCAGCGTATTGACATTAATTTTTATTCCAAGTATAACAAACTTAAAATGATTTAGCACTATAGCAATCACGGTTCCATAAATTAAATACATATAGAATTTATACAATCTACATTGACAAGAAAAAGCCATTCAGGGAATCACATTATCCAAAAGGGTTTTTTCAGTGTTATGGCAAATAAAAGTTATGAAAATTCACAGTTAATCTGTAGCTTAGAGATGCAAAATATTGCACATAATACAATTGTGAATGCTAAACAGCAGCTTTACAGTTTTCTTCACAAACATTGGTCATATAGTGCTAGAATGAATACAAAATGGCATCATGTACACCATGGTAAACAGTTATTCACAACGTCAATCAAGTTTTAAATAAAATAGCAAAAAACTGCTGGGTTCTTTCAGTTGCCATGTTAATTCAGTGATCTTCTTTGTCTTTTCCTTTCCTTTCTTTCTCATCCTGTAGCGCAGTGCCAAGCTTCTTGATAAGAACTGACAGAACTTTGTCCAGTGGGTCCATGACCCCACGCTGAAGCCATTTAGGAATAGTAGTTCTTGCATGATGGAAGCCTAGCTTCTGAAGAATGTAGTCAACACCTACTGGGTCAATTTTTCTTCCAGTCCAGGAGATTAATCTAAAAGTTAAAATATATTAGCATTGTCAATATCTGAACATGCAAATGAAATAAACATGACCACTGGGAAGGGGAGAGAAAAAAAATTAGGGTGTGGGGAACAGAATGGAGTGGCTGCAATGCTAAACAGAAGCACTCCACACTGCAAAGTAAGGTTCCCTTGCTTCTCTCTCACTATGTAGAACCAATCTGGAAGGGTGGGAACACCCCAATTTTACTGCAAACAGAATGACTCATTTACCTGAGTGTGGGCTCCAGATGCCATGTATTGCAGATAAATTCTCTCCAATCCACAGTGGTGTAAGTAATACTTTCTTCTGCTCCTTTCTCAGCAGAGCTCTCCTCAAGTACACTGATGGGGCTTTTCTGTCCCGGACGACTAGAAAAAATACGAGGTGGAAAGATGGCTAGAAAAGGGTAAAAACAGTAAGGTGTAGATATTAGATTTCTTTAAAATGCAGATTGAATTGTTAATGTAATGACCAAAGATGTTGCTAATTATAATGACTGTTCATTAAATTTCTATATTGCCCTTCACTCGAAGATCACAGGGCGGTTTACAATATAAAAACAAAAGCAGTATAATTACAAGGCATGTTTACATATAGTATCTTAACTGTTACACACTGTAGTTACAAAAATGCTCATTTTAATGTGCTAGGCTTATTTGTGAAGTGTATCATTTCCAAATCATCCTGAAATTGATCTACATACCTTTCTCCTTTTCTTTAAGATAAGCCGATACCAGGTCATGCAGAAACATTATCAATTCAGCATCCATAGTTACACATATGTGATCAGTGAATTCTGTAACTACACTGCACTCCACTTTTGGCTTAGCACTGGGATCTGTAACAAAATGTTATAATTTTGACAGAGGTGATTTGCATGCAAACTTTTTAATGGCGAATGTTAAAATGCAGCAGTACTTAAAAAGTGCTAATCATTTGCAGCGTGATCTTAAAATAAAAATCCTACTGATGCATTTGGCATCTCTCTTTGGTGAGGCAGGTACACACACTGGCTTCAAGATGATATTACAACTACTGCTCTGCACCACATCTCCAAACAGAAGTTCTAAACCAGGGGTGGGAAACTGGATTTGGCTAGTGGACCAGATTGTTATCTCTCCTGCCCTTCTGAAGTTGAGTCTGACAAGTGGGGTGGAGACACCCATCTGCCAGTCACCTGATAGCACAATTATATCATGTGACTATTTTGCTCACAGGGGTCTTCAGAATCCACTTTCAAAGTGGTATTTTAAGCAGTGCTTTGAAAGGGACTTTTGAAGATTAAGCTAAAGTTCTGATATTTGGGTTTTCAGAAGCCTCTTTCAAAGCGCTATCTTGGCCCAGTATTTTGTATAGGGCTTTGCAGGTCCCACTGACAAGCTTATTGGTGATGCCAGCAAACCTCCTTTACCTAACTAACCCCACCCCAGATGCAATGTATGATGTCAGGTGTAGTGCAGGTAGCTGTAGTTTGGGTGAAATGGCCTTACAGGTCAAATGAGAAGCCCTAGTGACCCTAATTAGGCCCACAGACCAGAAGTTCTAAATAGGATGCTAGTGCAGTGCAACCGGTATCAAGGGAGCCCATTAAATAGTATATTGCCATTGCTTGTGGGATCAGAGAGACAGCAGACTTACTACTTTCTTTTCTTCTTTCCTTTGGATTAAACCAGGCATGGCCAAACTCGGCCCTCCAGATGTTTTGGGACTACAACTCCCACCATCCCTAGCTAACAGGACCAGTGGTCAGGGATGATGGGAATTGCAGTCCCAAAACATCTGGAGGGCCGAGTTTGGCCATGCCTGGATTACACAGTTAGAACTGATACAATTTTTCAGCTATTAAACAGGATTGCTAAATGGTCTTCATCACAAAAACAGTTTATATGTTTAATGCTTTTATGACAGATTATCTCAGATTTTGAATAATGCTCAGTTATCTTTTCATAAGGTATGAATTAGGTTTGTAGTTCAGAAGGAATAACACACCACACTTTACCTTGTAATAAAGGTTCCTGTGGCTGTTGAACGTGAATAGATTTAAAGTCCAGCTGCATCCTTGGTAAAGCAAAGATAGTTTCAGTCTCATGATTGTAACTGGAACCTCCTCTGAATCCGCTTAACAAGCTAGAGCTTTTCACTGTTGTGCTGTTCTCTGGGTTATTTGCATCAACATTTCGGAGAAGGTTCAACTCTGCAAATACAAAGAAAGTGGAGCTATGTTTTGATTTTACTAGGCTTCGGATTGTTATCACTGCTACTCACAGATCATTTCAGATGCTATAACTGAAATTAATTCAGCATAGTTCTGCTGAACTCTGTAGTCCTATGTGGTTAGTATGCTGCTGCTCCACTTTCTTTCACTTTGAATTGTAAACTCATGCAATTCCACCAGCAATAACTAGATCAGCAAGCAGAAATGTGATAGAAGTAAATGCCTCACCTTCATTCCTTGTTGCTGTAACATAATTGAACCACTCTTTCACACTTGCCACTCCGTGTGGTGGGTTTTCATGGCGCCTCCTTGTGATCTTGGTGATGGTTGCCATTGGACTTTCCAGGGCTCCACAGGGCTTTGTGACCATAGTATTGTGACCCAAATGGAAGTCTAGTGTTTGCACAACATAGGTAGAATGTTCACTAGAACCTGGAGGGGTGGGGGTGGTTTAAAAACACAGTTATTTGCTTACTGTTGAAGGTAATTTTTAACAACAAAAAGTGTGGTTTGCATAATTACAGAGCATGTATGCAATAATCGGAAGTAGAGAAAAACTCCCACCATGTATAGTATCAGATACTGGATTTAATTTGGTATTTTCCTTTGTCTGGAGACTCTTGTCAGTATATAGACATGCAATCACTAGCCTCATAGAATACTAGACTGTCACAACCACAATTCATCTAGCTTCAAGAAGTCATGGGAAAAAACCTTTCCCGTTCCTGAGTAGTCATTGGGTTATAAACTCATTGGTCTCATGATTCCACATGCAGCCAAGCTTTGGCCCAAGAGGTCAGTCCAGAGTATGAAGTTGTCCAGCCCAAATCTAAGCACTTAATGCACTTGTAGAATTTACAACTTAAAAGGATAAAAAAATCTATAAACAGAAAGCAGAAATAAGTTTTGATACCTTCTTGCCAAATTTTTTGTGCTTCTGTCCAAAAGGCAATGTTAGGTTCTTCAAGATGAAACAGAGCCCATGATTTTGAACGAAAATTAGGTCCATGGAAACATGCCAATGTCATGTGATTTCCATGCAGGCTCATAGAGCCTCCAAACTGCATTCCATCTTCCGGTAAAGGAATCTGAAATAAGGATATGTGGCACCCTGAAACCACTTTTAAAACTCCTGGCCAATGACGATGATGTGCTGCATCCAGTACTGTGGGGGAAAGCACAAAGAAGAACCATTGGCATTAATATCTACTTAATAGAATTTCTGCCTCTCTCTACCTCTCTCTCTGGAAGCTAAAACTTCTGAGCCTATCCAGAAATATACACATTAATTACATATACATAGGTCAGGCTCTTCGAAAGCTGAGGGTACATTTATTGCAGAGAGATCAGCAGCAATGGTGTGAACTGATTCTTGAAACTATCTACGTAGATTTATAAAACTTAGATTACCCCAATATATAAACATGGGAAGAGCTATACTACTAAATAAAAATATGCATCTCAATATCATTTTAAATTAGTGTGTTTAAAAAATGCATGATGTGAAAAACCACAAGAACATGGACTAAAGTCTTTTGAGGTGAAGTTCCATTTTCTTTTACCCAAACGGAAGTAGCTTGAAGTACAAAGTACTTCTAAACATCTAATCTACATTTGCATCAAAAATGAAGGTGTAAAGAATGAGCACGCACTTTACAACTCTGCATACCACTTCACTCTCTTAAGACACTACACTGGTAGTCTGCCCAAAATAAAGTATTATTTTGATTGAGCAGTATGGCTCTTGTGTTGCAAACTGCTTGCTCATCTTTTGTGCCTTGCAATGCTGATGTAAGTAGATTAGATGTTTAGAAGTAATTTGTGCTTCAAAACTCCTTCCGTTTGTAGAAAAGAAAAATGAGTTTTCATCTCAAAGGACTTATGCCAAACTTCTTGCGGGTTCTCACAGCAGGATACATATATTTTTTTAACACACACATTTAAAAATAGAGATGTTTTTGAGATACACATTTCCGGGCTTGGAGATACGACGTTTGTAGGCTCATAATACTCACATCTAATACAAGGTGAGCGTTACAACCCGTAAATTCTCCTCTGCTTTGTATTTTAATGCAAGTCAAATAATTCTACTTCCCTCCACTGTCCCCACAAGCCCTGAATTAGTAGCCTTTGGTTAACCTATATTAATTTCCAGGACTACTTGCACCCGGCATGCTGCTATGCAAGAAGCCTCTGGGAAGTATAGTTTTTACCAAGGGCTTCTAACATCAAGGGAAAAGAGATCGCCCAGCCACTTGCTACCACATTATCAGTAGCAGCCAGGTTGGGGTGGGAGATGCTTGAGAAATGTGCCCTCCTATGAATTGGGGACTTAATTAGTGGGTGGGCTGCCCCACCAAGCAGAGCTATTTCTTGATTCTGAGGAAACAACTCGTATTATTTCAAGCCAATCTGGCAGAGGGCCTTCTTGGTAGCGGCGCCCGCCCTGTGGAACACCCTCTCATCAGATGTCAAGGAAATAAACAACGATCTGACTTTAGAAGACATCTGAAGGCAGCCCTGTTTAGGGAAGTTTTAAATGTTTGATTCTATTTTTAATATTCTGTTGGGAGCCTCCCAGAGTGGCTGGGAAAACCCAGCCAGATGGGCTGGGTATAAATAATACATTATTATTGTTATTATTATTATTATTATTATTAGCTGGGTAGGAGTTGCTCACAACATCACAGACTTTGGAACCTGCAATACTAACACCCCTAGTTAAATTAAACATTGAAATTGGAATATAAAACTTTTAATTACGAAATGGGCTGAAGCAGTTTCAATACGTACATTGCTGGTGTGAGCTTTTCTCTGCAACATGGACCACAGTCTTTGGGGGAAGATAAGGAACAGGCCCCCATGTAGACAAAGCTCTCTTGCTGGTATCAAACTGCTGAGTAAAGAATTCTTGGAGCTTCATTCCTATTTTGATGAGGTCAGGTGTGGTTGATCGGGAAATCATTACTTGAAAAATATCCCACTTCAAATCCCCATGGACAAATATCTCACTGAAATATTGAAATGAGATAATATCCCTTGTGAATTCACATTGTTTTACTTGGTTATAATGCGAGGATAGTCAATGTATACAAATGTACCAACTACAGTAGAAATGGTATAACAGCTTAAGAAGGCAATTTTTTAAAATAGCTTTGATTAGAAAGCATACGAGCAGAAATGTACAAGATATGGCAAGAAACCTTACCTTTTATCGGTAATACTGGATTCAAAAGTATTGTAGAGGTTAACTTTCCATTCATCCTGCAGTTTAAGGTCTGCATTACTGAAAATGCCCATTAGGATACTGGACCCCATGTAATCAACACGTGCTTCAGTAGAACCCATGGTAATCTGAATTTTGTGATTTGGCTGCTGATTAGGATGTTCTGAAATATGAGCTAAACAACAACATTTGCATTATATGGGAACAAGATAGTATCTGGCCCGCCTCTCTCACATGTTTTGCCAATACATAGCCCAATCCATGTCATAAGATTTGAGACCAACTGAGTTTGTTCCTGGTATGAGCTTTCGTGTGCATGCACACTTCTTCAGATAACTCAGGTATCTGAAGAAGTGTGCATGCACACGAAAGCTCATACCAGGAACAAACTCAGTTGGTCTCTAAGGTGCTACTAGAAAGAATTTTCGATTTTGTTTTGACTATGGCAGACCAACACGGCTACCCACCTGTAACTGCAACATAAGATTTGAGGTCTCTCCCAGCTCCGGGTGACATTAGGAGAGTGGATCGCTTGCAATATGAGAATTGGGTTGCTTGAGACAGCTGTTTTCTGTAGCACAGCTGCTCTCTACTTTCAGCAAACTTTCTAGTGAGCATGGGCAACTGACAGTTTCCTGCTATTAAGAACTGAAATGTGCCACTGAATTCAGCTCAAGATTTGAACAGCACGGCAGAAGCTAGAACTGCCAGGCAAAAACGGGACACAATCTAGGCAAAGTCGTGCATTTCTAAGGCCCAGTAACTTCAACGAGAGAGGTTTTAATAAAAGGCTAATGTTCACATTAAAAGCCATACAACTTCTATGGTTTCTCTGAGGCTGGATTATAGCCTTTCTCTGCCAAGGAGAAGCATATGTAAAAATCAAAACAAATAATCATTTGCACACATACAGACAGACAAATACAATGACATTCCAACTTACCCACCATCTCCAAGGCATTGACATCTATGGTACCTCCAACCACTCCACCTCTAGAATCCAAATGTGACCTCCCAAGACCGACTGACATGCTAATTTCCCGATCTCTATTACTGCCCACAGATAAACGGCCCTGGCTTTTCAAACCACTAGTAGTCCACCTAAAACAGGGACAAAAATGAGAAAAATACATTGTATGCCATCTCTGCCTCACATATGTCAAAAATAAAAGTTGGAAAAAGCATTTAAAACTTTAGAAGTAATTTAAGTATTGTGGAAAATGTTCATATTTTTAAAAATCATACATGGGCATAACAAAAAACAAGGAAAGTCGAGTGTCAAAATTTTAGAAAGGAAATATATTTATGGATCTAGATGAGAGAAATGTTTCTTTTTTTCTTTTTCTTTACTGGCAAGGTTAACATGTTTAATTATAGAAAAATTAACATGTTTAATTAGAGAAAAATCTTTCCTCCCCTTCAAACCGCAATGACATTTAATACAGACACAAAACGAGAAAATAAAAAAGAAAGAATATAAGAGGAGAGAAAAAGAGAAAGAAAAAATAATACTATACATTTCATATATGTAAATGCCATATCATATTTACAAACTCACGAAAAAAGAACAAAAACATTACTGTAAATTAGCTAAAAAAGACTTCCAAATATTTTCCTTTACTATATCTATTCTTTCCTTTATAATGCACAGTCTCAAATTAACTTAATTATTTTTGTATGTCCAAACATAAGATGATTTCCACCTTTTATTTACAAGAATCACTCTAGTTCTGCCAGGAGATTCTTATTCTTAAAATAATTTTTTAGATATTCCTTAAATATTCTCCATTCTTTATATACATTCTGTTTCAATTGATCTCTTACTCTCCCTGTCAATGAGAGAAATGTTTCAAGCATCTCACTTAGACCACTAGATGAAAAGGTCGCACACACATACACACATATTTTAAAAAATTATTTTGATTACAGGAATCAGAAATTTACTTACGTAGTATTTCCCATTACATTGCTCATGTTCATTTGGACATTTAATTGCTTCAAATTCATAACAAACACAACCAGTGTTTCCCATGGTGTCACTTGCTGACTTCCAACTTTGTTTGATTTATTAAATGGAGTTGATGTTTTTGAGACAGTTTCTAGAATAAAACATCACCAGACTTTGTAAATTTAATATTAAAAAGTAATAATGAAATGCCAGTTTTAGATACAATTTGTTTCCACTACTGTGTGAATTTGATAGAAAATGTTTCAGTAGCGGTGATGACTTCACAGTGGGAAAACATCTTACCATTATATATTTGTATGATCTTGTGGAGTATCTCTACACCAACTCCAGTAGTGGCTAAAAGCAAAGAGTTGTCATGCAGAAATAGTCCACATGATTGAATCAATTTCCAAATTTGGCTTCAAAGGAACAGCTAACATGACATCATCTCTCAGTGGCTGATAATAGTGACATGATGGTTGTCATAGCTGATAAAATTCTTGCATGCTATGATTACAATTGCTATAAATCTGAATGATATAGGGCATTGTAAGGTTCGTGTGAAGGTGCTTCATGAGTAACGGAGCAGGAGCCAAAGCAGTCTTTTGCAGTTTAATTGTGCAAACTATTTACAGTGCAGAGCTACAAAAAGCATGTCTGTCTCAATCACTGGCAGAATCCGGGAGTGGCCCCTTCTGGCTTCTCCCCCAGTATAATAACTTTGGGACCCTCCTTGCGTTTCACCCCTCTGTGCAACTGGGGTGTCGGAAATGGCATGCCTCCCTCCTGACCAGCCGGGCGAGGTGAGCGCAGGGTCCCAGCAACATCCCCAAAACCTCTCCCCACCAGGCTCCCTGTTTGTGGCTCCTGGCTAGAAGAGGTGCTGGGGCTCTCAGTGGCACCCCTAAGCCCCCTCCCCGCCTGGCTGGTTCCTTCCCTCTCCTCCCCACTGGAGGTGTGGCGCCTTTCCCCGCTGGAAGAAGTGATGCTGCTGAATTGGCGTCAGGGCTCTCTGTATGCTAACGGACCCTCTGTTCCCCTCAGCAGGCCAGGTGGCAGTTCCCCGACAGGCATGATCCAAAGCTATTATTACACAGTAGCATGCAAATTAAAGCAGTAAAAGTAAAGAATAATATTCGTACCTCTCTGGGGCACTGAAGAGTCTGACACACTCCTGGATCTTGAAACAGCTGGAGATTTTAAGTTATGTGCTGCTGTCCCAGGTGACATATTGCTGTTTGTGCTGTGCTCATTGAAAACATTAGGAGACTGAGCCATGTGTGTAAATGAGGCGGACTGGCTTGGCTGCTCCCAGGTTCTACAGTATGCTTTTCGTGATGATTCAGGAGACATGTGCTGGTTTACTCCTTCAACAGAATCTGGTGTCCCGGGGCCAGATGCTACTGAGAAATAAAATAAAACATACGTTACCATTCTTTGCACTGAATGGCAGGTTATTATTAGCCAAAAGCAAATGTTATCAGATTGTCAAAGCATGCATTTCTCCAATGTGACCCTATTTTTTACCAGCCCATCCTAATTCAAATTTGTCACAGTTGCAAGATACAGAAATTAATTAATTACTAAGGGTGGGATCCAATAGTGCACCAGGGTGTGTGCACAGAAGTCACCCCCCCCCCCCAACGCAAACCTGCTCTAGAAGGTCCCCCAACCTCCCAGGGCAGATCTTGGGTATGTGTGATGGGGTAGAGCAGGGAGGAGAGAAAGCCCCATTAGTACAAATGAAAGTATGTTGTGCAAGCGGGACACCATACTTGGATATAAGCTTAAGAGTGAACCCTGTTTTTTTAAAAAGTTCAGATTCAAGGCCAAGACAAATCATACATATATTAAACACACCTTCGCTGCTTACTTCCATCACAGTCCAGACCCCACCCAAAAAAATGTTCACAATATGAACTAATCATATTGTTGAAATACAGCAAAAGAATGAATGAATGATTGAATAAATAAATAAATAATAAAATGAGCAAAGTAGGACAGCTAAAAATTCTCTACATTGTAACATGGATTTTTTTTTTTAAATAATCACTTACCTGGGAGATTTATTGTTTGGTCCCCGAGAAAGAGGCGTCTTGCAATACTCCTCCTGTACCAGGCTCTTGGAAATGCTAAAATCTCACTTAGTCGTCTCATGTCATATTTAAAGGAAGCAGATCCTATATCACACACAGCTAATAAAAGAATTAAAAAAATAAGTATAAAACTGGATGTGCAACAATATGCTCCGAAGTGCTCTCCTCCTTTTTAAGTAAGTTTAGCTAATTATATTTACACAGTATATTTACATATTGCTTCACACAACCAGAGGCATCCCAAAATGCATGCATTATTGATTACAGTTTAGTAATTTTTTATTTTAATTGTTAAAACTGCGTTTTTGTTTAATTATTATATGCTGATGTTTAATTTTATTGTGTACTATTATACTCTAATGGATTACTGAATATTACTTTGCTACAAGTTATTTTCCAGTTATGTTTTTATTATGACTCTTTTTGCACTGGATCAGATTGTCATACGGTGTATGATCTTTGTTGTGTATTTTGTTGCTTCTTCAGCTTGTAAACTGTGTATAGTAATATAGAAAGACACTACATAAAAGTGAGATGAAAACAGAGGTAGAACATAATATTGCAAGAAAACAATGTTAATTACTGTTACACCCATAAATGCAATGGATCATATACAACCATGCTGCATGGTGGGCTAGGTCCAAAATTAAAGAAGATTGATAAATACCAGATATGTTTATTAATGTAGTATCCATTTTGCTTGCAGATTTGCTTGCAGACATGCTCTCAAAAAAGGTAGCACCTCCTGAACGCCTTATTCTTGAAAGGCTAACTTTTACAAACTCCAGGTTGATGCTCAACGAATCTTTACGACCAGTAACTGACGAGGGTTCTTCATCTACATTTCCTGAAACCATAAGGAACAACATAGGGCTTGCCGATCAGAAGGTCAGTGGTTCAAATGCCCACGACGGGGTGAGCTCCCATTGCTCGGTCCCAGCTCCTGCTCACCTAGCAGTTCGAAAGCATGTCAAAGTGCAAGTAGATAAATAGGTACCGCTCCGGCAGGAAGGTAAACGGTGTTTCCGTGCGCTGCTCTGGTTCACCAGAAGCGGCTTAGTCATGCTGGCCGCATGACCCGGAAACTGTACACTGGCTCCCTCAGCCAGTAATGCGAGATGAGCGCCGCAACCCCAGAGTCGGACACGACTGGACCTAATGGTCAGGGGTCCCTTTACCTTTTAAGTTGTTCTTACTAGTGCCTGCAGATTTCAGCTTAGCACAAAAAGGCATAGGCACTTTGGGTTGTGTAACACAAATTGTTGACAATAGCAGCTATATATCTCGTTTGTTCTTTAAAAAAATTGTAAAAATCAGCTAGGAAAGATTTTGCATATACTAGTGGAAAGGACACTAACACACCCATGAACTCTATGAAATGCATACACAGAAAACTGGATCTTTAATGTACAGTAGGTTCTTATGTCCATGGCGTTTTCTTGACGGATACTGGAGTAGCTTGCCGGTTCCTGCTCCAGGTGGATCACATTTAGTCAAAACTCTCCACTATGAACCTGTCCATCTTGGGTGGGCCTACATGGCATAGCTCATAGCTTCTCCGAGTTATTCAAGCCCCTTCGCCACGACAATGCAGTGATCCATGAAGGATCCTATCCATTCTTTAGGAAATCAGCCCTGAGTGCTCACTGGAAGAACAGATCCTGAAGCTGAGGCTCCAATACTTTGGCCACCTCATGTGAAGAGAAGACTACCTGGAAAAGACCCTGATGTTGGGAAAGATTGAGGGCACAAGGAGAAGCGGACGACAGAGGACGAGATGGTTGGACAGTGTTCTCGAAGCTACTAAAATGAGTTTGACCAAACTGCGGGAGGCAGTGGAAGACAGGAGTGCCTGGCGTGCTCTGGTCCACGGGGTCACGAAGAGTCGGACACAACTAAACAACAATGTTCACATGTGTTGAAATGATTAGCTTTTCATAGAAAACTCTTTTATATTTCTCTTAGAACAGCCCTCCCAGCCCCACCAAAGCTTAAGAACAACCAATACACTTATGTGAAATTTTATATTCTGCAATTACCTAGGGATCCTGATCCAGAAGACAATCCTGCCACACTGGACTTCTGCTTCCCTGCTCCATACGGATGAAATACATAGAGAGAGAAATCAGACATGCAAGCAGTGAAGCTCAGACCTGAAGAACTGCTGCTAGCGCCTGTCAAATCTGACTGGCTACTACTATGCCGTGTTCTGCCAAAAGGACTGCCCAGTCCAGGCGATGAACCTATAGTGCAAAATGAAAGAACAATTTAAAAAATAGCACAGATTAAATAAATTACATGTACCTTAGTTCAATCCTAAAGGTCCGCCATGAGCTCTCTCTTCATTATTCCATTTGAATCATCAAATACGATGATACAGACATGTAAAGATACAAGCCCACTTCAGGAGTTATACTCCCATGAGTATAACAAGTATGTTAGCTCAGCCCCCCATAACCTTCCAGGTATGCAGCAGGGAGCATCTATACTTGCGGAGGCTCCTCATGCAATGTAGAAACCTGCTTTTTCAGGATTCTGCTTCATGCTGGAAGCCTTCATGAGCAGAGCAAGCTCTGCACTGTAGACCGCTTCCCTCCATTATTGCGCTTATTTTCACTTACATAATCCACTTACTTGTGAGTATAATGCCCAAACAGGACTATATTCTAGGTAGCTTTCCTTAAATTACACATGCACACGAAAGCTCATATCAAGAACAAACTTAGTTGGTCTCTAAGGTGCTACTAGAAGGAATTTTTTATTTTATTTTGTTTTGACTATGGCAGACCAACACGGCTACCTACCTGTAACATTGATACATAGCTTATGGGGGGGGAGTTATTCAAAAATTTGTCACAGAGGCTCTCTCCTTGGGAGGCAATTTAATGTACACTGACTGAAACCAAATAGGTAATTCAGGTGGCACACCTAGTGCGATTTTTTACTTTATTATTTCAAACAGTCACTTGTACTCCCTAGTGTCATACACAAAACTGTTGCTTTCAACACTTCCTTCAAATTAAAAAAGTAGCTTTACATGAGACAGAGCAATCTACAACTCAAATTCCCATTTTGACACATGCAACAAATCATTATTTATGTGTACATGGTGCTTTACAGACAACAGAAACAAAACTTTGATGAATTTTGCCCTTAGGATATTCAATCTAAATTTTAACAGTGAGGAGATAACTGGAGAAACAGAACGAAGGTAGAAGAAAGAGATGTTTTCCCCTTCTTAAAAAAGCAAATCACTTAAACATTAAAATGTTTCCAAAGAGTAATTAACAATGCACTGAGTACTTTGGTTCAGTGTTACATGCACAAGTCTCAAGGCTCATGCACACCCCTCTCCTCCTCTTGCACAGGAGACTAAAAGCTTTCATTTTCAATTAGCTGAACCCAGACAAACCTTAGTGTTAACTATGGTTTAAGGAAACAAGTCAATTTCAACTGTGGCTGATTCTTCTTTCTCTGAATCATAGTTAACATTAACTACAGTTCTCAGTTTGCACAAAATTAGAATAATAGAATAATAGAATTTTGGAGTTGGGAGGTACCATGAGGGTCATTTAGTCCAGCCCCTTGCAATGCAGGAATCTTTGGGGCAACATGGGGTTTGAACCCATGACTATGAGATTAAGAGTCTCATGCTCTACTTGTTTCTGCAGTTTGTTGAAAATGGAAAATGCAGCTGTGCCAAATAATGCAAAATCAGGCAGGGGAAAAAAGCTCATCCAGGTTCATTCCTGAAGTGAGTCTAAATGGAGCCATTCCATAATTGAATTGTTTTGCACACCTCTGACTAACTAGAAATGTAACAGGATTTTTAAAATTAATTTTTTTACCTGGCGAGACAGTTTTAGAAGGCATCTTAGATCCACTTTGCACAGCATTTTCCGTAGGACAGCTTGTACCTAAAGTTTCTAGTTCTCCTCGATTCGAAGAAAATACAAGATCAAGGGAGGGAAGTTTCAACATACATTCTACCCGTGACACAGGTAAGCAGCTGAACTTGATCTGTGAAGGCTGAACAAGAGAGAAACACATTTTTTAGGAAACATATCAAACCATAATATCAGAACAGAACAACTACCAGCAGCTTCTGTTAACTTTTCTTTTATGCCTTTATGTGAGTGGACTATAATGATAGCCACTTGGTGGTGACATAGCATCCACTGGAGAAGACAGCATTCAGCTCCAAGGAGCTTACCATATAAAGTTTGACAGCAGGAAGAAAACAGTAAGGAATAAGGAGGTTAGTATCCTCTACTAACCAAAGTGATATTATTTGAGGGAGAAATGCTTGGAGGACAACTTCCATATGAGCAAATTATGAAATTTAGGTTGCTTTATCACACTTCTCACATAACAAGAATGACACATGAATCAGCCTGTCTTAGGCTCTTATCTGTGCTAGCATACATGCCTGGATTATTATAATCTGGACAACTATGCTAAGCGCACAGATTGACTGTCCCCTCTCCAGCAGTTTCCGCAGTTTTAGGATTTAGCTATATTGTAAATTCCTTGGAATAAGGGTGGGATACAATGTAACAAATCAAGATATTAAGGTGTCAGTTCTCCCCTTTAAAACATTTCCAAAAACTGTGTAACACATACAAATAACTATCAGTTTTGCCATTGACTCTAATGGGACATGAACTGCCCTCAATATGTAACTCATGTCCTCACCTGGACTCTTACATAAACTACAACATCAACAGGGAAGGATGAATATGCTGATGTTGATGAAGATACTAAGGAGGCTGTAGATTCTTCCAAAGGATCTTGCATGTCAAACTGCCCCATATCCTCATCCTGTGAAGTGACAGCTAAAAAAGAAAAAAGAACCAAGGATATCATTAAAACAGAAAGGAACATTTTAATGGAAGTTGATCATAAAATAAAAGCTGTGGTAGAAACAATCTGTGATACCTGCATAATTCCTTTCTATTGGAGTTATAGGAATTGTTTCAAGGGCCTTCTCTAGGAAGTCTAACAGGCAGGGGCTAATCACCATTTCCTCTGGCAAAGACTGGAGTGCAACCCAAGCGTATAGTTTTGCTGTTTTTACACCACCACTTCCTTTTCCTTTGGCTGAAAAGTTTGAGGGAAAAAATGGTTTAGTGGAGTACTAATTCAACCATTTCAATTAGAGTACAAATTAAAATACAAGGTATGTTTATTTAAGTCAGGATCACTCAAACCATTCTGGATGATTAAGACAACAATTTCCTTCTGTTGAATAGACTAATGCTGTTTCCCCTCCAACGCTTGCAGCTTGGTCCCCCATTGCACTGTTGCATTCTGCTCCCAACCGGTGGTTGCTGCCACACAGGAAGAAGTCAAGTTCCTTTTGGCCTGCCTTATAGGTTTCTGATAGTGCCAGGCCCACCCACCCCTGCAGGGAAGAAGGTAGCCTTGTTGCAGCCACTGATGAGAGATTGTGAGGCAGGTGCCGACTGCGCACATGCTTTGGACATGAGCACAGTGGTCTAGACTTTAGCATTTTGCTCACTGCTGCTGCAGCTAGTGGCCTGAAGCAGATAGGACTGACAAGAGAGCTGAGGAGACACAATGAAAGATGGAAAAAAGAACAAATGGGGAGGAATAGAAAAAATCCTGTAAGACTTTCACAGGCAGCAACAACTAAGTAGAGATGAAGAGTGAGGAGAAAGTCTCTGGTAAGGAGGAGGGAGAAGGCTGAGATAAAACCACACTGAGGAGAAAACAATGTAAACCACTCAAGTCTCAGACGATCAGGAACCAACCAGAGACATGGGTGGTTACCTCACAACACACTCACACAAAAACACAAATAATAATGCACAGGCCTGAGAAATAGAAGGCAAGACAAAGAACACACTCTAACATCTGCTTCAAGTAAAGGCAGGAATGAACTGAGCCTTCAGAGGGAAAGAAACCCAGAAACTTTCTTTGCAGCAACAGCAGTCTCGCTTTCAAACGCTAGGGGGAACTCAAATCCCAGCTGAGGACATATTACACTCAGAGAAGAAGGGATAAAAAGTAAGAGCACATATTTACTGTTTTTTCGAGATAAGAAACAACATGCAAGAACAAAGTGTGATTTGTTCTTTGCTTGTTCTTAGTTTGTGGCTGGTGGGGAGAGAGTTTAACCATGAGTTCTGGTTCAGAAGACACAATAAATGAAACCTTAGGTTAGCATAAGAACAGGGCCGGAGCAAAGCAGCTGCAAGCTCCTCTCCAGAAATCTGCACATTCGCATGATCCTGGTAAGCCGCAGTTTGGGTTACACTGTGTCAGGCAAACCAGGCAAATATGTATGCAGACTGGGTCATATTATAATGCTTGACTTCAGTCACACAACTTTCAGTGCTGAAGCCTCTGAAGTAAAGGCAATAGAAGTAGAGAAAATTAGTTTTATTTGGTGAAATAAAGTTTCTACAAAGAGAAAATCTAATCGAAAAAGAACAAGGAATTGATGAGAGTCTTTAAGGTACAGGGAAGTTTCTATCCAGTAAATTTTAGCAAAAAATAGAAATATTAAATAGTATACGAACTCCTGGTATCAGTATGTTTTAGGAGTTAATGACCATGATCACATCAATCAAGTAGGATGCTTTATTAAGCTATGAAGCAGATTTAGATCTAAGCATGGAGCTCCACAGTATGGAGAGAATTAAAGCAAAGGTATAGCATGTAAAAGAAATCTCTACCTGATGGGATAGGTGGGGGTTGGGGAGGAAGTAAAGATTTAGTTTTGCTGTAGGTAGGAGGCATGGCGGTATCTTTCATACCATACAACTTGGATTCTTTGGAAAGGGTTCTTGGCAGAGATGACCCTCGGGATGCATTTGGCGATTCAGTTTTTAACATCTTTGAGTTATAATGTAGCTGAAATGAAACAAGAGTATAGATACCATCACCAGTGTGTGCCACAAATGAAAAAACCCTGCCTATTTATGCATTCACAGCCACAGTTCCCACATCTAGGCAGAGTAATAGTTTCTTCAAAACTATTCCTTTTGAAAAGAAGGAAACCTATTATTTGAAGCAACGCTTTATATTGAAACATAAACATGTTCAATTCAAAACTGCTCTAATGCACTAGAAGAAAGTCTTGCCAAACTTGCAATATTCTAGCTGTCATTTTCTCAAAGCTAATTATTGTCTTTATGTTGGGTTTCTGGGCTGCTGTCCTTATATCATTTATACAAGTTTGATCATTTTATTATTGTGATTTATCATCTATTATATTTTTAACTGTTACTGGGTGTTGCCTGGAGTATTTTCTTTAAAAGAGAGAGAGAGAAAAGACGGTGTATTTTAGAAGAAAATAAACAGGCTTGGTTCAGGCTCTAGTTTGCATTCCATAGTGTTAGAAACTCTGCATATTTGTTTTGCCTAGAAATATCACAGGTGGTATCTTCTGCATTTTATGGCCTTTAAGGCTCATGGTACAAAAGCCTAAACAGTACATTGCCAATGCCATGTCTACAGAAGAGCAAGGACAGCAAAACATAGCTGTCAACTTTCCCTTTTTTGTGGGAAATTCCCTTATTGTAAGGAAGGGTGACAGCTCTGCAGCAAAAGCACCATCCTTGTAAGCACTTTATGTAACCTAACTTTCACTACATGAAGTTTCCATCCACTCAAAACACTGACAATGCCCAGGCATTACACACCATAATATGCTTTAGAATGGAATGCTCATCTCAGCAGATACATCTCAGGGTTTGTACTGTTACCTTATTTAATGATAAAATCCAGGTTTTGCCACATGCTGATTTTATACCAGAGGCTGGGTTAAAAATGTAAGAATTACCCTGTTCGGTCAGATCAAGTTCCATCTAGCCCAACATATTGTTTCTAAAAGTTGCTTGTCTGGTTAGGTTAGCATTTCCAGGATTTACCTATCTTGAAGGTTTCCACACTTCAACTTGGTAACAAGGTTGCTCTGTAAACTATGGAGACTATAATAAGAGACAATCCACATTTGCACCATACCTAGTAAACCCAAAATAACTGTCATTTATCTCAAATAGGATTTGTACTTCACTGCATATGTGTAATTCTCAGCATCACAGAAGCTGCACCACTGAAATTTGGAGTTAAGGGATAAAAAGAACCTGTGGTTGTACTTGATCACCTTTGTTTCAAAGAAAAGACCAACATCTCCCAGCTTTCCTCCATGCTTTTTTACCTTCACATCTACACCAGGAATGTAAAATACTGTTGTTTCCAGGTCACCAGACTTTGTCTGCAGAGATGATGGAACTTTCTTTCCAGCCAGTAAGTGAGTAGTTGATGCATAGTTAGTTTGAAATTTCTTCTTTCTTGAAGGAGACTCTTGATCTAAACTTCTAGAACTGCGATCATAGCTCCTAAACAGTAAACAGCAAGGCACAGCATGACTTAACAGGAATGTAAGTGTAACATTATGTTATTTCCAAAGCTGAAAGTGAACACTGCTAGGAATAATTAAAGATAATCCATGGGTTGGATTCAGAATTCCGTGAGCAGAATTCTGTACATGGAATGTGGTGCTTTGTGTCCTAGCTTCTCCTTCTTTTGAAGCCTCCTGTTGCCTCAAAAAATATTCTCCAGAGAGTTGAGGGCTCCTCTAGAAGAGTGTATTAGGAGATGGTGTGGAAGGCTGTATGCGGAATTAGTGCAAAATGCTTCCCCCTTCTGTTCATGGAAGCCTCTACTGGATCCAAGCCTCTTGTGTGAATGCAAAGACTCCTTCTATCTGTAGAGGAGCACCTCTGGGTCTAACTGCATATAGTTCAATATTTATGTCTGTTTCATTTATTATATTGCCTCCTTGAGCATTTTATTCAGGACCCCATTTACACAGACACAAACCGGAAGTAATGAAATATGATGATTGCTCCTGCAACCGTGAAGACGTTTTGGTTGCTTAAATTCAACTGAAGTAGATACAAGTCCCATCTATGCAAAACTGTAGCCTAAGAGTCTTTCCTATTACAATGGAAAAGAGCCACTTGAATGTGGTTATGTTCCATCTATATATTCATGATTTAGAGGAGATAGACAGATCTGATCCATCAAGTTCTGTATCAGAGTTCTCGATACTAACCAAGGCTTCACATCTTTAAAAAGAATGGATATTATTAAATGTTGCTGAATGAAAACACAATGGCTACCTATTTAGATCGTTGCCTTAAAATAAAATTGTTCATTCCTTAAAATTTTTGTAACGGGACAATTTTTTTTACCATGAATCCTGTAGCATATGGCATATAATGTAAATTGCTGGTTAATCTTATTGAGACTTGGAGATGTTTTGTGTCAGAAGCATTCTGCTGTTCCCAATATGGCTTAGTGAACCTGCTCTGCTTCCAGCAGGGCTCTTACCTCCTTAAGCTTATGTCGTCATGTTCTTGCTGAAGTGTTGTTGGATGAAGTACACACTTTCCGCAATCAATTTCAACTCTCACATCAAGTTCAAAGTCAATATTCCTCTCTGTAGTTGTGCCAGTCACACTTCTGCTGGCCGGAGATGTTGGCCACCGTTCAGTAAACAACTGGTGGACAGCAGCAAAACCTGTGGCTTTCTTGCGAGAAAGAGTCCTGTAGAAAGCAAACAACTGTTTTGGAGCTCTTGACAAAAAGAAGCTTATCCAACTTACTTCATGCAAGGACCTGAAATGTTTCTTTAGTGTTTTACTATGCTACATGTAAGGGACAAACGATATGCGAAGTGGATGCATTTTACTTTCATTGGAAGCAGCTGTTCTAGAGGTCCCCCGCAACTTGGTTGGATTGCGCTGTGATGCTGGGGGAAGGAGGCTTACCTCTTTCTTCCAGGTCTCACTTAAAGTCTGTTCTGACTTAAATCACATGACTCCCAAAGCATCCATATCACCCTCCCTCTGGTTGCTTCCATAAAAGACACTGGAAGATCTGTAATCAGGTATACTCTTCAGGTAAAGAGGAGCCCTAAACTTACCAAAGCTTCAGTTTCTTGTGACTTGTTTTTGTTGTTTTGTTATGCATTTTGTGTTCTCATTTTGTATTTTTATGTTGTGGCCCACCCTGTGATCTCCAGATGAAGGGCGGAATGCCAATTTAATAAATACATTTAATAAATTTGATAAATAAATAATAAAATAAAATCTATTACCAAAGCAGTCTTAGCAGCTTAAAATGATTTATCCATTTCCTAAAGTCTTAGCCCTTTCAAAGTAACTGGCTAGCAATGTATAATTTAAGAATAGGAATGAGGAAATTAAAAAAAAATCTGAATTCATGCAGCACACATGTGATTCAGATCATTCAAGCATTTAAAAGGGATTTAGGAAAACAGCAAACGCTTTATATGGAAGCAGACTATTAGCCAGCCTGTAGCCCTCCAGGTGTTAAGAGTGATGGATTTCTTTATCTAAATTATTGTTAACTAAAAGCTTAACTTTCACAATTAAGATATTGTTTTTAATAATATGCTCACTGTGTTTTCCTGTAAAAATAAGGCCTCTCTCTTTCATGATCATCTTCTTTTTCAGAATCCTCACTAGTTGAAGACAAGCTGTCATCTCGTCTTCCTTCTTCAGGCTGGAAGGGAATGCTTGGTGAGAAGACAGCTGGAGTTTTGGGTGAATTGAATACTGAGCATGATCCTTCACTAGTGGATGAGTAATGGGATGGACCATCAATGGTTACTGACAAAAGATCCAATTCTGTCTCCTCTGGAAACTAATTGTAAAGAAAAAAAAAGACATTCAAGTTATAGCTACTATCTCTATCAAAGGGAGTGGGGAGAAATCAGGTGTCTGAAAGGCAAAGCACATCAAAAAATTATCCGAAGTAATATTTATTACTTTGGACAGCCCAAGGAAATTAAGCCATGAAACATGTTTACAAACAGATGACTGAATGATCTAGGACAAGCACCTTAGAAAGAGAAATTAACAAACAAAGCAATAAGCTTAGGTTGTGAATACATACTAGTATGTATGATGATTTTATTAAAAAATTTAAAAGCAAAGCTACAGAACAGCAAGAAACCCTAAGACCACCTGCAAATAAGAGGAATGAACAGAAATTGTTAGTGAATGGAAGTGCATGCAAAATTCTGGTACAAAATGTATAATACTATCTTTACAGATACGCTTTTTAAGCTCAAAATAAAATAATTAATACGACCCTAGGCATTTTTTAAGGCTAAAGAATTTCAGGAGGCCTTCATGAATACTGGTTTGGTTTTAGATGAGCATTTAAGTTTCAAGGAATGCTGCAATATGTATAAGGATCAGGATGTGCCAACTTTATGCTTCTATCCTGGCTTGCTTTCCTGGTTTGTTAACTGACAATAAACCAAAGTTCATTGGTTTGGACATAATAGGGAACATGCATATACAACTTGGATGTCATTAGAAAATGACATGTTTAAAGTGTTTTGTGCATTTTCCTTTTGATTCCCATACTTTGAGTAATGATTTATGTCTCAAGATCTTGGGTTTAAACATCCTGATATAATGTTTTGGGCACTCATTTAGATTGTCATTCATCGCCCATTATTTTAGGGAGTGGAATCTTGTCTTGGCCTTTTTAGAACTATCAGTGTCAACATTCTTGGTTTGTTTAGCGAGACAGGATACATTTCTGATGAGGAATAACTGATCTTTCACCAGCAATCTGTCACTGACCACATCAGCTGAAACAGTCAGCCTATTTCTGACTTACAAGATCCTGTACTGCCTGCCTTTGTTTTAGAGATATCTATTTGTAGTTTTAAAGTTTTAGCGATCCAAATATGTTAAAGACATCTTACAACCTACCAGACTTCCATGGAGAACAAGCTCCAGAGAAAGAGAAACGATTAACACCACCCAAGGAAAAGAAGTACTGCACTATGCCATATTGCCAGGTTTGCAAGTGTGTTGCCTGTATGCGTTATGATTAGCTAAGAGAGATGATCAATGAAGTGCTTTTCCATGCGATTAATTAGTATACTTATTGATTTTGCAAATACCTGAAAATACCCTTCCCCTGGAGAGCTGGATTGTTGTGCAATCCCCAAAACTGTTTTATTCAACTTAATTAAAAGTGAAAAAAGAAAACAAAAATTAAAATAAGCACATCGAAGACACTGGCATGTTTAATGTGGTAACGTATAAAAACCAAATTTCATTAGTGAACACAACAATGGCTATATATGACAAATTACTAAAAAATTTAACACACCAAGCATGACAGAATGCATTATATGGATAACATGCACATGTATGTAACATTATATACAAATATACTAATAAACGCACATACTTAAGATATGTATATCTTTCACGCACTAGTTACTGAACTGAAGGTAGTTTAAAGAAAGCAAAATTAAATCTGAATAAATTTTTATCTTTCTTTACTTGCGATATTTGAAATATGCATCTAGGGTACTGAATTGCCAGGCAAACTTTCCCATCTCTATGTAACCATCTCCTATTCTTTGTATATATTTCATCATGGGACTTAATGAATGCAGCACAACAGCTGATGGCTGTCTTACCGTGTCCTGTATGTTGAAAGTGACTCTGGGTCCAGGAGATGCTCCATCTACACGTATTTCTGGGAGGTCCTCACTTTCTCCAAGACGTGTACTATTACATATATAAAAAGTCATTTATTATTAATAATACAGAACTTCTCAGTTATTTTATTCATATAGTAAATCTATACAATAAAGGGTAAACACAGAGGCATTTCTGACAGTTGCTCCATTATTGTGGGGCTCCTTCTTAATTTAGAGCCACAACCTGAACATAATCTAGATGTTCTAGTCCCGAGTATTTGGATTAGGCCGATTAAATGGCAATTTACTGACTGCAAGAAACCAACTATTTCTCATGGTTAGGAGCGACACAGCTGCACTGGATACAGAAGGCATATATAATACTTGATTTAAAGTGGTAAAACGTATTGTAAAGAAACCTAGAAATGGAATGGAGGAATCTGAAGGGGTTGGCTCAATTTTCAGTCATTTCCATCCATTTCTATTGGACAAAGTAAACTGAAGGCAAAGAGGGTAGGCAAAACCTGAATCTCCACCTCAAATCTGAATTCACCCATGGTGGTGTATATCAAGTTGCTGTTCAACCCATGGGGAAACCTAAATTACTAGACAATAATGAGCATATGAAGAAAACATACAGATTAACGTCTTTGACCACTGAACAAGTATATGCATTTGTGTGTGTGTTTTTAATCACCTTACCTTGCTCTGTCCATTCTTTTCAAAGGTGGCCTTCCAGATGTTGTTATACTTTTGGATCGATTATAGCTAGGTTTGTAGCCTAAGCCCCATTTGTCTTTCAGAGATGCTGCCTAAAAACAATCAAACAAAAACAACATTATTTCAATATTCCATCAACAGGACACTTACATAGCTTGACACTAAGGCAAATCAACTATTTAGGAATGCTACTTACCTACACATTCACAAAATATTGTAAATCAAAGGTGTGATACTGAAAAGTTAATTATGATGAAGTTCCATTGAGGTCTGAATCAATTTGGCCACCTGGGTCACATTCTACATTAGGTCTGCTTAACGTAAGGTCTGTGAATAGATTTAGACTCGCCCTTTAGAGCTATAGGTTCCAAGGGAATTTCAAATGATTGTTGGGCTGGATCAAAAGGTTGAGCAGGGATTAAAGAACTTCTCAAAAGTGTAGTTTAAAGCATCTCATGCACTTCACCTGCAAGCAGATGGTTGGCGCTGCTTGCTAACAGGAGACATGCATGAGATGCTTTAAACAGCGCTTCTGAAAAGCAATGTAAGGCAGTCTCCACACTCATGTTTCAGCTGAAATGGGAGTGTTGGGGCTACCTAATGTGTTTCTCCTTCATTTAACATAGAAGGGGACAGCTGCTTCAAACACCACTTTAGCAAAAGGCCCCTGTGCTCCTGTTTCAAGCTGAAATGGAAGGGCAGCACAGGGCTGTCTTAAAGCCTGGGAAAGTCTCCTCGCGCTCCTTTTAAACCAGGTCAGATGTAAAAATGGGGGGCTGGGGGGGGGGCTCACAGTGCTGTACATTACATTTGGCCCGGGGAAGCCAATCTTGATAAGGATCTGGCCTGTGGAGCCTAAAAGGTTCCCCGACTCCTTTGGTGTAAAGAAGGAAAAAATTAGTAATTGTGAACACAGCTCCAGAGAGAACAGTAGGGCAGCACAGATCTGTGCTGGTAAGAAGAGAGTATTTGGATGAGAGAACACATTTCAAGGGATAAGACAGCAGGTACTGTGAAATGGAGAGAGGAAAAGGAGGATGGGTTCATAATCTATATTATATGGAAATAGGTACAAAAAAAAAAACCAGAGCTGAAAGAGATAGCTAAAAACGAAACTGATGACTTGCACCAAAAAAGCTTTTCCATAGTTAACACAGAAATGCATCCCTCTTCTGTTTAAAAAAGTGGCTCTCAGAGTGGCTTATGTACCTGTGTCTTGATGATATTTATTTATTTATTTAAAATTGCACCCTGCTTGACTGTAAAACAAAAACACCCCTCAAAGTGGTTTACAAAATGTAAAATTTTCAGTAAGAAGAATTAACAATAAGAACAATGCAATATTTTGAAAAAGAACATTTCAAAACAAACTATAGCTAATCACTTCAAAGCATCAGTCACCAAATGCTTGGGTGAACAGGAATGTTTTAAAATTCCACCTAAATACTAATAACAAAGGGGACAGCTACACAGAGGGCATTCCGTAATTGGGGAGTATCACTACAGAGAAGATCCTATCATATCAAATACAGTGTTCTACTATCTTTTTAAATTGTGAAAACAATGTTCATGTAGCAATGTTACTGTGCCACAAAGGAATCTTAAGATTTGCTCACTCGCATACTTGACCTGCGCAGTTTTTTACGAACATCTCGGCGAATATCATTGACAGCAACCGACTCCAATTGCTGATAACGTTGAATTTCTTGGTTTATGGTTCCTTCACTTGCACCCAGTTTCCTGAGGACAGAATGGTGAAAACTCTGAACAGAAAACTAAAGACAATTTGGTGTGGTGATTAGAGTGGTGAACCTGGAAAGGGCAGGCGCAGATTCAGGGGGTTGGACTAGATGACACTCGAGTCCCTTCCAACTCTACAATTCTATGAAATCTTGACACCAGCCACTTTCTTCTTGCTGGACATTGTGAGGATAAAAGAGAACAACTATATGCCAAGGAGCTGTTTGGAAGCATAGTGGCATAAAAATGTAAGATAAATTACAGTTTTAATCAAAAAGCCGGGTCTTCTCAGTTGATACCAATTTTGACCAAGTACTGCCAACTACTTACTTATTTTATAGTTTTCCTTGTGATAGGTCATTTGTTACTGAACTTTACCTTTTTACTTAATTATTCTAATTGAAAGTTGTTGTTGTTGTTTTAGAAAGGTACCACACACACTTACTTTAGATCATCAATTACTTTGGCTTGTTCATTCAGCTCCCTTATGTCCACTAAACGTTTCACATACTTTCTTCCTCTCTGCTCTCCAGTCTGGTTATTAGATATCCCCTGCCTCCTATAGTCAGCATTCTCCTATTTAAGAATTAGAAAAGCATTTCATGTCATTGTCCGTTAAAAGTGGTAGCATTTAAGCAGAAGACCAGGTTTTCTACCACCAATCAAAATAGCATGCAAAATCAGTTTGAAAAGAAGCCAGCTGATTCTTGATTTGCCAGTGACCCACTGATTCCACCATTCATTTAAAGAGATGCTATATATGCTACATACATGTCCCCATGAGCAAGACCTGCCCGCTTTTAAGTGTGAATTGTTAGAATAAGCAGTATCACTTGATGCTGATCCCGACAGATATTCTACAGGAACAGAGTGACGATGGCTTTTGGGGCTCAAGCCCAGCAGGTGATTTACAATCCGCTGCCCAAAAGTGAGCTTGTGTACATCTCCACATAGTGGACCACCTTCTGATTTCTAAATGATAACAAATAGCAAGATTAATAACTCAGGAAACGTTGATGCCACCATTCTCCTTATCGTCTGGCCCTTCTCTTAGGGTTCCTTGCTGAGTCTCTTTCTATTCTTTCCCACAAACCTTGGCTCCCACATGGTCTACAAATGCAAGCTACTATGTATTATTGTTAACTCTATAAAGATGTAGCAAATTTATCTACTCTTCACTGATCCCAGTCCTGTTATTCTTGTACATAACCAACTTGTCCCTCGCTTGACACCAACTAACTGGAATTTCTACTTGTGAGGGTCTGCAGATTGACACTGGTTTGCAGATAATCTTTGAACTAGGTTTAGGTTTGTTGTTTAAAGCAGTGTTAGCCAATGTGGCAACCTCCAGAGCTTGTTCAACTACAACTCCCATCATTCCTGGCACAGGCCATACTAGCTGGGGCTGATGGGAATTGCTAGACTACAACATCCAGGGTCACTATGTTGGCTATCGCTGACTTATAGAGTCTTCAACAAATCATTTCTTTTTTTAAAAAAACCCTACTACTGCACTATAAATTTCAGTAACGGGATAACTAGCTCTTTAATTTTAACTGAAAAGACCAATACTATGCATGCTTCTTTGGAAGTGAGCTTAATGCAATACCAACATTCAAAGGACTGTAAAACTAGTTCGGGGTGGGGGGGTCCAAAGAAACTTATTTCCCTCTAAACAACAGTTTAGCAATTGAAACTAAGGGGAA